>NC_143587.1:97664441-97983457 GCF_048544385.1 Mastigoproctus giganteus | reverse complement strand
ATATCTTTTTGCAAGGTCAAAAAGATATAAGAAGTAAGCCAACACGTGGTAATATCATATCTGCAGAGAGCGAACAAAGTCAGTTGTGTTTATTTGAGTTCAGTTATCAGACCATTTAGTGGAGATATCCAATAAATTTCCTCCACAAGATGTGGAAAAGGTCAAAATGTTTGCGCTTCAATAACAAATATTATTACAGTCTAATTACATTGTACAAAGGAAATTAAAACAGCAAAGTTTCTGTTTGTAATACAGCAGTTTTCAATTTTCTAACAAGCATTGAGTAATTTCGCGCAAATCGGTTTTATTTTGGCATTCCTTCTTCTTATTTATTGTACGGATTATTACAGTACATGGCCGCAGAATATCTATCTGAGTGTTATTAATTTATTCTGGTTTAAAACTTTGTTAAAATACACGCTTAACAAAATATTAGCGAAAGCAGTTGATAGCCAGAAGAATGATAACATTTGAACATCCTTTGTCGAAGATGGAAATTGGAATCCTCTTTCTTCGCATCGATTATATAAGATGGCTCTTGTAAAATCAACGGCAAGGCAATTGGATTGAAAAATATCCTTTCACCATTGCAGTTATCCCGAAGGTTATATCGATGCCCAGGTATCTCTGATGACCTTAACCCATTTCTGTAAGTTGAGGAGGAGGACAGTCTCTTGGAGCACCTTTTTCCTCCTACATTATGCTTGCCTCTGTGCATTTTAACCCGCGACACAGATTGCACCGATACATGTATCACCTCCACTGTTTTTTTTCGGGCACCAACAGATAACTATTTATTTTGATTGACAAGAGACACCAGCAAAGCGGGATGTGTGATTCTCTAACTGGTCAATACTGTAGAGGTGAGCGGACACGCTTCGTCTGGGCTCTTCAGTTTATTGGATTGGATTACTGTTGATTATTGCTTTTAAATATTTGATTTATTTAGTATATTGTTGAATTATTTTGTTATAGGTTTTCCTGTAATAGTTTGATTTTTATAATATTATAGATATCATTTTTAAAGTTAATCTTCATTGATATTTAGCTAATTTTATAATGGTAATTACGAGATCTGCCTTAAACGCGTCACAGGATATGGTGACTCACACTGAAATAGCGGGTAGCTAATGCCAGGGAAGACAGCCTTAAAAGCTTCAAGGATTGGGGTAGCCTAGTGGTCAGGCACGCGGGTGCATAAGTACACGTGCCTTGAGTGACCAGGGTTCAAGCCCGTGACTACTGAATACGGTGCTGTTTCTTGTATTCTGTCTATCTTGTGAACTCCTCTGACCGTTTGGTCGTCCCGGAGTATAAACAGAAAATTTATTTATTTTTAAATATACAAGAACAGTAAGTCTTAATTATTTATGTAGTAATGTTAGAAGTGTCGTCAATAAAATGAGCGAATTCGAACTGCTGGTTAAAACAAGTAACGCGGACATAACAGGGCTTACGGAGACGTGGTGCAACCCGGAAATTGGGGATGATGAATTTCAGTACGGCTTGTATAATGTATTTAGGAAGGATAGGTTAGATAGAAGGGGTGGTGGGGTAATGCTTCTTATCAGAAGAAGCCTGAGTGCGACAATAGCTTTCCCGGATTCAGACGTTTCAAATGCTAGTATAGAGTCTGTATGGTGTGAGATAGTTGGAAACAAAGGTATAATGCGAGTAGGAGTAATCTACAGACCAGGTGATTGTGAAGATTATGACAAAAGCCTCTACATGCAAATGAAATGGGCAACTAAGCGTCAATGCCTTATTATGGGTGATTTCAATTTGCCTCTAATTGATTGGAGTAAATGGGAAGGAAACTCGACATGGGGAACAAAATTTTTAAATCAACTAGATGACTTATTTGTATCAACATGTCAGGGAAAGTACTAGAGAAAAGAATATCCTAGACCTCATCATCACACATGAATCAGATGACATAACAGGGCTGACAGTAGAGGAACCAGTAGCAGGAAGTGATCACGGAGTTCTACGGTGGATGATGACGAGAGAGGTAGCAGTAGTAAAAGGCAAAGGAATGGGTTTTAATTTCAGAAAAGGAAATTACGATGCCTTAAGGTACTACATGGCCTCTATTAATTGGGTAGATATCGCGCAGAGAATGAATACAATTGAACTGTGGTACGCTTTTAAGACATTAATCACAGATACCTTGAATGCGTATATACCATTAAAAAAATACTCCACGAGGAGGGTTCCAAGTTGGATGAATAGTGAAGTCGCCACATTACTTGAGCAGAAAAAGGTGGCATGGATAGGTTACAGAGCAATAAAAAGTACTGAAGCCTATAACAGCTACAAGATGATCTGTAATAATGCCACAGAAAAGGCAAAGGCAGTTTATGAGAAATCACTAGCAAACAGAGCAACGAGGGGGGGAGGGCGTTAAGCAATTCTTTACATATATAGCCAAGAAGAGCAGGACAAACCAGATCGGACCTTTACGTAAGGGAAATGGGATAGTAATAAATACACCAGCTGCCTTTGCAGATGAACTCAACAGTTATTTTGCATCGATATTTACAAATGAAAAGCCTTTTGTGGCAATGGGAAATTGTGGGAGCGAAGTTAAAAAATATGTAATTAATGATGTTGAAATTTCGCAAGATTATTTACTGAAAAAACTTTCCAGCCTACAGGCCAGTAAGGCTCCTGGAGTTGATGGAATATACCCTATAATCTTAAGGGAGGGGGCAAGTGAGTGCACTGAACAATTGAGGCTAATTATGCGAGCATCACTAGACTCTGGGGAGATTCCCTTGGATTGGAAAAGTGCAAATGTATCTCCCATACATAAGGGTGGCTCTAACAGTGAAGTTGGAAATTATCGACCTGTCAGTCTGACTTCAGTAGTAGGGAAAATCATGGAGGCAATGATCAAGGGTGGAATTCAGGATCATTTGGATCGAATTGAAATTCTCAAGGATACTCAGCATGGTTTTGTAAAGGGAAAATCATGTTTAACAAATCTGGTTCGCTATTTCGAAAGGGTCACTCACGAGCTGGATTTAGGGAATAATTTCGACATTGCTTATTTAGATTTCAGCAAAGCTTTTGACTCAGTCCCACATGAGCGGTTGCTTTATAAGCTGGACCAGGTTGGAATCACTGGGAAAATCCTTAGATGGATAGAAGGATGGCTTCAGGGCAGGATGCAGAGGGTTGTGATAAATGGTTATTATTCAGATTGGGTTGATGTAAGAAGTAGGGTTCCCCAAAGATCAGTATTAGGACCACTGTTGTTTTTAATTTTCATAAACGACATCGATGAAGGAATAGAGGGCGTGATGTCTAAATTTTCAGATGATGTTAAAATCGGTAGAGTAGTTAATGATTACTGTCCAGCTGAGCTTCTTCAGAGAGACCTAGATAGACTTCAGGAATGGTCAGAAAAATGGCAGCTGTGCTTTAATCCAATAAAGTGTAAGGTATTACACCTGGGAAACAGTAATCCCAAAATAACTTATTCACTTGGTGGAGTTCAACTAAACCCATTACTGGAGGAAAGGGACTTGGGTGTTACGATACGGTCAGACATGAAATTCTCTGAGCATTGCAGACAGGTTGCAAGGAAGGCCCATGGTGTCCTATCGATGATCTATCGAACTTTTGCAAGTAGAGATAGGGACGTGATAATCCCATTATATAAGGCTTTTGTTAGACCACACTTGGAATACTGTGTTCAAGTATGGAGACCGCACCTAAAGAAAGACATCGAGCTTCTTGAAAGGGGTGCAAAGACGGGTAACTCGCCTGGTGAGATCAGCAAAAGGGCGTCCTTATGAAGAAAGACTTCGAATATGTGGGTTGCAGAGTTTGGAAACTAGACACCTTAGAGGAGATTTGATCGAGGTGTTTAAGGCTCTGAGAGGCATCAGTAAAATGAATGAGGACGAAATTTTCAAGATTATAAATAATGCTAGAACTAGGGGACATAAATTCAAGTTACGGAGGGAAGTATTTAGATTGGACTGCAGGAAGTTTTATTTTAGCCAGGGAGTTATAAATTACTGGAATAAGTTGCCTACATGGGTGGTAGAGGCTGACAGTTGGGGAAATTCGAAGGTCATCTGGATAGTACCTTCGGGTGAGGAAACACATAGGTTTAATTTCCTTTTCTTTTATTAATTATTAGTTTTTTTTTCATTGTTTTATTCGTTTTTTTTTTTTTTTTTTTTGTCTGGTGTAGCACCATGCGACCATTACTAATTTTCCAAGGAATTAGTTTCTAATTGAAGATGACTACAATTTCTGTTTAGTAGAATAAATAAGTTAGTTTTTAACCATTATTTATTTGTCTGGTAGTGATTTAAAAAATCTGCTTCGAGGACATGATAGGTAAGTTGAAATGTTAACCTAATTAAAAGAAAACTAAATACTTTGACGTTAGGTTTTAAAAATGAATAGAATTTTGCTATTAAGGCTTAGCAATGTGAATCATAAGAATATCCCTCTTATGATTCACACCCGTAAATTTAAAATTGAGGGCTGAACTGAACTTAACATTAAAATTAACTTTATTCTGATACCTAGGAACTATGTCGTGACTGACATAATGGTGAAGCGTGGATTTCGTGTAATTTTCCTACACCTAACGTAGTTTATTACACTATTGTATCTCGCACGCAAAATCTTAAGTTATTGCATTATAATAAGGAACTATAAATCCGCTATTTTCCAGCTGAAGACGTCACAATTTATTGCAGACACCAACTGAAGCATATGATGAAGGAAGTTTAGACGAGAAAGAGAAGGATTTAAATTATAACCAGATAAGAAAGATCGCAATAAGATGATGGTTTTTCTCACACACCATCAACTCAAAACGGAGCGCAAAGTGGCATTTGATCAATAAACACAGTTCTTGTGTATGTCATTACTCAGCAACCGTGACAGAATTGGCTTATGCTATTGATCAAACAAACCATTGAGAAAGAAAAAGAGGAAAGAGAGAGAGAGAATAACAGATTATTTCTGGTGGAAGTAATCTATACTCACCTCCAAACCACGTGAAGTATATCACCTTTAAAGATTTCAGTCGTGCGTTCAGCATCTTCAGCCTTCTTTAGGGATTAGTTTCTGCAAAATAAATGCATTTTTCATTTAGAGTAGGCCTCGGATTGTGTGTGGGGGTAACAAAGGAGAAGAGGAATAATAAAAAAGCGAATAATTCAGAAAAACTTACATCTAGACTTATTATAATACGTTGCAAGTTGAGAGCCGAAAACTTGTACATAAACAAGGTTTTATATAAGAATATTAATATAAAAAAATATACATAATAGAGTCAAAAAATTCTAAACAAAACTAATTTCCTGCAAGACATTCTACACATTCTACATTCTACATTTTTTCATCACATGCCTCGATGACCGACATCCAAAATCAGTTCCTGGTGATCAGAGGAGTTAACAAATCTCTGCTCCTCTCTCTCTCAAGCATGGAAGGAAAGAATAACAGAGAAAACGAAGAGCACACCCAACTCAAACAATAGCAGTACAAAGAAAGATGCAATGCAGTCCGGAGAGGATAAACGAACAAAGGTTACCATGCCAAACAAAGTTCCTGGCGCCCCTGTACAAACGGAAGACAATAAAAACCCTTTGAGTTTAGTCACAAGTTCGTAAGGATCAAAGTAGGGTCCGTAGATATCAAATTCTATCCGTTCCGAGGGTCCTCTGAGATGCTTTCCAGGGAGAAGGAGTCAATGAAGAAGATTCTGGACAGAATAATTTACCGAGACAATCCTGATCTTGACACTGAAGTGCATAGGAATATCATCACTAAAAATTATCGCTACTAGCCCTCTGCCATAGAAGAACCCATTACTGAAGAGGAAGTTGCATTAGACATAAATAAAATCAAAAATGGAAAAGCTCCCGAACTGGACCTCATCGAGGGGAAGCCCGTCACACGTCTATGGTCTGCTGCACCAGATGTCTTATTTCAAGTATTCAACACGAGTCTTAACGAAGGCTCTCCTTTCCTACACTTTGGAAACACGTCAACCTCAGTCTTCTACCCAAAAACTGTCCAGTCCTAATGGTACAGCCAAAGAATACGGTCCAAAAAAAAAAAATTATTATTTTAGGGTTACCCGTAATTAAATACATTAACCCGTATTTGTATCTGTAAATTGCGTATGTTCTATGGTTGATTTGCCTGTTTTGCTGGACGAAAAAACCCCAGTTACTGGGGAGAAAAACTTGGCTATCTACGCCTGAGACCAACTAACTCAGCCACGGAGTGAAAAAAGCCCATTAAAGTTCCTCGCGTCATCGACGGGATTCGAACCCAGGACTTTTCCACCTGGTGTGGGGAGGATGGTGACTATACCACTGTGCTACCCACGCAGACTAGAATATGGTCCAATCGCTGTTACCAATATTAGAAAGCCCTTGAGAGAGATTACTCCTCGTCCGTCCCCAGCCAGTCCATGAAACCAAAGGAGCTGGCTCCCCACTCTAGTTTGGCATCAAGCTAGGGTGCTCCACTATTGATGTTCAATTGAAAATGATCCAGCTAAGAGACAATTCTGGTGCCCCTCTTTCCACATATTCAAATGTCTTGCAGACTACTTCTCCAGCAGAAAAGTCATCATAAAAACGAAATTTCATAGTATTACCCGCCAACTTACCAGAGGCTGCCTCGAGGCTGTTCTGGGCCCAGCTGTTTGAAATATGATTCCCGATGATTGGCTCTTGCAGAACTTCCCCTATACCAGACAGCTTTCATATGCAGATGACCTGGTTATCTTTGTGAAGGGCCCTACTCATGCGTCTATTGAGACAAAAGCCGACATCGTCCTAAATGCTTTGTGGGTTTGGTCTGAACATAATATATATGCCGGAAATCTATATAGATAAAAGTAAAACCCTAATTCTCAAAGAGCATCTTGACATGAACAGACCAGCTATTCGTCATAAAAGACAGATACTCAACAATCAACGTTCATTTAAATATTTAGGTTTTACTCTAGATGATCGCAGAACTTTCATGCCACATCTAAAGTCCACGAAAGAGAAGGCCAAAAATTACATTACTATGTTTGCTCACTTCACGCGCAAAGTTTGGAGTTTTAAGAGACGTACCCTACACATTCTTTATTCAGCTGTCTTTGTCCCGATCATTACTTACGGCTGCATAGTTCTATCGTTTTTCTATCATCAGCACTAGGAACCTAATCCTGAAAATATAACGATTGATGTTATTACCAATGACTCGGGCATGTAGAACGATCAGCACTATAAGTATTGACAGCCTGTATCTCGCTTGATTCCAAACGGCCTTCACCTGGCTTTCCCATGATATCAGAAAGAACAAAGAACCTGAATTCGTTGGGATAAAAACTCTTATCGATGCAGATCCAAACCAAGTACGCCAAAGGCAGTACCACAAGCCTAGTGTCTCCCACCTCAACAAAGAGTGACTCGACTGGCTCTCCCCAAACGTATATACTACCTTTCTTGTGACAGGACATGGGTTATTCAAAACTGAACTTCGTGACTTTGGACTTATAAATTATTCTGTTCGGAAAGCAACCTGGTGGAATCAAAAGAAGCGTTTCTGGCTTTTAGCACGTATGCCTTTATGGTCTTTCAGAGGCGCTGGCATCATCTGTCCAATTCGATTCCAAATGAGACAATCAGACCAGACGTTCCTGAAACCACTCTGCCTCGCCTGACATCTGCTCTTCCCTCAGCAACAGCCACAATCAGAACAGAAAGAACACCAAAATGGAACATCCTCCTCGCCGGAATGACGGCAATGATTTGAAAGCATCACCATATTCATTTTTTCCAGCTGACCATGGAATACCCTGATGGGATTTGACGGCACTTCTGACGGTCAACCTCTACTCTGCTTCACCAACCTGATCATTCCATCAGACAAGTCTTCAGCACCAGTGAATTAACTCTTCCATAGTCAATTCAACTAAGATCAACTCCTGGTGGACCCTGAACTCACACTGGCACGGCGCGAAATTCACCGTGCAACAAGGAATTACCAGCATCACAAGAACAAGATGGAGAGATCGTCGGAAAAGGCAATTATTTGCACATCGTCCGACGTAGAAGATAGCCAATCATCGAGGATGAGGTTTCACAAAAGGAGACCAAGAATTGAACCCTGGGGCAGATGCAAGGAACAGCTTTAGATACCAACTGACGTTTGGTTTGGATGTAGACAGCACGTTCAGGTAATTCTTGAACAGAAGGAAGAGATGTCTAGAACAACGAGTGATTCTAAGGCGGCGTAGAACACTTTCCCACCAAACATTGTCGAAGGTGCCTTCGAAATCAACAAAAACTGCCAGAGTACATTGGTGAGTAGAGTTATCAATTAGCTTTTTCAATTCAAAAAGCGCATCTCCATAAGGATAAAAAAAAAAATCGTAATAATAACAGAAAGAACACTGTGATCAAACTTACAGCAAACTTGGAACATCGCTGTCTTGTGCAAATTAATTTACAGATCGGCGAATTCTGGGAATTATCCACCAGCGCTGAGTTCTCTTTCCAAGATATCACTACTGATAGCTATTTTTCTAGTTGAAGGAGTTAACATAATACGGATATCTACCCATGGCAGTGAAGATTTTGCGGCTCCTTTACTGTGTGTGACACGAGTGCCACGGAACAGCGGAAAAGACAAATGGCTGATAATTATCGCGGGCAAGTCTAACGGACAAAAGAGATCCGTGGTTTAAAGAAAAGAAGCTCAATGCGAAGAATGTATGTTTCTCCCCTATTGTGGTGCCTTCCTAAGGATCAAAGAATTGGATTCGTTTCACTGAAGCTGTTATTAAACAGATAAATGAGCTGGAAAACCATTTCCATTGAGTGGATCATCAGATAAAGCAGTTTTAGCAGAAACATTGGTCAGACAGATAGGCAAATTGAAAGAGACGAATAACCCCGAAGGAAATTTGAATATTATGGAATTAAGGGTGAAAGTGATCTCCCAACCATGCAGCTACTCCTGCTGCTCTTTTTATTGGTCGTGTATTCCAGCTTCTTTCCTAGTCCATTTTTTTGTTTTTATTTTGTAATATTTTGAGTTGTGGCCGTTAAGAGTTACGGCTTGCATAGTTACGAGTTGCATTTTGAGTTTTCGCTCGTACACTCCATGTGCTATGAATAATTCGCACTTCGGTGAATGATCTTCGATCTCAGTTTAGATATCTCTCTTACTGCTGAGCATCAATATCGTTATGTAACTTTTGAACATTTCTCGTGCTGAATGAAATAAAGCCGGAGCTTTGAAGCTGACCTGTTCTTGTTTGTATTGCTGCACGACCACGAGATCAGAGTAGTTTACAATAAATCTTGAATACAATCGTTAATCTTATTTAGCAGTCACCGGCTTGAACCACTGTCTATTCTACGAGCGTGTGCTACCGAATTCTCGCTCCTGACCACCCGGCTACGCAGGCCTATGACTTCTGTTAGATGAACAGAAACAATCGTTTAAGTATAATACAATAAGCTTTTACGCTCAGCGTACTTCTTTATAACGCGTTTTCCAAATTATCTTGAACTTCCAAACAATCCCAAAAAGTTTAACCACTTTTTGATTTGGTAAGCGAGTTGTTACTAGTTGTATTATTATACTCTGTCATAACAAAATATTGTTTTAGTGAATGAAACGTTCCAATATACGAGAGCCTCCCGAGATCGAAGGGATCTCTACTGATTGGAGAGGGATCTTTCCAATCAGGAGAAAGACCCACAGTCTACAGCAGGTACTCATTTAACCTAGCGCTACCTACTGGGAACAACGCCAATGTCTAAGCAGCTGTTATGCAAGATATCAACCTCTTGTCTCGACGGGATACGTATATTCACTTTCAGGTGGCTCACGGAAGGAAACAGCAGGTGTTGGAGCATCTAAACGTGTATTGCTGTTAGATGAAACTTGGCTTCTTGTGGCGGGTTTAAAGCACGAACAATGCGTGGTGTGGTAGTAATTTTCCCATCATCCTCGAAGACTCATATCTGCCGACCCATATGGGAAACCTGAACAGCATTCTCTTAGAGGAACGTGCTAACCTCACCATGGATACCTCTGCACATCTCTTATGATCTTATGATCGTCAACAAAGCTGGCAGATGGACCAGGCTTAACTACTTGGTCCAATACAAATTTGCTTAACTAAAAATTTGGATTGGACCAAGATTCTTTATTACTGTATTGGATTGGGTTCTTTATTACTGTATATGGCTCGTTTTTTTTTTTTGTTTTTTTTTTGCTAAATTAAATGCCTTGGGGTCTGTGAGCGCGCACAATGTGTTTTTGTAGAGACACGAGAGGACTGGGAACGCGTCTTGTTTAATAGCCACGTGTACAAATAACTGAGAGAAGAGTTGGTAGGTAATGTCCTCATCTTCAGTTGTTGACACCAGGATATGGTGTCCGTCTCGTTGCAAAGAAGGAAACTTTTTTAGCGTTCCAGTCCTTTGCCTTGAAGGATTTTCGAAGAAGACGAGTACTCCTACAATTGGAGCAGCCTCAAGGTGATTAAGCTAGAGAAAAATGACAGACGTCGGTCTGATTTTGCAAGAACTACGTTGGAGATCAATGGCGGAAAATGCGTAAGTTGGTCTCCAGCTTTCGGAACGGAAGTCTTAATTGATTAAGGTAGTCATAGGATGTGCAGTACTGTTCCAATTACGGTGGGATACTTATCCTTAAATAACATCATTCCTTACATCTCGAAGAAAGAGGAAAGCTGTTATTCTATAAGCATCTCCTTGTGGTGCTGGATTGTTATCTTCAGGACTGGGCCGCTCGTTGTGCTTTTCAGTTCTGGACTGAAAAATATGTGGGTGGATTGCAATTCTTATTTTTGTAAGAGTGAGCCGGATGGATAATTATTCCGCCCCACATGAGAACACCGCCTCCACCGTAAATATCCCTTTCTCTGATTTTGGAGGAATGGTACCGCTTTTCTCGTTGTCTCCAGATGAAATGTCGTCAAATTCATCTGTTTGTAGGTTAAAATGGGACTCATCAAGGAACAGAACTGTACCCAATTTTGTCCCTTTTCTTCATAAGCTATACCACGTTTTCTATGCGTTTGCTAATTTTGTCGAGCAGTGTATGTATAGTATCGAATTTAAGGCGGGATGCCAGAATTTGGTAGGGAACACCTGATACAATAAATTTTAAAAAATCGTGTTTTCCATTGGCTTAAACACCTTGAGTCGGCTTTCATCCATTACTAATTTGAAGGAATGAGATGTTGATAAATACACTGGTGTGCAAACTTTAAGGAGCAGTCAGGTTTTCACCTGTAGCTTCTCATAGGAGTGGCCTGGATTTGGAAAAAGGCATACCAAAGGAACCTCGTGAGGTACAGAAATGATGAAGGAAACAACACCGACACAACAACGGAAACAAAACGGTACAGCGGGACTTTATTCAAAAATGGCAACATAGCACTGGCTGCCATGATACAGATGCATCACAGCCAAAGAACAGTTTTTGTCGCTTCAGTTTTAAGCCTTTTTTTGCAATGGAAACAGGACTTTGTGGGAAAGATGGAAGAGGTGGTCCTCAGTAGGAAATATGCCACCACTAATGTCGATGCAGGCTTTGCACCGCCTGTCCATACTTAGAACAATGTTTGATAAGTTCTTGCGGTAACATCGTCCATTTCTCTGTCAGCGCCATCTTCAGCTGGTGAAGATTTTCTGGTGTGTGTGGACGTGCCGCTAGGCGTCTCCCCAGAGCGTCCCATATGTGTTCGATGGGATTTAGATCGTGGAACGGGCAGGCCAATTCATGCAAACAATGTCCTCACTTTCCAAAAGTATATCAACAGCTGCAGTACGATGGGGTGTGGTGTACACAACTCCAGTTCTGGAGTTGTGTACGTCCATCCAAGATAACGCCTCCCCAGACGAGAACACCTCGACCGCCATATCGATCCCTTTCCGTGATGTTTGCGGGGTAATACCGTGCGCCAAACTCTCGCCAGATTAGCTGACGTCCAGAATCGCTGCTGAGACTGAATCTACTCTCATCGGTAAAGAGTATACCTTAAGTAAAGATTTTGTGGTTGTAACCTTTAGAAATAGTTTTGCACACCAGTGTAAGTTAGCAGACTTTACTGGAGAACAAAGCCAAGATCTTT
Organism: Mastigoproctus giganteus; assembly: GCF_048544385.1. Lineage (NCBI taxonomy): Eukaryota > Metazoa > Arthropoda > Arachnida > Uropygi > Thelyphonidae > Mastigoproctus > Mastigoproctus giganteus. The sequence goes on along the minus strand of NC_143587.1, from coordinate 97,971,300 downwards.
TTCATGTCAGCGACACCAAAACTCCATCCAGATACCTCCAATCGACCGTTTACTCAGCAGGCATGTAACCAGCTGAAATATGAGACTCCGCTGTCCCCATCTTAAAAAAAAAATTATAAATGGAATAATGAAAACATAATCGGATAACAAACAAACATTCACTAGAAAAAACGCATTACTATTAAACGTCCAAACAAGCGTAGAATCAAAACTACAACTTGACACGCATCCTAATTAATGCAGCTCTGCTAGTTTGCTTCTTTTTTTGTTAGCGCATCGTCTTCTGTGGCCATAATGCACCTCCCAAAGTTTTTATATTTTACTCCGATCCAAGCCCGAGGAGGGATTCAAATCCTCGACCTTTGGGTTGCCAGACAGGTACTTTACCCACCTGGCTAGCCCGTTCGGCGCTCTGCTAGTCTCGAACTTGTTAATTGAATACTGAATGCGTAATCATGCGATGTATCCACCTTATCACGTATGAACTCATTTAATGGAGGGTCACGGTTTCGGTCACAATATTTATTAAGATATTTTATGATCATCATAAGACGTTAAGCTTATTAGTTAAGAATCTTATATACTATTAAAGTCTGGGAGATTATTTCCCAATGTAGAGGAGATACGCAAATGATGAATATCATCTTGCACGCGTATTAAATGAAAATGAATAAATATCAGCGAGGTAATAAAGAAACTTAAAACTTCGTGTTTTGAAAAATCTCAATTTCCGTATTAATCGCCTTACACTTTGACCTTCCTCTGCAAAGGAGGAGGAAGGTCCACGCGCACTACAAAACGTATTTATTTGTTCAAAGAAATAGGAATATTCGACCAAACATTCGATCCACTCTAGTGTGAAACATTACCGATTGCTTCGGGGCTACCTTACCTTTAAAGACGTTGGAACGATATTTCTTTTGCGCTGCGTAATCCAAAAACCAAGCTAAGAAGCAGTTACCGTCTCCAAATGAAACGATTTCAGTTCGCCTCTCCTTATTTCTCTCGAGAATTGCCTCTCAAAAGAAAGGCGCTGAGCTTTGTCGTCTATTCATCCTTGGGCTTCGCAAAGAGCTGCAAATGAAGCGATCTATTCGTCACTATGGCCAGCAGGAGACGGAGCACAGGTCACGATGATAAGTAAGTGCCAGACAAGCCGGTACACAACGAAGTACTGAAGAGGAAAAAAGATGCGCATCATGACGAAAATGAGCTCGGTGCAAAGTTCAGGTTACTCTCTATCCATTCGGCTAGAATCTGGTACGTTATCAGCGGTGACCCTCTAAATCCGAAACAGCTATCCCTCTATCTCGTGGAAATCCGCTACGCTGCACGTGCAGATGGGAAAGGAAATATCGCTGGAACTTCAAAAAATGGGGTGGACCGTGCTTTATTATTTCGAACGAGTTAATCCAGGGATTTGTCACGCAGAGAGCAGCAAACGCAGTAAAATTAATGAACGTTTATAGAACATCTTGGATATCCTTATGTCCTCCCCCCTCTACTCTTTTATTAAAAAATAAAACGAACGTGAAAAAGATCGTAAAATCATCTCTAAAAAGTTTCTAAAAATCTCACGGAACTCCAAGTTTCCCTGAATCCGGTTAACTTAACTCCAGCAAGTTCCTTCGAGGATTGATCGAAGTGAAATGCAATTCTTTGTTTGTGGCGTGTGCCACGAATTGTTGATAGCCCTCATAATTGTTGTTAACGATAAAAATTCTAAGGTCCAATTAAGATTTTAGCGCTTGAGATTAGGTGAGAAGTCAAATAGACGCGGCTAATTGCAAGAACGTGTTTCAATGTAGCTGACAGAAGAGAAGATCGGTAAAAAAAACAAAACTATTTACAAAATGAAAGCAGAAAAAATAAACAGATAACAGCGACAGACCGCAAGAAACACTTTAAGATAAGCCGAGAAGATGTACAGACCTTGTTTGTCTAAAAACAGTCTTCCAGTCTTAAAGATTGATTTCGCCTCATTAAAGTATTGGACTCCAAGTTTCATCGAATGCTGCAGACGTTTTGTAATGTTGCCAGAAAAACATAAATCAAGTTAACTTAACGAAGGCAGACTCTTCTGTTTGTTTGACATCCTTAGAGGTAAAATATGGCCAATTCCCGGTTCAGGTGGCCTTTATCTCCCACGAGTTGAATCAGTAACAAACATGTACACGTACTTTGTGAGATAAGAGAATAAAACTGATATGTTAATGAATTCCTGAAGATTCTCTCCATCTACAAGACGATTTGACTTTCAGATATGCCCCCCTTCATACGCGCGCGCAAATTTCTATAGAAAATATATTTCATCAAATCCAACGCCGAAACAAATCGTTTGAATAGACAAGTTTCAATAATATTGAGTTTTATGTCCACTCTATCTGTGTTCGTATCCCTTATCTGTTTTGCTTGTCAACTTCGTCTTAATTTTACGTTTGCTGATCGAATAAGTGTGTTATACTGGTATATGTTAGTATTGGAGTCCAATAGATAAAGTTGTTTATGTAGGAACCACATCTAATAGAATTCCAACTGTATCTAAGATGTTTACCTCGAGGCTCTCGGCTCGCTCAGCTGATCCCCTGGCAGATATAACGCTAACTAGCAGACAGTCATGTGCAAGGGTTAGAGCGTGTTTCTTGATTGGGTTATTGCTTTAACAGCTGCTCTAACGCGGCAAGATTGATGATATTGCACGAGAGAGTGTAGTACCGGAACCATTACAACAACAACTTAAGCCTTAAAGTTTTGATATTTCTCATCTCCTTCATTTGTCGTTCGATGTTTGTTTTGGTGGACGGTGAAAGTGAATTTTAAGTGTTCTGTTTGCTGTCCTCAAGACGTTTGAGGTGATCGCCACAATATTGTTGTCTTACTGCGTTAATAGCGAAGATAATCCCAAGTAGGATTCTGTCTTGGAGATTGTTTATTCTGTTTCATTATCGCATACATCGCAAGACTTGCGCAATAACGCGTTATCCAACGAAAAATTGTTTTGATGTTTGCGTAATATTTCACGCAGAAGTGCTTATAAAAAGGAAGAGTGAAGACGTGATTGGTTTCAACACCAACGTTTGGAGGATTTATTTTGTGTTGTTTATCCGAGAATCATGCAGTGGGAGCGCTCTCTTTGGAAGATTTTTGGCTACTGAATTCGAGAACTGCATCTCTTCTTTATTACTTTTATTTTTGTAGTAACAACGCAATGCTGGCATGTAATCTTCTTTTATAATAAGAGGTATTTCTTCCGCTTTCTTTGAGTGAAGTTTCCATGTGTGAGAACCCCTAGAGAACCCCTAGATCATCAGTTATTAGAAGGATGATTTGGAGAAGCACGTTGGTGAGAAATGTAGGTTCTGTGCGAATGCCAGTGGTTTGTTTCATTTAGCCACATCCACTGGAAAGTCTGCCTCAATTGGCGCAGCCAGTCAAAGATTTAGAAGCAAGGTAGCGACCATGAAGTATTCCTCTCTATTGTCATTCAACTTAGATCTGCAACCAGATTAAGTATTAAAAGTAATCTGGAGACGAAAGAGGTAGAGAAGGATCCCTGACTGGCGAGAAGTAAAAATGAAATGATCGAGCCCTAAGTACGACTTTGTTGGGAATGTTGCCCCTATTTGCTTGCTTATGGGCGACTCCCTTCGTGGAGCATATCTGGTGTAGAATTACACGTATATAGAAAATATACCAAGAATTGAGTGATCACCGAGATTGGATCTGCAACGTTTCTGAATATTATCCTCTGATAGCCCTCAACAACCTCTAAGGACTCTCCAATAACTGAAATTTATGAATTAGATTTTCTGATAGGTGGTTGGCAACCCCATAAGCGTTAAAATGTGTGATTCTTGACTTAATGATGTGATTTTCATAATTTCTCCATTTTAAAAAAGTGTACTTTTGTGGGAAGGGCAATTTAGCTCCAACCTGGGAAAGGTAATGGACTAAAGTTTTCTCCGTCCGAAATACAAATTACAAAACACACTCACACAAAAAAAATTTGCATCGGTGTGTTTTCAATGAACTCATCAACATTTCATTTGAGTCTTATTTGGTAATTTGCCTATTTAGCTACTTTTCGTGAATGTCTCGTGTCGAGACCCAAGAAAACGAAAGTCCTGGATGAGACCTTCTCGACGTTGACATCGTGAAAAAATGTGCCAACCATTTTTCAAACGTCCCTTTAGCTACCTTTAGCAAGTGTCTAAGGTGGCTGTTTTCCGACCATTTGGAAAGAAGCTAATCTTAATTTGACATTTAAAAGTCCTGAAGAACCAAAGCCGTATGGACCTTGCTCTGCCCCAGAACAAGCGTTTATTGATTGCAGTTCTAGCGCATACAAAGTGATCTGTGTCTTAGTGAGATTTTTAGATTTTATATTTTGCGTGACACTCATCGAAGAACTTTTAGAGACACCCTGAACGGTTGAAAAAATTCCGCCTCCACGTAGCTTGGGGTGGGCGGCCAGGGGGTTCCGTGATCGGTGAAGCGGAGTTTTGAGAGAACTGATAACGACAGGGACATTGTGTTTCTGAGGTCGATAGACCCTCAGACATATACTATATGTGAAGTGCTTGAAGTGAACTGATCTTTAACACGAAGAAAAGAAGTTCTGAAGTTGACAGACCTCCAGAAAGGATATATTGGACTGTTAGTTTAAGGTGAATTTTTTTAGAAGTTCAGACATTGAAGAATTTGTGTTCTTCGGAAGGAGTGTTTGTTGCATTTCCGTCACATGTAATTATGTTTGTTTGTAATTGCGTGGTGATCCTGGGCCTTGTTACCATGGCTGCAAGAAAGAATGTGGGAGTATCTTTATCTGATTCGGATGGATCACTGACAGAGGTAGAGATGGAGGAGGAACAAAGGGAAGAAATACGAGTGCAGTTGAAAAAAGGCTTGTGCAAAGTTTGGAGAGAACAGATCAATTATTTAGTCAAAGTAAAAGAGGAGACGGTGGAGGAGGAGTGAAGAAGTTAAGGTCTAAGAAAAGAGGAATAAATAGATACAGTTGTTGTTACAGATACTGATGAAAGTGTTAAGGGTGGAATTGAGAAATAATCTGGGTTGAATTTTCGAATATACGAAAGACAAGGACTAATATCCAAAAGTTTCTTTTTTTTGTGAGGAGAATAAACTGACAAGAACAGCTATGAATAGTATTTTTGGAACGTTGGTATTGAGCCAGAGGTTGTCAGTCTCTGGCTCGAGACCAAGAGCAAGAGTTTGCTTCTTTGATTTGTATTAATTGTAGGAAAAAAGGTAAAGATTTTGCCATTCAATAAGAAATAAAGAATGTACAGAATATAAACGATATTATGAACAGTATGAAAATAGAATTTATTATGGATAGGCAAGAAAATTGCTAAGTAACCTTAAGGTTTTACAGGTGAATGGTCATGGGTCCAATACAATTACAGGTGAATGGTCAGAGATCCAATACAATGTGCCAATACAATTAAGTTAGAAAATGGAAGAAGTGGTGGGTGATGTTCTCCTCTTGCAATAACCGTATGTGGTTAATGAAGAAGTTAAAGATTATAGACTTGCAGATAGAATTGCCCAGTATGGTTATAACTGTCAGGCTGCTGTTTTAATTTGTAATAGTGATCTGGTAGTAACACAGATGATAAATTATTCTTCTCGCACGGAGTGTGTAATGAAGTAAATTGTGAATTAGGAAGTATATACACTGAGTGGACAGAAATCATGAGATTCTTATCTAGTAAGGGTAGGCCCACCTTTTGCCAAGATAAGGGATAGTCACACGGCGACGCATTCAGCCCACTAGTTCTTTATGAAAGCGTTCCACAGGTATTTCCATCCATGTTTGCTGTACCGCTGTCCATAATTCCATCGCATTCCTGGGTGGAGGAGCCAAAGCTCGTATGAATCTTCCAACAGCATCCCAAAGATGCTCCACAGGGTTCATGTCCGGTGAACTTGGAGGTCATTCCATGGTCGTAAAATCTGCGGAATGCTCTTCGAACTACGTTCTAGTCACCAAGGGTCTGCGGGGAGGCGCATTGCCCTTCTGAAAGAATCCATTGCCCTGTGGGTGCACGATGACCATGAAGGGTTGCAGATGTTCGGCAAGGGTGGACACGTAACCTGGACTGTACAGAAATACGTCTAGACACACCAGAGGTCCCAACGTGTGCCAGTTGAACATGCCCCTGAACAGTTCCTTGTTGACATGACGGGCGCATAGCTTCGTGCGGTTTCCGCCAGATATCTACCCTCCCGTCCGCTCTAAATACCTGGAAATAGGACTCATCGGACCAAGAGACCCGTCTCCAATCATCGAAGGTTCAGTTACGATGTTCTCTCGCCCAGTTGAGGTGTAGAATCCTATATCGTGGTGTTAGCAATGGAACTCTTGTGGGTCGGAGGCTCCCATAATCTATTGCAGCTAATGATCGCCTGATGGTCTTGGTGGAGGCGTTTTTGGCATCTCCCTCGCTGAAGTCGGCGATGATTTGTGCCACTGTCGCTCTCCGGTTGGCTGAAACAATGCGAGACACGTCGACGGCCATGTTCATCTACCATCTTTCTCTACCCACAGCGCTGTCTGCGTGGGTAGCACAGTGATAACGTCACCGTCCTCCCCACACCAGGTGGAAAAGGCCTGGGTTCGAATCCCGTCGATGACGCGAGGAACTTTAATGGGCTTTTTTCACTCCGTGGCTGAGTTTGTCGGTCTCAGGCGTAGATAGCAAGGTTTTTTCCCCAGAAAACTGGGGTTTTTCGTTCAGCAAACAGAGAAATCGACCACGCAATTAACAGACATAAGACACAGCACGGCAGATGAATTTAATTATTCGGGTGGCATAAATATAATAGTTACCAACAGCGCTATCCACGATGAGATGTTATTCCAGAAATGGCGTATTCACGATACACTTTTGATACTATTGAACGAGGATAGCGAAATTTTTGTACCACCTCCTCGATAGAGTGACGCATGCGTCGGGTACCCACTACATCCCTCTTTCAAAGCCGGTTAACTCACGACGTTTATCCCTACTGACATCGAATTACCGTCTACGTGAATGCAGTGATGCAGTGTACCTATATACCCGCCAAGTGGTGGGTTCGTCCACTAGCGAGAGGGATGACAACGTCGCGTTTCCCAGGAACCAGGTTTCCCATGAATTCTGTTCTTTCAGTATATTTATCAGTATATATTGCGTGAATTGCCTCCATATCTGGAATATATTGAAAAAGTATGTGATGTGTTAAAAGAGGAGAAATTGGTAATTGGAATGAACTGTAATGCAAGTTCTGTAATGTGAGGAAGTGAGAGCATTGTTTGTTTGTTTGTTTGTTTGTTGCTATTTGGTTATTAGGATCATTAGCAACTAAAGCCATATGCTCAGGGGATATGCGGTGGTTATTCCCTGACCTTTCCGCATCCTCCATATTTGGTGGTCACGGCCTCGAACCCCGGTCTAATCAAGAAGCGTGGGCTACGCACTGCTGCTGCTGCTCCTTCCCACCTGGCTACGGAGGCGCCTGACAGCATTGGTAATCAAGGTGAAATATTAGAAGTGTTTCTTATTAATCACTTTAATGAGATTAACAAGTTGGACCAGCCGTCTACGTTTTCCTCTTTGTAATGGGAGTCGCTCAAGATAGTTACAATTTTAAAATGCAGTGATTTCCTTGCGTATTTCAACACAGTCTCTACGTGTTAGGTCTTTTAATTGTATCTATTTCAGAAAAAAAAAATAATAAATTAATTATTAATCTCTTATTTCGGTTTTCTCACTTCACAATCCTATTACGAGACGGCGCTAGAAAATATTCGGATGAAATTAAGGTATTTCCCCTAAGACCTAGAGTTATTAAAAGCATCGTGACAGGGATCAATTCAATGTATCCAAAAAGTCCTCCTAGAATTTCGCTCAAGTTTCAACGTCATTGATCAAAAGCTCGTCATCCTCCGAGGTGTTAACCTACCACTGCCAGCCACAAAGAAGCTCCTCCTAGATACACTTTCACTGAACATGTCGGAAATGGACATTGGTCTTATTGATGTTTCTCCCTCATATGGCGATGCCACCCTACAATGCATCTTCTCAAACTGTTCCGTAAAAGAAACCCTGACTATAACCGATAATTATTCCCGTCTAATCACGATCCGACCGCTGCCATAATATCACTGCAGGCACCTAAGCAAGAACGTTTGCCAGTACAAGCTACAAACACTTTCAGGAGAGTGTTCAATCGTAAATACATCATCATTGAAAACGTTACCACCCTTTTCCAACTTTACCCATGGAAAATACTGGCAGAGCTTAACATCAATGAGGCTGCCTACTGGCTTTCGAGATGGATGGAATTCCTTGCAAGTTCTGCAATGTCCAAAACATGCATCGTTAGTCCCCACTCGAAGCCATGGTGGGATAACCTCCTGACTAAGGCCTTCAAGGAAAAACAGGCAGCTCACGTCTCCTACAAGAAGTCACCTTCAGAAGAGTCATATGCCAAATTCTCCAAAGCAAGGATGGATTTTCAGAATATCAAACAATCAGCTATCGATACTTTCATGAACGGCTGGCTGTCCAGAGGCAAACGTGTGTGGTCAGCAAGTCATTCCTGCACTCACATAGCTTTGGATGTCTAGGAATGGTGTGATCACGTGCTGAGTTTTAGGAGAGATCATAAAGTGCCTGAAGTATATCCTTGGAACGAAGCTCTCAATTTCTTCAACTCCCAGTAACATCAAAATTTCCGAAGAACAGCTAATGAAAATAATAAATTCACTACCTGACAAGTCCACCATAGGAGCGGACGCAATACCTCTTTTTAGTTTCAAAATTGGTTCCTATTTCATCAGCAGAGAGCTCACCCACCTCTACAACAAAATATTCAAACAGGGACAGGCTGGTTGACTTACAGAGCCGTGGCGATTCCAAAAAAGCCTCATGCGAAAACACCTGCGGACTTCCGGCCAATATCAATCGCCTCTGTCTTCCTGAAATGCCTCGAAGTGCATCTATAATAACGTTACACTCGGAATCTTTGCGCATAGGCCCCATCATATCCATTAGGTCATGCCGAATAGATCTACTATAACCTATGTACAGTCCTTATCGCAGAAAATACTTCACGCCTGGAATGATAATGAGGACCTCCACACAGTTTTTCTGGAGAATACAAAAACTGGTTTAAATCAACTTTATTTTTTCATTTATACCTCTTACCATTGCAGTTAAAGTTCTCAACGTAATTAATGATTTAATCAATAATTACATCAGCTAATGAATAATAATATATTGTTTATTTATCTGTTATTTGGAACTTTCAGTTTTGGTTTGTAAAATTCGCTTTCCAGAAAGAGAAAGTAGAAGTGAGAGAAAAAGAGAGTGAGCGTGAATTTCATCAAACATAATTAAATAGAAGTCAACGTGGTAATTGCGGTGTTAATAAACCTCATAAGCAACGTGCAGCGAGTTCATCCAACTGAATTACTTTGATCAACTTTGCTCTCCCTGACGCCTTTCCCGAAAGAAGTCTGGCGTATCACCTGACTGTTTTAAGTCAACTCCATTAATCTGGGGAAGGGAAGGGGGGGCGCTATTCTTCTAATTTCCCACTTTCGTTCTCACTGACGAGATATTCAGTTTAATCATCGTTCTAACCGCTGCGTACGAGGACAACCACCCCCACACGAACTCTATTAAATTAGCGATGACAAAAGGAGCTCTCTGGCGTTATTTTAAATACAAACATCCTTCGTGGAGTAAGCTGTGTTTGTTGGTGGAGTTCGAGTTAATGGGTGTTTAATGATAAGTAATGAAGAGGCAGGCCGAAAGAATCCACCGGTCCTAATATTATAATGCACCACGATGGAGAAGGAAGGGACGGCAATGATAAATGAATGGCAGCTGCATCCAGATAGGAGTAAGATAGAGAGAGAGATGAAGGATACCTAAGAATATTTCGGTTAATACTTGTAATTACTGGAGTGGCTGCTCAGTAAGAGAATTAAATATCGAACAAGGCTTTGAGAATATTCACCTTTGGAAATACATTTCGATGTGGTAAGGAAAAGTTTGTAAACTTCCATAGGAGTTCATTGATAAATAAAACTCAACCATCGAGTCTTTTATTCCCATCATTAATGAAAAAGATAGCTACAACGTATTTCAACACATTCTCTAGGGTGACATTTGTAGATTTGCGACCATCTAATGCGTGAGAGCAGCATGTACGAAAGAGGTCCACCGAATTTTAAAAAAATGAAAAGGTCGCAGAGATTTATGTTGATGTCAAAGGGGTATTTAGGCTCGCAAAGTTCGTATATGCGAGCTGTTCATTAGAAGCGAAAGAATCACTTTGAAAACTGAACTTTAATAGTATTCTTAATTGGAGTTTAGTCACTTGACTAATTTGTTGTCAAGGTCCATGACGCGTGCGGCCTCGCGACTCCAAATGTGTTTAATGTTATCGTCTTAAAAGGAGTGACACGTTTGCCAAAGAGGGATGATTGAGATTCTAAGTATATTCCATCCTCTCTGTGTTATCTGCTACGAGAATGACACAAATTATACGTTTAATGAGAAAATAATACGTAATTGTGAAATAATTACAGTCAAACACTTCTTAGCGATGTCTACGTACAGAAGTGTCATTTTATAACTGCTATCATTTAGAAGCACCAATTATTAACCGAGCGGCAGCCATCAGATACAGCCTGAACGAATACAACGCCTCATAGAGAACAATCTGTACGCCAGTTTCATATTTATGACGATAAACTTTGACCATAAACCACACTCATGCGTCCTCGCACTTTCTCAGAAAGTCGGCTGACTTTCTCCTTTACATTCTGGTTGGAGATGAGTCCTTCCCATCAAGGGGGTAGGACTTCTAATGAATTCTTTTAGTATGGATACCCAGCTAGATCAGCCTTCCACAGACGGATAGGGATTTCTCTCCAGGAAAACAAGCAAACTGACTGTCCGTGGGATACATGCAAGTTAAAGACACGATGTACCGATGCCCCCATGGCTTTTGTTTCCTTGGCGTTTACCTCCATACAAAAACCCCTTAAAGACAATTAATTAATTGTAAAAATAACAGGAGCAGTCTTTCAAGGACTGGCCAAGGATGTCAACATAATATTCGTTATTTTGACTCCTTCCACAAAGTACTGATCGCTTTATCCGTCCCTGGTTAAAATAAAATGAAAAATGGCTGTTTTTGTTGTTTCTTCTTATTAAAATGTACTAACCAGATTTCTGTGGCTGAGATAAAAGGCAAAATGTCTAGTGCTCTTTCCACATTAATTGTGAATATTGGACAACTTCTAATCATTACCAGTATCACTTAACAACCCTAATTGCCTGCGTCCTTGGCATCAAAACTTTCTGAAAGTCAAGTAACGATAATAAAATATTAATTTCCAAGGCATTCGCTGAGAAATTCACAGACGTGCGAGCAGATGTGGCATTTTCAACTCACAATCATAACTCTCATTTGCATTTCGGCTTTCGGTCACCACTCACTCGAAACGCGTGGGCAAAGAACACAGTACGGTCCACTGCACAAACCCATAGGTGTGTGTGTGTGCGGCGATTCCACAAACGGTTTTCGAAGATTAATGACCGTAAGGAAGTTTACAGCAAGTAATGAATGAAGACCGAAGTCACCATTAACATTTAACCTGAGTAGCTTGCAATATTAATGTCTCTCCACCGGCGCACTCACCTAGTCGCCTGCCCTGTTCCGAAGCGCTGCTACGAAATACGTCAGGGGTTGAAATCGATTTTTCTAAGACTATCGACAAGTCAGCGATGAAGGATGTTGAGCTCAATCGCATGTTTGGAGATAATGGATGGAGGTGACGTGTGATTTGGCCTTTTCTTTCCATTGAATCGCTAAATTGGTTGATGGTTTCCGCAGCAGATGGGGAATTGCGTTCTTCGTTGCTCTTGCGAGAAAACCCAGCGTACAATATTTGCACCATCCTTCTATTTTTCACTTTTAGCTGTTTCTGCTATGATTTAAGGAGTTTTTTGTGAATTGTTTATTACTAGCGGCCTTTTTTTTCGAAGATTGCAACCTCTGGTTCATCAATTACTGCCCTTTCTCTTCTTGTAACAGTTCATTATGTTGGTGTCATCCATCTTCCATACAAACTCCCAAACACGGCACAATGTATAAAAAAAGAACAATAATAATTGGGTTACCCTATCGATTTGGGAAAGAAGGAAATCTCGAGTTAGTGGAAAGAAGTGAGGATGGTTTCTGTTTGTCTCTGATTAAGACATTCCAGCTTGTAAATACGATCTGCCTTATTTAGAACTTTAAAAGAAACTGCATTCCAAGTAGTCTCTTTCTTCCTGTGTTTGGTCAGCTCTTTTATCCTTATAGGCCTGTAATTAATTCTTATGCAAATCAGTTAATTAAACAAAAATAAAACTGTAATTCGAAACAGCAATGAGCAGGTTTGTTAATATGATGTTTGACCACGATCGTATATATTTAAATGCGTTAATTTGGTTTTAACTGGATCCTAACCTCGTTTTTAAATAATCAGTGTCCATAGGATCGCTTTGCAGGTTTTTTACGCAAGATTACTTAGGCCATGAGGTGCCAATAAGCGTGTGCGAATATATCCCCTGATAAGATACGAATTCGAGGTGTGTTTAAGGATTGACTTTTATGTTGTTTAGGGTGGAAAATCCCGATAATTTCAGGAGGAAAAAGCTCTTCAGTTGAGGCTGTAAACAACCGATCTTAACACCTTCATCTGAGATCGGCTAACTGCAGCGTCGACTGAAGAAAACTTTAAGAATTCCTCCACTATCCGATAGGATTCGAACTCAGAAACTTTTCCAAGCGAGTTACAATTGGCAACCTTCCGTAGCCTTGTGGGTAGCACAGTTGGTGTTATCATTGTCCTCCTCACACCGAGTGGAAAATACCTGAGTTCGAATCCCGTTAATGATGTGAGGAATGTTTATGGTTCCTTTTCACAACGTGAATGAGTTATTCGGTCTCTTGTGAGGGTAACATGGTTTTTGCTCCCGGAAACTCGGATTGTTCTTCTAGAAAACAGCAAATCGACCAGAGAACACGCGCAATTTAAAGACATTATATACTGTGCAATATGGCTTAAGCTGCTGATGCGCCTAAACCCTACAACAACAACAACAACAAACTGCTGTACTGTCACGGATTATTATGTTTTTAGCAATTTCATCTAACGAGAATTACTCATGCGTTTCGTTTTAAGAGGTATCATATTTAGTGCGACTATGCGATGCAGTAATCTTCAAGAGTTGCAGCAAAAACGAGCCTGAAGATGAATTCAGTGATCCAGCTTTAATCTATTTACTTCAACAAAGTAATTTTCATCACGATTCTGTGGAAAACATGTTTGGAAGGACAGAATCGAAGCAAGGAAAGTCTGTAGATTAACGATGAATTAAAACTATCTCTGAGATTCAGATTTATGATAATGGTACCTAATTAAATTGAATGATAGCACTTCTGCATAAACTGAAGCCTCTTCAGTCCACAAACATTCAATAACTCATTGATATTCACGAGGTATCGGACGAAAGTTTTGACATTATAACTAATGAAAGCTTTACTGGTCACTTCACCCTAATTAAGTAGCCGCGTGATCCGCGTTGTGATGAGTTTTTTTATTGGGGGGTTACGGCCTTTAAGTCAGTGACTTCGAAGGTGGATATAGTACATGTTTTTTGCACGACAATACACCACAAAACCTTAAACATTTGGACATTATTAACGAATTAGTTGATTAACCAAAAATTTCCAACTTTCGTGAGGAAGGACCAAATCCTTAACAAACTATGGATTCAACATTTCTGCGTGTATTTATTATATGTCAATAGTTACCACCTACGTGCTCTTACTACTCAGCAATTGCATCATCAGTAACTCTAGCCATCCAATACAATCACTTCCTGGCCTCGGGAGAAATGGTAATTAATAACAGGAGAGATGTAAGCGTTGATCAATCAGCTCTTGTAATTAATGTATTGAACAATCGGTGTTTACACAGCCGTATACTGATTGGCAAAATTATGGGAAATATTTTTCGTAATTTGATGCTTTTAATGCAATGTATGGTAATAGCCCTGAGAGCACAAATAGCAGCCTGAAGTCGTTGTAAGATCGATTGTTTAAGCGATTGGTAAGAAATATCCAGTGTGTTATGATCCTGTTCCTATATCGATGTTTTTGTTTTTTTTTAAGAATGTCAGGATATCTCTCCTTCTGAAACCAACCATTCATTAAACAATTGTTCCAACATCAAACCAGGAAAAGTACAGCAACTCCTATTGTAGCTGGAACCGCGCAGTCTGTTTCAACACGCATTCCAGCAGGTTGCCACACTTGCACCTATTGAGATTCATCAATCTCGAGAATTCTTGTCCACTCTAAGGGTCAGTTCCTCCGAGCATGACTATCGAGCACGTCACTGTAAGTAAATCTGTAAATTAACTTTCGTGGTGAACTGTTTTTGGGCAACAAGTGCCCCTTCAAAGCCGTTGATGAAATTCTTTGCATCATGGCCACATGACTACTTCTGTGCATTTCCAGTCCTCTTGCATAATTCTTTGATAACTTTCGAAGCTTTGTTGTAGGCAAAGAGAAAATCGCGTTTGGAAATCTCTTGTTGTCAGTATTATACGGTCTCTTTCGTCAAATTCTTTGGTATAGCAGATTCGCCAACTGTCCTTTAGAGAAGCCCAAATCCCGTCGAAGACTGAGAGATTCTTGAAAGCCATTTCAATCGAGACTGCAGTTAGCATATCAAGAGAAGGGTGTTTTGGCAAATCGGCTTGCCTAAACAAACATAATACTCCATGAACTAGTTCCACATGAACTAGCGTACTATGAAATGACACAAGAAGCCATCTAAAGCCATTTACTGTGGCCTTGTAGCAGCCACTAGGGCGAACTGAAGAGAAACCATAGACGAACAGAAAACGAAGACAAACGGAAGAGAAACCAGAGACGAACAAAAAACAAAAGCAAAGGCAACGCTAACAACTTCGGAAAGGCTACAGCAGACGATAAAAGAACTAATGGTGAAGATAGGCCAAGTGACTCAGTACCAACGAGGTTGTTATAGGATTTTTA
Source organism: Mastigoproctus giganteus (assembly GCF_048544385.1). Taxonomy (NCBI): domain Eukaryota; kingdom Metazoa; phylum Arthropoda; class Arachnida; order Uropygi; family Thelyphonidae; genus Mastigoproctus; species Mastigoproctus giganteus. The sequence goes on along the minus strand of NC_143587.1, from coordinate 97,956,162 downwards.
GGAGCATCAGCAACTAAGACCTTATTGCTCCGCGTATATTGTCGGTAAATTTTTCTGAGGTTGATTTTCTGTTTGCTAGACGAAAAACCCAAGTTTTAGGGAGGAAAAACCATGCTGCCCTCGCTTGGGACCGACTAACTCATCCATATTGTGAAAAAGGCCCATAAAAATTCCTCATGTCAGCGACAGGACTCAGGTCTTTTCAACTGGTGTGGGAAGGACGGCGATCCTACTAACTGTGCTACCAACGAGGTAACAGAAGCAAGAAGCTGATCAGAAAAGTGAAGGCAATCCTCAAGAAAGACAACATCCACAGCAAACAGAAGACCTGTAATCAGAAGATTTAAGAATACCTGGACTCCATAAAACAGAACTGCATTTCGCTCAGAAGAGATTCCGCCAATATGGGACAATGCTAAGAGAAGAACAAACTTCTAGATGTTTGATGAAATTTATTGAACCTTTTATAGGAGCATCAGCTAAGAAGAAAAGGGCGACAACAATCCCCGATCAGGGGGCATTCGAGGAGTTGAATGCCCTCTGATCTGAAATTCATGGTTTTTCTCCAAGGGACTCTGGTTTTTCATCCAATAAACAGCAAATCGACCACAGAATACACGCATTTTACAAACATATTATACTGCGCAATATGAGCTAAGTGGCTGATGCGCCTAAATTCCTCAACAACCAACCAAACACCCAACCAACCAACTCCCAGAATCTCATCTTATGTGCTGATGATTTAAAAATCCTTAATACTCCCACTCCCCGTGATGACACACTAAAAATTAATCGGGATACCAATGAATTAGTGATAACCCTGGTCCAGTATCTCCAAACACCTGGATTTAACCATCAAAGTAAAGAAATCTTCTCAAATTACATATATTCTCCATAAAAAGATGAATCCAGTAAATATTCTCATTCAAGGCACTCCAGTACCAAACGTGGATTCCCAAGAAACAATCGTAATACGCAACAGAGCAATCATTATCACATGATTGCTCTGTTGCGTATAATATATACAGCGATGCATCTACCCAGTCCTCCAGGAAATTAAGGTTCCCATTCACAATATCCAGACAGCAAAAAGTACCAAAACGTGAAGCTCAATCCTTGCATCTACTCATAAAACTGGCGAAAATATCTCTGCTGCGCAAATTACTCTTGGAAGTGACAGTTTCTCCCAACATCGCAACCACAGTTGCTGCATCCACCCTGTAAGAACACAGGGACCAGCCAACTCTACATCTCTAAAATGAACAGGTGCCAACAAATGGACAGGCTATTTCTTAATTCTGCACTCCAACTAATCCATCAACCACAGATCGGATAGCACAGTTGGTAGATATCGCTGTCCTCTCCACTCCCGATGGAAAAGACCTGCGTTCGAGTCCCATCAACGACGTAAAGAATTTTTATGGCTTTTGCATAAATTTTGCTAATTCCAGCCCCCTATCCATAAGGCCGTGATGGGTTTTCTGTATTTTTGGTAAAAAATAATTATTTATTCATTAGTTTCATATGTTCAAACAAACATATTCATGTGTTTGTTTGAAAAGTTGTATAAAAAGAAATTTAAGTATATTTCATACATTGTTTTGCTGTTTTCATAACTCTACTTTGCTAGTAAAGGAAAATTTCTTCTCTTTTAAGAACAAATATATAAAAAAACTAAACAGGAGGCGATTTTCAGATATGGTATTGCCGAAAATGTGAACACAAGTAATAGGGAAAAAGAAATTAGGTTCTATTTTTGTATTTTGGCTGTTTGGTATGTGACACTTTCCTTTGCAAGACGAAAAATACATTCCACGCATCTCTAAAGCTTCATAATCTTAACATTTAGCTCTGCTTGCCCTTTAGTGGTTGAAAGCGTGCGTAGCTGATGAATTTAGTAGACGCGTGTGATCTTCGTGCTGTGGACTGAAAGTGCTCAACTCCATTTCCAAAAAAAGAACTGATAAGCTTGACGTCTCCTAGCAACGAGGAAAACCTCAGACAGAATCCACCCGCCGTGCCTTTGTTTAATGCGTTCTGAAATAGTGACGAGTGGCAGAAAGTTTTGCTATTAAACAGTGGGTATTCTGCGTGGAAGCAGAACTCAAGAAACGTTATCGGTTGACGTCTTCAACGTACTTTATTTCTTAAAAATATGAAAAGAACTCCCTCCCCCCCACTCTCGCACTGATATTTTCCAGCGACAGTCTTGCCGCGGTTACATAATGGCAAGACCTCTTCGCCGCAATCCAAAGGTCACGGATTCCGACCTCGCCTTAACCACGAAGACTTGTAAACACAGCCTACAAATGACCTGAAGAGAGATATCGGGTTTGTGAGTACTGTTCTTCTATAGTTCTTCTAAATCCACTCCACAGAGGATTTCGATGCATTGTTATTTGCAAAGCAATATGGTTTACACGATTAATTTTATTAACTTGGCAAAGTAGGGATTTACCAATAAAAATATTCTTCAGGAGCTGGAGATCTTAAGCTTCTCGATAGTCTAAGAACAAGGTTTTCAGAGAAGTGCTGGTTAAGCACCTCTGTGAGTCAATGTAAAATATTACAGAGTATTTTACATTGACTCATGGTCTGTAAGAATATGAAATTTTTCATTAATATCGTCCGGGACATTGACCACAAATCAATGACTCAAAATGAGAGACAAAAGACGTTCTTTTGTCTTTCATTTTAAAAGATCTAAGTCGAATCCAGTTGGAGAGTGGAGAAATTCTAAAATTTAGTCTGTGCTTGCTTTACCATTTGAATGCGATGTGAGTTAGAGTTAGTTAAAGCTAAAAAATGCTGGGTTCCTTTGCTCAATCTCTTATTGTTTAATTGAAGAGCCCAGAACTGTTTTTATTCATATTATCATTGCTACATTTTTGCAATATATCGTTTTTTTTTGACTCTGTTCCAGAGTAGGACTTCACATCATTAACAAATTAATTAAAAGAAAAGTTGAGGAGTCCCTCAAAAATTTTCCAGACCCCCTTGAAATTACCTTGCTCCATTGTCATTGTCGAGCGTGTTGAGATAATTGCTTACGATAAAAGTCATGGGAGTTTAGACAGGACCTCGAAACATTACTGATTCATTCTGGGATCATCGAAGGAGGATGGTGTGTTAAGCGCCAAAGCAAATAAGGCTACGTGACGTGAGTCTATTGTGTCTGTAATTGTTGTTTGGTAGGTTTTACTATTTGCAGGACGAAAAACCCCAGTTTCAGGGAATTTTTCGCCCATGCAACCCGCTCCTGAGACTCACTAACTCAGCCACTTTCTGAAAAAAACCATAAAACGACCAAGTATCATTATCGGGATTAGAAATAATATCTTTTCTTGGTGTAGCAGGATCGTGCTGCAACTTGCGTTGGTTAAAATAATAAGTAGAAATTAAATTCGGTCCATGAAGACTTCAATGTTTCTTTGCCTGTATATCCTGTGACTGTACACTTTGCATCGTTAATTTACCATTTTTTGTTAGCAGAGAGCCGGGACAGTTTCGTCAAGGATTTTATCAGTGAGATCCAGCAGAAATTCAGAGAATTCATTAAGAAGGATGAGTCTAAGCAACCATGCCCTGTAGAATCCTTGTAATATTAAATTGAAATGATTCTTATCAATTTAATATTGAAGAGACTTCATAGGGCATTCTTGTTTAGACTCATCCTTCTTAATAAATTTAATTTAATAATAATTATACCAATATACCAACAATGATACCCACAGGTGTATTTAATATACTCCTCAGTTCTTAGACTTGCCAGCTAATGTACTTAATGTACTTTATCCTAATTTAGTAACTCATGAGGAAGGGAGTTTGTATAGTTTTAAATTTCAGATTCCGTTTCCAACTCTTGGTACACACAGGAATTGCCAAATCATGTTTGGTGAACTGAATTTCATTTTACTTCTTATTTGCGTATTTCAAAAATCCACAAACGATAACAGTTCTCGAGATCATTAAATATCTCTAACACTAGTTCTTTTAGCTCTTTTAATATTTCAAACGGCTGCCTATTTCGCAAAGATCCTTGAGTATGATAAAGGACTTCTCCAGTTTTATGTCTTTGGGCTGAAATTGATTTTTGAAACAAGCGCCCCTGACAACCGAGCCTCATTTAAGTGAGTCGTCTTCTCTTCCAACGTCTTAAGATTTCTATTGCCCAATTCGTCCACAAGTGACTATTACAACTAACAAGGAAAAACTTATAAATATTGAGTGGATAGGGCGCATAAAGAACCCTCCAATTTGCATCATACTGGATTCCTAAAACCTGTCTCTTCTTAACATTTGCTTCTCCTTTGCCGATTTTAAGAAACTCTCGCCAGAGACATAATGATATGATCGCCTTGTAGAGGAGATTGATTAAAGAAAAAATAAGAAAGAAAAGAAATTCAGTCCAACCAAGGAAATAAAATTTTCCGATATAGCCAGAGGGCTTCGATAGATTCATTAAATTCTCTTTTTATGTTTCTCCACTGCAGAAAAGACATTCACTGTGGAATTACCCAGCCGATATTGAATCTTAGAAGATGTCGAGATTTAAATTTCATTGTCTTTAACACTGCGTTCAAGTTTTTCGACCACTTCTTTTTCTTTTTTTGGTTGGTGGGGAGAGTAAAACGAAACTTGTATATGAAAAAATTTCAACACAAGAAAATGTTCTCTCTCTCTCTTATTCTGAGAGCTACAAAACGAGAAAGGCGATAATTTATGGCTCCCATTGGCTCATCTTTCTTTGCTCTGCTAACTTCGTCAGGAGTCCTTGGAGTTAAGTTGATTATCAGTTTTTCCATGCCCCTACTCTCAAGACAGGTGCATCTATCTTGAGTTTTGTTTGCTCTTCTTTATCCAAAGGTTTATTGACTACTGAAAACACTAAAAGTAAGAAAGTTGAGCTCTTTTGCTAACAACATTTCCTGAATTAACATCCGCGCTATGCCTTTATTTGAGCTGACTTTTTCCCTTCACTTTTTGTTGTTATTCCATCCTAGAAGGAAGCCATTCACGGGTTCCCGGATCACAATTTTCCAGGATACATGTTTTTCGAATTGGGATACGCGTGTATTAAAGAAAGTACACCGGCAGGTGCTTCACGAAAGATAAAATCAAGAAACCAACTATTAAACTCTTTCTAATGTAGATAAAGTAATTGGTATTCTTTTCTTTTTTGTTGTTGTTCTTTTTATTTCGGACAACTCGAAATTGGCTGCGTCTTTTAACACCTGCGTCCACAAATAAACATAGCACAGAATCACACCATGATGGCCTTTGAGGGTTCCCTACCGAGATTCTAGTTGGTAATATAAAAAATTGTAGAGCTACAAATGTAATCTGGTGCGTTGTAAATGCCTAAAGAAACGTGAACCCAATTGCTTTCCACGCGAAGTTTTTTTTATTATTATTTCCTTTTTTAACTAGTGTTCTTATGAACACTCTTTTTGTGATTCTAAGGTTTTTAAACAAATCATTGAGCACTTTTATTTTCCTATCTTAAGTTTATAATCCATTATCGATATCCATAGCATTCGTAAATTCCATCTCTAAAAGGTTTGATCTCTAACTAAATCAAAAATTTGCGAAGAATTCTACAAGCCAATATTTGGACAGAAACATGTAAAAGGCCGTTGAAGAACTTTCCTGGAAGAGCTTACAGAAACAGATAAAATCCTCAATGGTTAGTCTTATAAATAAGTAATCTTAGCAAGGCCAGAGACCCCTTGCTATCTCGGAGAGAAAGAACTCTTACATCAGGAATTTAATTACAAAATTATCTAAACAGATATAGGAATAAATAATGGGGAATATTTATGCCGATACCACTAAGAAATTTCATAAATTCGTTATTTATTCCCCCTGTTCACACCAATTTATGAATCTTTATAATATAGAGTCAAAAGTTTTTTGTGAGTTTTAGTCTACTACTTTTATTATAATATGAAAAGCAGGAATCTTTGTATTTCAGTCTTGCTGTTCTGGAATTTAAGAAACGTGTTCATTCCATAGTCCGAAACACAAAGCAGACTTCGCTGAATTAGTTCTAGATGCTGTTTGTCAGGTTATATTACACGTCTGATAGCCTCGAACTTTTTCTTCTTTCATCCATCTACTTCTGCGCGTGTGTTGTTTTCGGTTTAATGCGGTTGTCAAATGCGACAAGAAACAGAAGCCACCGAACAAATTGTGTGCACTCACGAAGACGACTTGTGGGTACTTTTACCAAGTGAGGGGGTTATCAGATGTTGTAGCAAGGTGAAAGTTCGCAAGTTACTGTATTATACAGCGCTGAGATGAAATACAGTGCCTGGAAATACAAATGTGTAAGTGGTGCCCATCGAGGAACTTTCAAAGTATCTTCAACACGTGAAAGATTAGTAAAGAATAACTTGAAGGCTACTTCCAGGCGTATTAAAAGAACGACCCTTTCTCCCTTTTATTCTTCAGCCACTTTTTAGCGCACAATCGCCTTAAACCATTTTATGTGAAGAAACATATGCCACTGCTGAAGTGTGATGTCATAATTGGAATATAATGCATATAATACAGCATGAATCCATCTAGTTAAGGGTGAATATAAAAAATATAGTTTGAGGGGTTTAGTCTATTAAAAAGAAATTTTAATCCTTGGGAAATCTAGAGGGAATTCGTTGGATCCTTTCCAACATCTTTCTGTAGATCACTAAAGTTGTGTGCTACAGAACGGCACAAATAGAAAGATTGCATTCCGCGGGTATTATTCCCGGTAATTTAGATCTTCGGATGGAAGACAATTTCCTCACAACAGTTTTATTATTGAATCTCTTAAACCAGAGATTCAGTAATACTCATAAATCATAGCTGGAAACTTTCTTATTTTATCAGACTCGATGGGTTTGATGAAACTAAATGACTGACCCATCTAGTAAACTTCCAGGTTCTTATTTTGTTCTAGTGACGCTAAACTAATACCCTTTATTTTTTTCACTGGTGGTCTATTTCTGGTCAGACATTCTTTCGATAATTTTACCTTTGTTTTTGAAGACGAAACTGTTAGTTTATGAACTGCAACACCTGTCCTTGCATTAGGACTTGTGTGCACCACAGTCTGATATCTGGACTCAACAATAACTAACGATACAATCTCAGCATCACCAATAACCAACAATACAATCATCAGCGTTAACCATGTTTATATGTGAAAAGTCCTTCCGGAGCCAGTCTTCCAAATCGAGGCTCTGCTTGAGTGGACCAAAGCAGTGTCATTAAATTAAGTCAACCGAAAACCAACCTTTAATCCCATGCGTAATATATCCATAACTGCTGTGTTCTCTGGTCGATTTGCTTGTTTTTCTGTACAAAAAATCCTGGTTTCCGAGAGGAGGTCTTGTTGTCCTTCCTGAGACAGACGAATTCAACCAACGAGTGAAAAAACGTCCATAGGAGTTCTTTGCGTCATTGGCAGGATCTAAACCCCGGTATTTTCCATTCGATGTGGGGATGTCGGTGGTTATAACCACTGTGCTACTTGCGCGGACTAACACTGATTGATAAACATCTTCAGTACCACGACCACAGGTAGAGTTTCATACTGTTTGTTGGTTCAAATTAACATACTTCATAATCCTGCCTGCCAACATCCTTTCAAAGAACTTTTGCAGCTCGTGCAAGACTGCTATTAGGGCATACCAACCTGGATATTTTTTTTTTTTTTTTTTTCAGGTGATTTATGCAATATCTTTAAGAAAGCGTCCTTCTGTGGCGATGGAAAACAGCCATCCCTTAAACAGTTATTATAGATCCTTGATAAAACGTTCAAAGAAACGGATGACATCTTTTGATAGCCTTTCCTATGAAGTCCATAGCTTGACATTTGTTGCCTTTTATCTGCTGTAGTTCGTCAACGAATTCATCTAAATTGAAGGCAGATTCTTCAATCCCATCCTCATAAGCACTGTTTAGGGATATCATATAATGATGTTCTAATTGTGATCATGATTCATCGCGCTATTATTCGGTCTGAGATGGCCACCATTGTTCCTTTCCACGTTGTACTTTCCCTCTACTCTTAGCTTATACCATAAATAAAATCTTTGGCTGCTCTTACTTTACCAGTTGTGATTTTGTGCAATGTACTCCAACGATCTTCATTTCCAGTAGTTTTAAGTAATGTATTCGATGTTTCAAATTTTCGCTTGGTTATAATACAAATTACTCAGATTTGAAAAACTCCTCTTTAGACGATCATCCTCTTCCACGCTCCTATTTCTCCTCCCATTTTGGAATATTTCCTTTCAATATGGCAGCTCTTTACAAAACAGACAATTAGTTTTACCACCGTTTAACAGGAGTTCATTTATTCTTCTTTAGCTTCATCCAGCCTGTTGAAGTGTCATATAAGTGTGCTCCAATAATTCCACAGCTTCCTCCTGAGACAGACTTTTCAGTCTGTGAAGAATTGAATGACTTCATCTATGAAGTCATTCAATTCAGGCTTAATGTAGTTTCATATGTGCTTCAATTGGCCGATTTAACCACAAGTTTTAACGTTCAGCTGTTCGGAGCCCGGACTGAGTAAGAGGAAACCCAGATCTTTGGAGTTATAAAAAAGAGGAATCAGTGGGGAAGCCTTGGGTAAGAGTATTTGGCCCGGATCCTGTAATGACCCTTGATCTTCCTGACGGCTGATATCAGGGCCATACAAAGGTACTTAGGAGGGCTGGATTCAAAAAGGGTTAAGGGGCCTAGTTTATTTATGTTGAAGCTTTGATGGATCCAGCGATTGGACCCTAAATTGGGGGCCCAATTGCGGAGCATCCAATGTACTCCCATTTGAACGGCCATGGGTAATAAACAGTTTATTGCTTCCATTACAATATAGTTGAATACTATTTTTTAAAAGTGTGGGCAACAGTGAATGATGATAGCAACAAAATGTTTTACTATAACTTACAGAAGCTCAACTGTAGCCATACAGTTAATAATGGAAGAAAGCAAAAGGGTGATGAAAAATGATAACAGAACCGAAGCTCACGGATTTCTAAAATAAAATTTAATAAAAATCGGTGACCATGCCAATGTTGAGAGTGGGCTTTGTAAGCGATGTTATTAAGAACGTTTGAATGTCTGTAGATTGAAATTGTGTGCATCCAACTTGTGTATTCCGTTCAAGCCAATTTTTAAACAGGACGTTTTCGTTGTAGCCAAAAGATGGCAGCACTGTGCAAGTATTCGCCATCTTGGATTTAAATTATTAAAGTCTCGTAAGCGTTTACAATTATTCAGAGCAGTAAATTTAAGAAAGATAAAATATTAACTATTAATATAGTAAATATCTACCCAACATACATTTTATGTTGGATGGATATTTACTGCTGTAGACAAAGTCTACGACCTTTTATTTGGTTTTTTAGTGCTGCACGTGCTTCTTCCTAGCACATGGCACGGATTTGCTTTTGGAGAAATGAAGTACACTTTGTTTAAGATGTAGACCACGATAGGATTTAGATGGCTTGTAGCGGAGGAGTGGCTGTAATTGCAAGTTTTATTTGAAACTCCACACTTTTTCCACTTCATTTATTAATGAACCGTTGTTCACTATTAAATTTTACTATTTTTCTCCCTTGGTCGTGCCACTGAAGATGCCCTTGTTGCTAATTTATGAGACTCATCTACCTCACCACCCATGCTTACACCGTTATTGTCTTTGTGGACTGAGGGCGCCTTTGAATCCTTCTGTTGGAAAAGCGCCCTTAAAGGTCTTCGTCTTCTTCAGTGTCCCATGCAGCTTTATCTTACCATTCGGAGATTATTTTCCCAACAGATTTGTCGCCATAGCCTCCAGGTATCATTCCATAACTAGACATGTTTTTTCGTGGCTATCTGCAGGCTCCGTTTAAGTTCCCTTCTTCTGGAACCTAATCCTCGCTCAATGGCTTCTAAAGTAGCATGAATGTTATTCCTGGTTAGCCTTTGCTGACGAAATAGCCTTAATTTTTTACACCAATTCAAGAGTTGGAAGTTAATGCCAAAAATGTTTTTAACCGATCGTTTTTAATTGCGCTTCTCTTTATAAATTGGAAATCTCTCCGTCCAAAACTTGCATGATGGCTTTTAAGGGTCGTATATCTCCAAATAGACCTTCATTAGTTAAAATTTATAACCAGTCTATTCCTTTTTCTGATAACAACTACATATTTGGGTCTTAAAATTGACCTTAACTATGATTTACACTCCACATTACTCATTTCGCGGATGAAATTAAAAAGTTCATCGCTGTGTTCGTTTGCATTTCTAAGCAGAAGTGCAAAAATCCATCGTATTACGTAAAAAGCAGTTGTTCTTCGTATTGTTAGTTATGGGATTGGAGCCTGGTTTCATCGTGCCAGGCTCCACCCGTGATAACGCAAGGATTTGCAGTGAGGAACCCCGTATGGGATTCTTGCTGGTACACTTCCCCATCGAGTTTCTCTTAATTTACAGAGATCTTTCTTATTATATCCAACAAGATCATTCTTATAAATTTGATGGCATATTGTTGACCCTCAAGCATCTCATAAAGAAAAAAAAAAAATTCGCCGCTTCCAGATTTAAATTTCTAATTAGCAAGAACGTTGGTCTTTCTCACCCAAATATAGAAATACTCTTGTTTTTTCCATCTGTATCCGTTTTCAGCAAGGCTACTTTTACCACGGTTCAAAGAAGCCTCCTCTCGCTAATTTTCAGTACATGTCTGTGCGAATGGCCATTTCTAATATACGAGTCACGTGTAAAAGGAACGTAGTGAGACCAATTTCATCGAATTTGAGGAACAGCTTTCTGTGATATTCAGATTCGTTTCTGTATTATGTTTCTGCATTACGTCTAATTTTCAAATTGCGACATCAGACAGTTATTTGAAATACGATCTCGTGAATTCATAATGAGATGTAACGCAAACTACAGATTGTGACTAGCATACCGAATTAGGGGATGACGAATTAGTTTATAGAGTAAGACATGTGAAATATAGTACTCTACATGAGCTAGACCTAAATCTCTTGTTGTAGAGATTTAGGTCTAATTTGCTGATGCTCCTAAATCTCTTCTTTTAGAGATTTAGGAGCATCACCAAATTAGGTCATATTGCGCCGTATATATCTGTAAATTGGGTGTATTCTGCGGTCGATTTTCTGTTTGCTGGACGAAAAACCCAAGTTTCCGAGAGTAAAACCATTCTACCTGCACTGAGACCAATTAACTCGGCCACGCTGTGAAAAAAAAAAAAACCCATAAAAATTCATCGCGTCATTGACTGGATTCAAAATCAAGTCTTTGCCCCCCGATGTGGGGAGGACGGCGATTCTACCAACCCACCAGGGCGCACATGAGCTAGAAAAGGATACCAAATAAAGGACTGAATCATTTGAATAAACGAATCACCTAAAATTTATTTCAACATAAATTCCTGACACTCGTGATTTTAGGTGAAATAAAATAGTGAAGAATTATTTTATCCTCCTTAAAAATATAAAGTAACGCCGACATTCACTTTTAATTTTTTCCACACTTTAAAGCTCATTCAGGTGATGACATTACTTAAAATTGATAACTACTTTTTGGAATTCCACCATTTGGACAAAATTCATATGAATCCTTATTTCCATTCTTTTATTTACTTAATTCTCATTTTAAACTTCTTTGCCAATATAAGAATCGTTGCAGAGCCGAAAGAAAGACACAGCTGACCAACTACACCCTAGAAATCTGCTCTTCTGTCACAAGATCTACAGTGGTTTCCTCCAGTTCCAGTTTGTTTTTCACGGCAGATCTCTTGCCTACGAATAAAAACGAAATTAAACGCCATTAAAGATTTAGACGAAAGAAAGAAATCTTTTCGTTGACTAATATAATTGAACTAAAAACCTGATAACATTTCCGCACTTAGTAAGTAAATGATTTCATTCAAAGGAAAAGTTAATTCACCCACCTGGTCCTCCCAGCCTCTTGACATGGCACACTGGAAGAAGAAAGTAGTAAACACCGACGTATAACACCCCCATTATTCCCGAAAAAACTCCAATAATTCTTAAAGTCATACGCGATCCATACTTGGCCATCAGATTTCCACCGACGAAGCTTCCAGATCCTCGCCCTAGCAATGTTCATTTTGATAAATTTTGTAGCATTACAACCTCTTCCAGTTGTAGAAATTTAAATACATTTTTTTTATAAAGTATAATGAATAAAGTAGTAATTTTAAAAGCGTTTAATACAAGATTTCTTAGAATATATTACGCTATTATTCATTCCAAAACGAATTGAACTGGGAGACATCCTTGACTACGAACGCTTTTTGTGCCAGAGAAATATAAAAGTATAATGAGGTACTCAGCTGTCACATGCCATGGCTTGAAGCCAGTACGTACGTACTTATTTTTTTATCTCTCTGATCTCTCGTGGGCAGCATAGTACATATAAACACAGTCTTGCCCATAGAGGGTGAAAAAGCCTCAGTTCAATGAATCCAATTCAACGAATCCAAACAATGACTGAGGAAGTTTTATGGACTTTTTAGTTGGTCTCAGGAGAGGGTAGCATGGTTTTTTTTTATCTCCTGGTTATTTCCAGTTATTTACTCGGTTATTTCCAGCAAACATTTAAATCGACTATCGGACGTACGAAATTTACAGACAAAATATTTAAGTCTCAATATGATGTAAGTCGCTGATGCGCCTAAACTCTACAACAACAATCCTCCTGCCACGGTATCCGATAACTAATTGTGCCTCCACTTCGTAATATCGAAGTAATGGGACAGCCAGTCAGACTTTACACCATGACAGATATCGACTTGTATCTCTCGTCAATGTTCTCTTCTTGCATTCGTTGTTGTTGTTGTTATTAATTGGTTTTTCGGAGCATTAGCAACTAAGGTCATATTGCTTCGTTCTTGCATTCATTCACCACTTGAATCGGAAAGCAGATGAATAAAGATGCCACTTCAGATGACTCCATAATCTCGTATTCTTGCATCCATTTCAGTCTGATGCATTTATTTATTTCTCTGTGTTTCTTTATTTCTTTTTACCTCAGTACAGCTTCAGTTTCAGATTCGGCCTGTGTAACTTAATTTATAGAATGTTTGCTAAGATCGCTATCGGAAAACAGAAATGACAACCCTTGGGTGAGAGTTCCTATCTACCATGCTTTATGCCAACACGGTTAGACCTGTCACAGCTGGGAAAAGAGGACAAATGAACTCTACTGTACTGGGGTAATCCTTCCCCATGTGCGTTTGTTCCGAGGTGCCATTGGCCCCGAGTTCTTGTTTATGGATGATAACGTCACACCCCATCGCACTGAAGCTACTAATATTCTTTTGGAAAGTGAGGACATTGTTTGTATGGATTGGCCTGCCCGTTTCCGTCGATCTAAATCCCATCGAACACATATGCGACGCCTTGCGGCTTGTCCACACCCACCAGAAAATGTTCACCAGCTGAAGATGGCGCTGACAGAGAAATGGACGATGTTACCGCAAGAACGTATCAACAACATTGTTCTACGTATGGACCGGCGGTGCAAAGCCTGCATTGACATTAGGGGTGGCCATATCTCATACTGAGCACAACCTCTTTCCTTTGTTCTATCTTTGGCAGTGATGCATCTGTATCATGGCAGCCAGTGCTGTGTTGCCATTCTTGAATAAAGTCCCTCTGTACAGTTTTGTTTCCGTTGTTGTGTCGATGTTGTTTCCTTCATCATTTCTGTACCTCACGAGGTTCCTTTGGTACGCTTTTCCCATATCCAGGCCACTCCTATGAGAAGCTACAGGTGAAAACCTGACTGGTCTTTAAGTTTTGCATACCAGTGTATGTACACCAATGCTAGGAGCGTAGTAAATGTAAATTAAATTGATAAATTTTAAGTATTGATCAAATCATCAAATGCAAACATTGTATGGATATCGAAACGTCATTATCATCTGTCCATCTCCGTTATTGTCTTCCAGGTTTTCTTCTAGCTCCTCTTGGGTACCATTCTGTTATTTTCTTAGTCCATCTGTCATCATGTCTTCGAGCTATATGTCCTGCCCAAGACCCTTTTAGTTCTTTAGTTTTGATAAGAATGTCTTTACTTGAGTTTGCTGCCTAATCCATGTGTTTCTCTTCTTATCTAACAGTCTGATTCCCAGTATAATTCGTTCCATTCTTCGCTGTGTAGTTCTCAGCTTCTCTTCCATTCTTTTGGTGAGTGCCCAAGTTTCACTTCCATAAGTCATGATGGGGAGTATACATTGGTTCATTATTTCACGTTTCAGACAAACTGGGATATTGCTCTTCAGTATGTGACTATATTTCCTGAATGCTATCCATCCAAAATTTATTCTTCTCTTGACTTCCAGCCATTTATCATTATTACAGCTAATAACTTGTCCCAGATAAGTATATGAATCTACCTTTTTATTTGTGCTCCTTCAAGGATTATATCCCTTTCTGTGGCATAGTTTTTCATCATTACTTTTGTTTTAACCATATTCATCTTTAGTGCGAAATCATACTAACTGTGCATAACTGATTAAGATTTTCCTCTAATTCTTCGGGATCATGCCTTACTCAAATATAACGGATGCGGAATTTGAATATGGAGTGAACAATGTGTACAGAAAGGACAGAGAAGATAGAAGGGAGGATTACGCTCTTAGTTAAGAAGTACATTAAATTTAAGGCAGTGCATCCAGTAGACAATGGTGACTAGGGTAACACTGAGTCAGTTTGGTGTGACTCAAGCGAAAATGAGGTTTCCGCATAACGAAACATTGCTCAGTATTCGAAACTTCCACTATACAATTCAGAAAACGATTCTCACTTATAGCACGTAACTTTGGGCACCTAACTTTGGGGTTCCAGACATGGCAGAAATCGCAACTAGCAACTTGTAGTCATGTCAGCGGACGTACTTATTCTTGGGCATACACTGTTCAGCCATCTATAAACAGCGGTGGGAAATTAGAATTAATGTTTGGTGGCGCTGCCCGTCTGTGATTATATGAAGGTCCGGGTTCGAATACCGTCGATGACGCGAGGAACGTTTATGGTTTTTTCACTCAGTGGCTCAGTTAGTCTGTCTCAGGCGTAAACAGCAAGGTTTTTGCCCCAGAAACTGGGGTTATTCTTCCAGCAAAGTAGACAAGTCGACCAGAGAACACACAATAAACACGGATAGTTGAAACAACTTTCTGGGTTACCCT
The DNA here is from genome assembly GCF_048544385.1 of Mastigoproctus giganteus. Classification (NCBI taxonomy): domain Eukaryota; kingdom Metazoa; phylum Arthropoda; class Arachnida; order Uropygi; family Thelyphonidae; genus Mastigoproctus; species Mastigoproctus giganteus. The sequence goes on along the minus strand of NC_143587.1, from coordinate 97,940,945 downwards.
AATAACAGAAAATCAAATATAAGCGAGAAAATATAAAACTGCATGAAATGTTTAACAATATGACTCATAGCAGTCAACAGGCTGTTATGAGTCATATCATTTCAATATAAAACATTGCAAACTACGTACTATAGATTCATTTAACGTAATTCACTTCCACATTTCAAACTTCAACTCAGGAGTTAATCATTAAAGAGCTTGTCCTCACCTGTGCCGAAATAGATTGCTCCCGAAATTCCTTGCATAGTTGCTATCAGACCATCTGGAGCAAGAGCAGCACTGTAAGTAGCAGCAGTAATCCACAAAAGCTGAGAACTGAGGGGTTTCATTACTTCGTACACTAACACCACCCATGGATTGTACATGTACGACAACCCAAATAAACGAATGAGGTGAACAAAGAAAATCATAACCAAGACGTTCACTCTGCCAAACTTCTGGATGATCCATCCTGATATCATCAACACTGGTATGCTGACCAACCCGGAAACTGTGTTGGTAAGTCCGATCAGATACTGAGGGCTGTCCAGGTCAACCAAAAACCAACCTAAAACGTTATCTAAGAAGCCCCAGATTAACCCGAGAAGGAAAAGTACAATAAACAACAAGATGGTCTCCGCGTTTCGAAAGAGAATCACAGTTTTCAAAGACACATTCTTTGTAGGAGCAGCGATCTCGAGTTTCGAAAATATGACTATGGAAACTGTCAAAAGTGCCAGTCCGTCGAAGAAGTAGAATGCGGGGAAATAACGCCTGTGATTTTTCACCCGACTACCGATGTCCACAAGGTATCCGGATAAAGGAGAAAATATAACAGCGGAAATTGTACCATATGCTCTCTCCCTGCCGAAGTCTCCATTATGTTTTTTGATCATTGCCAAGATTGTGACGTCCAGAAACCGGAAGCTCAAGCCCAAAAAAGTCATGTAACTGAGATATAGAATGAATGCCACAATAAAAGTCAAAAGTTTGTCTTGAAAATTAACACTGTTACAATTTTTTTTTAAATGCAATTTTTCAGAAGCCGGTTGGGGAATTTCAAGTACTGAACAAATTAATGAACAATTGCGATTGGTTGCGCAGACCATTCCTGATAAATCTTCAAAGAACGAAGAATTCGACTCAGATGGGTGAAGAAGATAGCTGCACTGACTTCCAGGTCGACGATACATGTGTACATTGATGGTGATATTTTCTTCCTGGCTGTCTTTTTGGCCGCATAGTTGTCCTTCTTCGGAACACGGTTCTGATCCGAATTCATGATGTTCAGAACTGTTCCAGCATCGCCTATTGCATTCGAGCAGTTGAGCAGTTGCATTTCCCGTGGAGTTATTGCCGCAGTTCCCTTCAGCCAACAGATGGAACTGTTCACTTGAATCGCAGGTAATTTCAACTGGATATAGCTTACAGGAAGACTGAGGGGCTGGTGGAATGAAGAGAATCCCTGTAGCCGTCACAACGCACATAAATAAGCAAAGAACAAGGACAAGTTTGTGTCTTCCAATCTTGTCTGCAATCATCCCGATCAGTGGAACAGCCAGTATCTGAGGAATGGGAAGGAAAGTAAGGATGGCTGATGTTTCAGAAATCGTTAATCCCAACTGCTTCGGGTGGATGAAGAGGAATGGTATCAGGGTATAATACGCTGTAGAAAAAAGACAAAAAAGCGAAATATAAGTTGCATTCCAAATATTGTCAGAAAAATATTGATATCTCTTGTCTTCTCTGACTTTTTATAGATAATTCTTAATTACCAATTATAATACAATTAGAATTATAACAATTATAGCAGTTAATTAACTCTTATGTATGTTAATTGGAGTACAAAAGTAATAATTTGTAATATATTTAAATTTCCGAACACAATTCGATAGATTAATTGAAAAATGAAACAGTTCCAGAGTTCTATAATCTGTCAGTTGAGAAAATAGATGATGTGACCAATCATGTATCAACTTTTACGGGTTATTAACGGTGTGTGTGTGTGTGTGTGTGTGTGTGTGTGTGTGTGTGTGTGTGTGTGTGTGTGTGTGTGTGTGTGTGTGTGTGTGTGTGTGTGTGTACTGATGATTTAGTCAAGAAATACAAGGTCTTTATTGAAAAATGCCGGGACAAAGGGGAAAAATGGTCTGGATCTGCAATTCTGGTCCGATATACGAGGAGAGAATACATGATGGATGTATATGGATGAATTCTAGACTTGAAGGACTGTGCAAGTTTATGGGGGATTTTTTTTTAGCGTGGCTTGGCTTAGATAATACACTGCCATAGAATAACGATGAAATGAGGAGACTGCGAGAAACTTCAATTCCTATAAAAGTCCTCTATAAGACGCTTTTATAGGGGTTGTATAAGAATTACCAAAAAGGTCACATTATAGAAGTCGATACAAGTTGCTCGAAAATATGGTAACATGACATCAGTAAAGCATATGATCCCCTCCAACGGTTAAACAGTCCTGCCAGCGGTGAACCATGCTCAATATAAGGGTGTCTATATGATTCTGTGGCAACAAATCTCATTCTTCCACCAGTGCAGATCTCAGCTCGCCAGGAGACCGAGGAGTTGGCTGTCGGCGTGCAATGTCGCGTCCAAGGGCGTTTTCATTGAACATGATTTTCATTATCAATGAAACATTGATATTAAGACAATGATTTTCATTATCTTAAACACGATCTTCGACATCTTCCACACTCCAGAATGTACTGGAATTCTGCCCAAGACGTATCACCTTCTGTACCATGACATCCTTTCCTCCAGAGTTGTAGAGCATAAAATAAAATCTCGACCAACCGCACCCTTAAAAGTCGCAATACGGGTTCAAGGATCTGTTCTCTGTACGTTTATGGTACCTCTATAAAAAACATAAAGGGTAGTGAGGCCGTTTCATTATTCCGCCCCACTCACACGAGAATAGCGCCTCCACCGTAAGTGTCCCTTTCTCTGATGTTGAAGGGATGGTACCACATTCCTCGTTGTCTCCAAATGAAATATAGTGTCCAGAATATGTTGGGCTAAAGAGGCACTCATTACAGAACAGAACTGTACCCAAATTTGTCCCGCTTCATCGAAATGGTAACACCACGTTTTCTGTGTTCTGTTAATTTTGTCCAGCAGTGTATAAATTAGTTAGTTTTCAACTACAGATAGTAGTTTTATTTCACTGATAGGTAAGATAATGGAGCCTCTGATTAAAGGATCATCTGGATAGAATAGTATCCTTAATACTCGAAGATAACATAATAGTTCATGAAGAGAGACTCATGACTTAGTAATATAGTTAATTATTATAAAGAAGTCATAAAATAGTTAGATATTACCAACATCCTTGTTTCATGCTTTCTACACCTCGTTGAGTCCACGCCACGACTAATCCAGACTGTTCTCAGGTTAGAATGGGATCTATTCGCTATTAGGCAGTTGTGTCTATTAAAGTGGCTAGTCAGTGTATCTTTGTATTTATATTTTCCTGTAACTGAGATTAAGTTTCTTAGAAATAAAGACATTTTCCACTGCTAAAGTACCAAGTAGATGGTTTGTTTCAGCGAATCAAAAGAGAATGGTAGCGACATAGTCTAAGAGAGAAAAAAAACAAGAAAGCAAGACAGGAATATATTCCTCACCTGAAAACCAACAAAACAGAACAATCCTCAGTGGAACAAGAGGTTTGTTCACTCTGAACCATTCTCGAACTTGGGCCCTTCGAATTTTCATCGTGGATATCTGCAAGGTCAAAACCAAAAAATTGTTAGTGTGATATAGATAGAAATCATAATTCTAGAATTTATCTGATTACTAACTTTGCTTTATAAATATCTTTATTAAGGAAATTGATTTGTTTGTTAACTTCTGTTTCAAGTGTGTATTTCCTACTTATAATAGGAAATAGAACTACAATTGATAATCTTTTTATTAAATTCAACTCAATACATGATAAACTAAAATACACACTTGAAACAGAAGTTAACAAACAAATCAATTTCCTTAACCTCAACAATATACAAAACAGGCACCAAACTGGGAACCAAGATTTTTAGGAAAATAATATTGTATATTTAATCAAATATGAACAAAATTGCAATGCCTGCTACATCGGAAGCACCACTACCAACGCTTTGACACTGTTGCGCATGGAAGACTATTGTACAAATTGGAGCAGAATGGTATTAAGGGTAAGTTGCTATAATGGATAAAATGATGGTTAAGTGGGAGAAGACAGAGGGTGGTAATCAATGGGTGCTGCTCTTCTTGGACTAATGTTATTAGTGGAGTCCCAGAGGGTTCGGTGTTAGGTCCACTGTTGTTTTGTATATTTATCAATGACATTGATGAAGGTATATCAGGCTTAGTGTCGAAGTTTGCAGATGATACAAAGGTTGGCAGGGTTGTTAATGACAGTAATGGCAGTGTGCTACTGCAACAGGATCTAGATAATTTGGGAAGATGGGCTAAGAAGTGGCAACTGAAGTTTAACCTTGACAAATGCAAAGTACTGCATATGGGTAGAAGTAACCCGAGAGAAACGTACCAACTGTGTGGTACTACACTTAAGGTGGTAGAAAATGAAAAAGACCTGGGAGTAATTGTGTAGTTAGATATGAAGTTTTCTGAGCAATGCAGACAGGCTGCCAGGGCAGGTCATGGGGTTTTGTCAATGATATATAGGAATTTTGCTAGCAGGGAAAAGGAGGTGATTGTCCCTCTGTATAAGGCAATGGTCAGGCCACAACTTGAGTACTGTACACAGGTCTGGAGGCCTCATTTTAGGAAGGATGTAGATTTACTTGAGCGTGTACAGAGAAGGGCAACAAGATTGGTGAGGGGAATGAAGGGATCCTCTTACCAAGAGAGGCTTAAGTTCTGCAAATTGCAGTGGCTGGAGACTAGGCACCTGCGCGGTGATCTGATTGAGGTATATAAGGCCTTGAATGGGTTGAGCACGCTGAATTCTGATGGGATCCTTCCACTTGTTCAGATTACGAACAAGTGGAAGGATCCACTTGTTCGTAAGGATCCACTAAAGGGGCATAAATTCAAATTAAGAAAAGACAGATGTAGAATAGATGTGCGGAAATTTTCCTTTAGCCAGCGGGTGGTTAATTGCTGGAACAAACTTCCATCTGTCGTTGTGGAAGTTGATAGGTAAAATAAATTTAAGGAGGAACTGGACAGGCATTTGGAGGGAATGGTTTGATTTTTTTTTTTTATAGGTAAAATAAATTTAAGGAGGAACTGGACAGGCATTTGGAGGGAATGGTTTGATTTTTTTTTTTTTTTTTTTTGGCTGATGCTGCATAAGCTCACACATTTGCTTTCTTGCATCACATGCCATTACTACTACTACTGTTCCACAAAGACTTCTAACACACGGCCTTATTACCATTATAACAGGGCAATCCAGTACCGAGCTTACACTACAAGTACATTCCCACAACCACACCCCTTTAGTTTATTCAGCCATTACCATCATAAAATCAAAATCTAGTTGCAAAATTTTTCAATACGAAGCTCTTATTATAGAATGGTTCTGCCATCACACCAAATTAAATGTCATAAATGTGAAACTACCCTTCAACCTTTCCCCCGTCTGGAATCTCACGCACCTAAGATTCACACATGTCACAAAGAGCATCACGGGAACATAGAAGTTCTTTAAAACACGTGTTCTCTTCTCACTTTAGTATTGTCAACTGAAGACGTTAAAAAACGAAAGTCAGTCGTTAAGACTTTTGGCTTCACCGGTTTCATATATTTTAGTGTTTTTAATCAATCAATTTTTCAATGACAACCAGGGACGGAGTTGTGCACTTCTACTTCCTTGAGCATATTTTAATTCCGTTTTTAATTTTTAATTCCATATCCTTACTAATTAACTCATTTAAACTCTAAATTATTCAAAACCTCTTAAACCACAAAATTATTCATCCATCCAACCTCATGTAACAACTGGAGATTATCTAAGGTGAGTACCATTTATTAAGCTTTGCTATTCGAACTTGAGACTTTCTAGGGTCTTTAAAAGTAAGTAAGTGAAGTGTATTAGTATTTGTATTATTCATACAGTGTAAGGAAGCTGCAGGCTTTAGCTGCACCAGCAAAAAATAAAATAAATAAATAAATAAAAATAAAATAGATAAACTACCCATGAGATCCCGTCCTCACATCGGTACCAGTAGTATTGGGAGTAGGTTTGAACCGAATGCTTTTCAGCACAAGCGTTTGATTTGACCATAGAGTGAGGGGGGTTAATAAAAAATTGGTTTATAATCTCTGGTGTTATTTTGTTTTTCTCTTGGTAGATGGCATTAGTTGTAATTTCGATTTATTTTGGGGGGGGCACAAACTGAGGTTGTTATGTCTGGTGAGTGGGTACGTTTCCTCATGACTGCAGGTTCCTCCGTTAGCTCCAACTTAGTTGCAGTCTTTGAATGTATTGGTTGTGACGTCATAGTGAATTTTGTCATTAGTTTTGTGGAAATGCATTGTGTGTCTTAATTGGGAAGCTCTATTTGGGGGGGGGGGAGTTACGCTGTGGGGAGGGTAATCCCCAGGCATTCTGGGTAGATTATTTTGGAGTGGTTATGTTGTTCTGTCAGCCCTGCATCTGCATTGCAGATGCAGCAAATGCAGATGGGGCACCTTGTTTTTTGTGTGGAATGGAAAACCTTGTGGGAAGAAAAACTTTTTTTTTCTGAAAGATAAATTCCTTTCTGTTTCCATCTGTTTTTGAGACCTGAAAATAAAATCTGTGTTCTTAAAGTTTTTTCCTTCCAAAGTTCCATCTGTTCTAAAAAAACTGAAATTCAAAGCCCGAATTAAAACCAGCCCATTCAAGTTGTGCATTTATTTCCAAATACACATTGTCATCTGTTCGCGTTTTATACATAAACTTCAACTTGGTACAGGATAAAATTAATTTGTGATTCAATCAATCTTCATACTCGAGTTTTAAATGAATAATAAGTTTTGAGACGCAAAGGACAGAAAGCAATCACATTTACATCTTAATGCCACATAAATCGGCCGAAAATGTAGACAGAAAATGTAGAACCTACGGGGACATAAGTTCAAATTAAGAAAGGATAGATGTAGAATAGATGTGCGGAAATTTGCCTTTAGCCAGCTGGTGGTTAATTGCTGGAACAAACTTCCATCTGTCGTTGTGGAAGTTGATAGGTTAAATAAATTTAAGGAGGAACTGGACAGGCATTTGGAGGGAATGGTGTGATTTTTTTTTTTTTTTTTTTTGGCTGATGCTGCATAAGCTCATACACTTGCTTTCTTGCATCAAATGCCACTACTACTACTACTACTACTACTAGATACGCCTTTTAAAACCCCATATATCGGTCTGTTATTCTTGGAACTAGTTCCGGGAGCTGCGACTTTGGAACTGATTCTTGTCACAATTACTATCACGCTGTAACTGTCACTCTGGAAATTATGAAAAGTCTCTAATTTTAATTGACAATATACAGCTACTTTTTAAATCGATTTTTAAATCGGTTTAAAAAGTGGTTAAATCGGTTAACATGTGGTATTTCCAAGAAATACCACATGTTGTTCGAGACCTATGAAACATGGTTTAGAAATATAGACAGCCTTGCAGATAATAGTGAAAAATTGTTTTCTGCTTTCCAACAGATGTTAGAGGAAATAATAGTTTTCTCCATCTAATGTTTGTTTGTCGGTTGGTGTTGTGTCCCACATGGGTAATTTATACTCCTTTGGAAAGGTAATATAGCATCACTGTTCTAGCAGCTTCAAGATCTAGTGGGAGAGCACCCTCCAGCACCTGAAGGGCATGTGTACTCACTGTGTGGCAGGCACGAGTAAGCAAAAGGAGGACAGCTCTGTGCATGGTATCAATCGTTCTTCTGTTGACTGCAGTTGTGAATTTCTGTTGCCAGATTAGTAAAGCATACATGATTATAGGAAGAAAGGTGGTTTTATAGTATAGGGTTAGGTTGCGTTTGTTGAGTTTCCAGTCTCTCCTGGTAACTCTAGCGATGAGGGCTGAATAATTCTTTATTTTGCTTCTTATGTGTTTCAAGTGGGATTGAAATGAGAGATTGGAGTCCAAGATGACGCCCAGATATTTGATCTGGGGGTGTTATGTTTGAGCGTTGTGTTGCCAATATTGATCTCTGGCAGCCTTCGGGTTTGTAGTTTTCCTTTCAGGAGCATTGTGCAGGTCTTTGCCAGAGAGAGAGAGATCTGCAAGCAGCGGGTTAAGGCCCATTCCTGTAGTATTGTCAAAGCTGAATTTGCAATGGTTACTAGTTGGGCCCTGGCGTCTGCAGTTATTGTCAAAATAAGGTCATCTGCAAAGGCCTGGATGCGAGCTTTTCCCAAGGCCATAGCCCGGAACTCATGCAGAACCATGTTCTGCAGGAGCAGCTCCAGGACAGATCCTTGGGGGCAACCCTTATAGACAGGTCTAGCCAGACTCCTGTATGATGTATTTATCTGTATTCTTCTTCCAGACAGGTATGTTTTCATTATGCTGTATAGATTCATGGTATGGAGGCTTTGCTAAGTCTGGCGAGGACGCTTGGCCAACATATTGTGTCAAACGCCCCAGCAAAATCGATTGAGATGACTAGGAAGTATTTCCTGTCACACACTGCAGCAACATCCAGAAGGGTCTTTAGCGCATCAATGGTCGAGGTTCCAGACTTGAAGCCAAATTGGTTTGGGCTTGAGAGTCCGGCCGCATTTTAATGGTGTTGAATTCTTTTATGTAGCAACCTCTCTAGAAGCATGCTGGCCACGATAAGAGGGCAATTGGCCGGTACGACTCTGGTTTCTCTGGTGGTTTCATTGGGTTTTTGATGATCAACTTGACGTTTGCTGTCTTCCAGTCTTCTGGGAAGGTACCTGTAGAGAGACATGTATTGAACACTAGTAGCAGTAATTGTGGTGCAGTTTTGACTGTTTTCTTCACGATTTATGATTTCAGGAGATCGAATCCTGGACATGTATTGTTTCTGATCTGTGTGGCTGCTGTTTGGAGTTCATCAACAGTGAAGGGCGCCTCTAGTTGCTCCGTGCGGTATTCGTTATTGGCTTGGAAGATCTGCTTTAGTGTGTAAGGCTGAACTAGTTCGTGAAAGATTGTGTTCAATATATTTCCTATTGACTCGTCCCACGTTTTAGCCAATGTACCCTGCGGCATTATTGTTGATATTATGACTTCACCTCTGGGGAGTTTGTTAGTGGTAATTTTGTAAACCACTCCCCAGGGATCGTTGTTTACGGTGGTGGAGACCAGTTGTTCCCAGGCCTTCCCCTTGGATTTTTGAATGAGGCTGGTGTAGCGGTTCCTTGCATTTCTATAGCTTTCCCTCAGGGCAGCGACCTCGGCTGCAGGCCAACTACGTTGGGATCTTTGAAACTGCTTCCGTCTTGTGATTACTTCTCTTTTCAGCTGTTGGATTTGAAGTGTTCACCAGGCCTCGGATTCTTTATTTTTATTGCCACTTCAGAAGCTGCTGTGATTATCCTTGTGACTTCCCTTTGTAGATCATTGGGTTCCCTCATTTGGGGTTGTAGTCGAAGGTGTTCGTTTTTAGCGGCAGTCAAGTATTCCTTGAAGAGTTCCCAATCAGCTTTTTTAGTTGCTAAACTATTAGATTTCCGGGGACAGTGATTCTAGTGGAAGGACGAAGGTTCTGTCGAATATGTAAGTATTGATGGCATTGGCATAAAATATGTTCCCAGTCTTCTGCGGTGCCACAAGAACAGAGACGTGATTCAGCAATGTTGAAAGTTTGGCATTAAGGGAGCCATGACTAGAGAGTAAGTTGAGAATGTACAGACCAGGTTGGAAACCATTTCTGAGTGGACTCTAAAGTGGAAAAAGTGACGTTAGGAATGAACTTTAAAGTAACAAGACCCTTACATGTAGCAGACCATCTGTCTTGCCAGCTCTGCATCAAAATACTCCAACAGCATCTTTTCTCTGCCTTGGGATCCACAGTGACATCGATAGTAATAGCAAAGAAGGTAACAGGGACAGCATACCTAATGTCGAAGCACAGGCCTCGGTACATAAGAAAGAGATCGAGGGGCAGACAGCCATTAAGGACCTGCAAAGCAGGAGTAGACACAGTCCTACAGGCCCTGCACATTGCTAAAAGCATTTTACGTTGAATGATATGAAGTTTAGTCTGGACTGAAATCTTCTTAACATGCCAGAACCAGGCGGCCGCGTCATAGGAACAAATTGGTAGAAACACAGCTTTGTAATATAATCGCAGAGAGCGAGAATTAAGACCCCAAGTTTGTTTAGAGAGACGTAGAAGACAAGTTTTTTGACTTTCTCTGAGAGATCTTCCAAGTGGTTAGTAAACGTAAGTTTACTATCAATGATCAGACCAAGAAATTTTACAGAAGAAACCCATGGAAAGTGATTTGTTTTGAAGTTTTACAACAGGTGGCCGTAAAATATTAAGCGAATCCTTAACCAGCATCATTTTAGTTTTCGTGGAGGATATGGATCATTTATTTATGGTGGACCAATGAGAGAGAGAGAGAGATCTGACATGACTAAGTTGGCAGTACTTTCAAGGGAGGCACGGGAATTGCCCTGGATCAGCAGGGTGAGATCGTCTGCATAAGCCAATTTGGAAGTATAAGGAATAGTTTTAAGGAGCCATTCGTCAAGAAAGATGTTCCAGACGAGTTGTCCAAGTACAGAGCTCTGGGGGCAGCCCCTAGTGACAGAGCGGGAAACGGAGTTAGATCCAGAAATAACAGAAACTGTACGGTTTTCAAAATAACTTCTTAAAAGGTTATAGAGAGGAAGAGGACAATCGGCAGCACGTCAGCGAGCAAACAAACTAGACCACCATAACATATCAAACGCTGCAGAGAAATCAACAAAAATAGCAAGAACTTATTTAGAATTTGCAGAGTTAACTCGAGAAAGGAATTCAACGACTGCTTCTTCAGTTCCTCGTCCAGTTCGGAAATCATATTGATCGTCTGATACAAGAGGTCTTCGTGAACAGAGAAGTGAGTCTTATAGCAATCAACCTTTCAAGTGTTTTGGCCAAATGCGATAACAGAGAAATAGGGGGGGGGGGGGGAGAGGACTTGCCACTTCGGGTGTTTGAAGGTTTAGGAATTAGTTTAAGAAGAGCTGTCTTCCAGATAACAGGGAAAGTGCGCTCATTCAGACATTTGTTGAATATAGTCGGAAGAACCGGTGGACGTAGCTTGTGGAATTGTTTGATAAAGATGCCCTCATGGAGGTCGAGGCCTGGACAACCAGATTTGTTAATTTTTAGGACAGCTGTGTCCACTACCAGCTGCATAATGGCTGAGATTCCGAAGTAGTAGTGTAGGAGTTATTGAGCTGTCTTATTTGTTTATGAGTAGACAAGTCATCCTCTGGGCAATCAGATGTAAGCAGATTGTCCAAGATAGTGTTGATGGTGTCCTTCCAGGTGAGAGTTTCGGTGCCGTTTGCAGGTACCGACCAATAAACAGTAGGGGAATAGGATTTGTTCCTGATAAGGCGATAAACAAAGCCCCATGGGTCCCGATTGCCAGTAGAAGTAACCAAGTTCTGCCAAGATTTTATTTTACAGGTAGTGATGGTTTTGACGTATTTTCTTTTGAGAACCTGATATTCTGTTTTAAGATTTTCGACGTCGGGAGGTGGCCAGCTCCTGGGATGTCGTTGGTAAGTGTGCCTAGCGCGATGCACTTGCTGACGAAGCAGAGTAAGTTCTCGGTTCCACCCTGGAGTACCAAATACGGACGATGCAGAAACGTCAGGGAATGACCACTGCATATCCCGGAGCAATATGGCCTTAGTTGCTAATGCTCCTAAAAACCAAATAACAAACAAACAATCACACCCTGGAGTGGGATGGGAAACCTGAATTTTCTTTTTGGCTGCTTTATAACAGGGGTGACTGAGAGCAAGTCAACGAGAAGGTAATCGCACGATAGTCACTTGAGTAAATGTTAGTATTTACTGTCCAGTCATTAATGTTTGAAGAAATGGTGTAAGAAGTAGCAGTGATTTCTATATTTGATTCGCCATTTAGAGAGCTGAAGGTATAAGGTGAGCCGGGTTTATTTAGAACCGTCAGCTCATGCGAAAGGAGAAAGTCTTCTATGAGTGAACCCTTGTTATCAGTGTGGTCGGAGTGCCATAGACTGGGATTTGGCATTAACGTCTGACATTATAATAAGTTTGGCAGTACCTACCAAAGAAATAACTTGATCGAGGTAAGCAAGATGAAGTGTAATGTCGGAAGTGGTCGGCTGTACAGTATAGTGAAACTAATAAGTAAGAGCCATGAGGAATAGACATGCTTTTGCAGATAGCGTGTTGATTGGTAAGACTAATTATCTTGACGACGCCCAATTTAGGATTAACTATGACAAAGGCCCTACGTGGGTCAGCCTGTTCCGGCTCAATAACTCTAAAAGAGATAGGGTATCCGGCTATTTTACCGCGGAAATGGTATGGTTCTTGTATGGCTATAATATCGTTTTGAATTTCATCGGTTACCTTTCTCTGGATATAGGTCCTTGCAAGAGTTACTTGGCAGTGTTAAAAAAACATCTTTGGCACTAATCCAGGAGTTATAGGAGGTCGGATACCCGAGCCACATAGCCAGTAATTGATGCTGACCGCGTCGTTTTCTCTTCTTAAGTACCTTTTCGATGAGGAAATCGTCTGTAGGCAGCTCTTTTTTGAGATTAACCTTTTGCAACTGCTGCTCGTAGAATGTTCCTTCGATCGTTTCACCAGCTCCATCTTTCACTCTGTGTACAACGGGCTGCCTTAGTTTCAGAATTTGGGAAACTGTGAACACTTCACGATTCCAGTTGCGCCAGAATCCTTTATGAAAGAGACGAGAACCACTGCTAAGCACGACACGTTCGCCGACTTTAAATTTAGTAATCTGCTCTTTGGTCTTTTTCAAATACAATTTCCGATAAACGTCTTCTTCATTAAACAATGTGAGGTCCGCAGGAGCCATCCCGATGGTGCAATGCGTTGTTCGATTATAAGCATCGACAATGTTGGAATATGAACTGGATTATGTCTGGAATACATGAACATATTTCTTAATTTTAGAATAAGTTATCTATTTGAATATTTTTTCTTTTCGGGTTCTGATGAACCGCTCTAGTCCTATAGAAATTAATGTTAAGAGACGTAAATAATGGCTCACCCTCTTTAAACTTCTTTCTTTGGTCTGTGTTGAGATTGAAAGGCGTTTCTTCTTTTAAAATAGATTTGAATGCCTTAACCATTTGTTGTGAAGTTTTATTTTTAAGTGCTCTCACCCAAACATATCTTGAAAAGGCATCGATACAAATGAGAAGATAGGATATACCTCCGTTCTCTTTAGACAGATTGGAAATATCTGCCAAATCACACTGAAATGTATGGTTAAGCCCTGGAACTACTATCTTGTTCCTGGGAAAATTAAGTCTTTGCGGTCTGTGTCGCACATAACTCAGCTGACTTGCCAAGTACTCTTTCACTATACTTTACAACGCGAGGGTCATTGTAATCGTCTAACATTTCCAGATAGAGGAAATGTACGAAGAAGACTCGCAGGAGTGTTGGTGGTACAATACTTATATTAGTGGTGCTGGGAGCCTTCTACAACCTACCTCTTATGGATGTGTTACAGCGAAGTGAGAACGAACCAAAAGAATTTACAGTTGAAAAAAATATGTCAGTTCCTCCCTCATTGCAATTTTTATTTTATTTATTTTTTTATTTTCAGCCAATAAAAATTATTCTTTTTCTTGCCAATATTTTGATTCTTTAGAATTAGAGAGAAAAATAACCTTTTAAGAGTTTAAATTTAAATCTTACCTTGGAATAGATTTCACACATCAAGTATATACCAAGGTTACAAAAAAATTACAATCATTGCAGATAAATTTGACAAGACTTCAAACAAATACACAGGTTTAATTTTCAGCTTTCCAAGGACAGGTAATAACCTTTTAACGATTGCTAAATTTTACTTTGGAATAGATTTTACACATCAACATTGCAAGTAAATTTGACAAACTCCAAGGAAACACGTAGGTTTAATATTTCAACTTTTCAAAAACAGATGAATCTTGGGAAGGAAAAACTTTAAGAATACAGATTATATTTTCAGGTCCCAGCAACAGATGGAAAGAGCAGAATTTAATTTTTAAAAAAAAAACGTTTTTCATCCCGGAAGATTTTCCATCCCACACATAAATAAGGTGCGCAGAAGCGGGGCGGGCAGCGGTGAGCGGCGGTGGTGACCCACAACGTAACCACTCCAAAATAAACTGCCCAGAATGCCTGGGGACGACCCACCCCCACAGAATAACTACCCCCCAAAATAGAGCTTTCCGATTAAGACCCACAATGCATTGCCACATAATTAACGTCAAAATTATTCACAAAATTCACTATGATGTCACAACCAATACATTCAAAGACTGCATCTAACCCACAGCTAACGGGGGAACCCGCACAGTTACGAGGAAACGTGCTCACACGCCAGATATAACAACCCCAGAGCCAATTTTTCTTTCTGATCCCCTCACACCATGGTCAAGTCAAACGCATGTGCTGAAAAGCATTGGGTTCAAACCTACTCCCAATATTACTGGTACCAACCAGTTCATCCTTGAATTCCAGTTGATCTTTGATCTTCTGAGCTTTCAACTATCCTTATCTTACCCTTATCATAGAGACTGGACAAAAAATTATTCACTTGTGGCATTTAGGTTTATAACAAACTGAACAGGTGTAACTTCGTTGATTCTTTGAACTTTATTATAACTTTGTAATCTCGTAAACGATTATAACCTTATTAATTATTAATGAAGTTATTATTAATAACTTTAGAAAGTTATTATACACATTATGCAAATTATGAATGCCTATAAAAACATGGGCGGCAACCACATCACTTCCTTCCCATTTTTTGGCTTGATCAGTTGGACAGCCACATCTCCAGTATACTCAGGAAGGTAAGCCACCGTTGTTTAGATGATTCTTTGAGATGGCGGAATGTTGGAAGACTTGAAGCCGAGCAGTCGCAGGCGAAGGCGATGTTAGCTTAATGTCCTAAGCAGTGTCATCTGGGCATTATGGAAGTGGTTTTAGGAGAAAGGAACCATTATAAGAAGACTGGCCAAGGTCATCCGAAGGATCAGTTAACCAGAACAGACAGAAGTCTTGCTCTATCAGCAGGACGGAAGCCCGAATCTCCTGTCACCAATGTCTCTTGAGGTTGCTGCCGCCCAAGGGAAAACATTTCCAACCGGACTGTGTTAAGAAGGCTCAATTCAAGTGGACTCTACGCAAGGAAGCCAGAGGTTTGTATCCTATTAACCCCAAACCACCGTAGAGCTCGTCGAAACCGGTGCCGTGAACATGTGACTTGGACCCTGACAAATGGGATACAGTTCTGTTCTCTCATAAGCCCCATTTTAGCCTACAAACAATTTTTAGACATTATTATATCGGAAGAAAACGAGGACTATTGGTGAGGGCCGCATTTCAATTATAATCCACGACCCAATGTTGAAATATTAGATTGCTCTCACGATTCTCGCCATTTCTCGTGGTTAGGGGCGCTATTTATAGTTGTGGCATTAATGGCAAAGTTGGGATTCGGATACATTTCATTATGGAGGTGTTTATCTTGCACCATGAATAAATTAACAAAATATTACACAGATTCCAAAAATTCATCAACTGCTAAATCTAAAGAATTTAAACTTACAAGGTATAGAAAAGAATATAGTTTATCAAAATGTATGAATCAAAGGTATAAACTATCACAGAAAATAACTTCAAAATTATCCAAATTAAATTTATAAAATAAAAAAATAAATTTATAAATAATATTTAGTAATGGCACATGGCAATGGTTCTTGATCTGCGATTTGGACTTTTTTTCTTTGCAAATAGGAGTCATAAATACCCTTTTAAAACGAGAGGAATAAATTGATTCTTCAAAGGAGCTTTTAATCGTGTGACGTAGTAATAGGAGTAGTGGAAATGTTCAGAGTCATTTAAGTAATTTTTTAGAAAGAAACTAAAGCGTTTTGGGTATCGTTGAACTCAATATGGATTTAGATAAAATATCAATGGATTAAGCCGTGTTTTTATGATGAATGTGTTGTAATGGGTGGTAATTGGAATACCCGAAGTAATCTGCAAATAATTCTCCAATTAGTATTAGTAATGGCCGCATGGTACAAGAAACCCTATGGCTTATGCTGCACCAACCAAAAAAAAGAAAAAAGAAAAAAAAACCGAATAACACAATGACAAAAAAAAAATCAATAAATAAATAATAATAACTAATAAAATAAAAGGAATTTAAAACTATCATCCTATGCGCTTCCCTGACCCGAATGTACTATCCAGATGACCTTTGAATTTCCCCAAACTGTCAGCCTCTACCACCCATGTAGCAACTTATTCCAGTAATTTATAACTCGCTGGCTAAAATAAAACTTCCTCCACTTCGATCTAAACATTTCCCCCCGTAACTTGAATTTATGTCCCCTAGTTCTAGCATCATTTATAATCTGGAAAATTTTGTCCTCATTCATTTTACTGATGCCACTCAGAGCCTTAAACACCTCAATCAAATCTCCTCTAAGGTGTCTAGTTTCCAAACTCTGCAACCCACATATTCGAAGTCTTTCTTCATAAGGACGCCCTTTTGCCGATCTCACCAGGCGAGTTACCCTTCTTTGCACCCTTTCAAGAAGCTCGATGTCTTTCTTTAGGTGCGGTCTCCATACTTGAACACAGTATTCCAAGTGTGGTCTAACATAAACCTTATATAATGGGATTATCACGTCCCTATCTCTACTTGCAAAAGTTCGATAGATCATCGATAGGACACCATGGGCCTTCCTTGCAACCTGTTTACAATGCTCAGAGAATTTCATGTCTGACCGTATCGTAACACTCAAGTCCCTTTCCTCCAGTAATGTGTTTAGTTGAACTTCACCAAGTGAATAAGTTAATTTGGGATTACTGTTTCCCAGGTGTAATACCTTACACTTTATTGGATTAAAGCACAGCTGCCATTTTTCTGACCATTCCTGAAGTCTATCTAGGTCTCTCTGAAGAAGCTCAGCTTGACAGTGATCATTAACTACTCTACCAATTTTAACATCATCTGCAAATTTAGACATCACGCCCTCTATTCCTTCATCAATATCATTTATGAAAATTAAAAACAACAGTGGTCCTAATACTGATCCTTGGGGAACCCCACTTCTTACATCAACCCAATCTGAGGAATAGCCATTTATCACAACCCTCTGCCTCCTGCCCTGAAGCCATCCTTCTATCCATCTAAGGATTTTCCCAGTGATTCCAACCTGTTCCAGCTTATAATTACATCGAGCTTCTTGAAAGGGTAACTCGCCTGGTGAGATCGGCAAAAGGGCGTCCTTATGAAGAAAGACTTCGAATATGTGGGTTGCAGAGTTTGGAAACTAGACACCTTAGAGGAGATTTGATTGAGGTGTTTAAGGCTCTGAGAGGCATCAGTAAAATGAATGAGGATGAAATTTTCAAGATTATAAATGATGCTAGAACTAGGGGACATAAATTCAAGTTACGGGGGAGAAAGGTTTAGATTGAATTGCAGGAAGTTCTATTTTAGCCAGCGAGTTATAAATTACTGGAATAAGTTGCCTTCATGGGTGGTAGAGGCCGACAGTTTGGGGAAATTCAAAGGTCATCTGGATAGTACTTTCGGGTAAGGGAAGCACATAGGATGATAGGTTTAATTTCCTTTTTATTTTATTTTTTTATTTATTAATTATTATTATTTAGTTATTTATTTATTATTATTTTTTTTTTGTTTTTATCATTGTTTTGTTCGGATTTTTTTTTTTTTTTTTTTTTTTTTTTTGGCTGGTGCAGCATAAGCCGTGGGCTTTCTTGCACCATGCGGCCGTTACTAATACTAATACTAATAAAGCAACCGCTCATGTGGGAGGACTGAGTCAAAAGCTTTGCTGAAATCTAAATAAACAATGTCGAAATTATTCCCTAAATCCAGCTTGTGAGTGGCCCTTTCGAAATAGGGAACCAGATTTGTTAAACATGATTTTCCCTTTACAAAACCATGCTGAGTATCTTTGAGAATTTCAATTCGATCCAAATGATCCTGAATTCCACCCTTGATCATTGCCTCCATGATTTTCCCTACTACTGAAGTCAGACTGACAGGTCGATAATTTCCAACTTCACTTTTAGAGCCACCCTTATGTATGGGAGATACATTTGCACTTTTCCAATCCAAGGGAATCTCCCCAGAGTCTAGTGATGCTCGCATAATTAGTCTCAATGGTTCAATGCACTCGCTTGCCGCCTCCCTTAAGATTATAAGGTATATTCCATCAACTCCAGGAGCCTTACTGGCCGTAGGCTCGAAAGTTTTTTCATTAAATAATCTTGCGAAATTTCAATATGATTAATTACATATTTTTTTAATTTCGCTCCCACAATTTCCCATTGCCACAAAAGGCTTTTCATTTGCAAATATCGATGCAAAATAACTGTTGAGTTCATCTGCAACGGCAGCTGGTGTATTTATTACTATCCCCTTTCCCTTACGTAAAGGTCCGATCTGGTTTGTCCTGCTCTTCTTGGCATTTATATAGGTGAAGAATTCTTTATCTCCCCCTCTTTGCTCTGTTTGCTAGTGATTTCTCATAATCTGCCTTTGCCAGCCTAACCCTTTTAGTGGCATTATTACAGATCAATTTGTAGCTGTTATAGGCTTCAGTACTTTTTATTGCTCTGTAACTTTTCCATGCCACCTTTTTCTGCTCAAGTAATGCGGCAACTTCACTATTCATCCAACTTGGAACCCTTCTCGTGGAGTATTTTTTTAATGGTATATACGCATTCAAGGCATCTGTGATTAATGTTTTAAAAGCGTACCACAGTTCAATTGTATTCATTCTCTGCGCGATATCTACCCAGTTAATAGAGGCCATGTAGTACCTTAAGGCATCGTAATTTCCTTTTCTGAAATTAAAACCCATTCCTTTGCCTTTTACTTCTGCTACCTCTCTCGTCATCATCCACCGTAGAACTCCGTGATCACTTCCTGCTACTGGTTCCTCTACTGTCAGCCCTGTTATGTCATCTGATTCATGTGTGATGATGAGGTCTAGGATATTCTTTTCTCTAGTACTTTCCCTGACATGTTGATACAAATAACAGTCATCTAGTTGATTTAAAAATTTTGTTCCCTATGTCGAGGTTCCTTCCCATTTACTCCAATCAATTAGAGGCAAATTGAAATTAGCATTTAGCATTAGCATTAGTAGAGGCATATGATGCAAGAAAGCAAGCTTATTCAGCATCAAGTATTCAAGTATTTGTGTTTGTTAGGCGGGATCCAGGGTTTCCCCTATACACCGCAGTGTACTCTAAAAGCATATCGCTGAGCCGGCAGAAAAAAAAAAAAAAAAAAAAAACTTTTCAAGGAAAGAACAACTAATAAAATGTTTGAACCCGTTACTGTGTGTAAGTGTGTGTTCTGTTGTATGTTGTGTGCCGGCTCCTGGCATTTCGCAGTCTGGGGGCAGAAGCAATTTCCTTCTACCCCCAGACTCCCGTCCCTAGCCACGTGGAGGCAGCCAGGAACAACTATACTTCATACTGATGCAAAACATCAAGAATAAATGGGAAGGACTTAGTAGGAAAATAGTTAGAAGAAAGAAACGGAAGAAATAGGTTAGAAAAGGAAACAGAAGAGGAAAAAAGAATTTCCTCAACACTAGTGGCAAATAATTAAAAACATTTCAACAAATATTGCTTTAAAACTCTTACTATTACAAAATATTATTTATATTTTGTTATATAAAATCTTCCAATTGAAAGCAAAAATAAGTAAGTATATTCAACTACAGTTAAGTTAAATTTGATTCAATAACACCAATTAACTTATTACAACAAAATTCAGCAACTATTGGAACAACACTTAAGTAAATAATTACATTTACCATTTAACTTAATGAATCAACCACCAGCCCGAATGGGGCTGAAATTTACAAAATCTCAATTTCTCAGAAGAGATATACATATATACAAAACTAGAAAACAAACACAGAACAGACTCAAAAACCCAAAAACAAAACCAGGTAATAACTGTAAGTTACAATATAATACAAAAGTTCTAGAAGAGTTAAAACTTTGTTACATATTTACATTTAACTACGAGCTAAGACATCTCATTTACAACAGAAGTACAAGAAGAAAGACTCCACCCTAACCAGGGCAAAACAAAAACTGTGCATTATTATACCTAAAACACAAGAGTTAGATTCCTAATGGTGTCGATGTTATCTAAGAACTATCTGACATTAAGATTTTCCGACGTTTGAAAACCTTATCCGCAAAAGTTGAAAAAGCCCCAAACAATTCCAAAGAGGAAACCAAAAGAGGAAACTCAGAAACATCAAACACGTTTGTTATTAATTGAAAAGGAAGCCGTAAATCAACATATAAAGGACAGTCTAATATTATGTGTGGAACTGTTTCCAATTCACCACACAAACAGTTTGGAGAGTTAGCAAGACCGAAATGAAAAAGCTTAAAATTAATGCTACCGTGCCCAGAAAGAAGAAAGGTGAGATATAGACCTGGCGTAAACCAGGGAAAGTTATCCCTAGTAAAAATTTCTACTGTAGGTTTAAAACTATAAGTTACTCTTCCTTTTGTATTAAGATTCCAATCCTGTTGCCAGGAATCTTTAAAGAGTGCTGTCAACCTTTTACATTCCTCCTTATAGGTAAGATCCAAATTGTTAGAATACTGGTTCAATTGGACAAGAATACCTCGACTTTTATGGAACATAAGAAAATTTTGAATAACCTCATATTGAATTGGTAATTTCCCAGTTAAAACTAACAGGGCTGGGGTAGAAATGGTTCTGCAAGCACGTGATGTTGCTAAAAGGAAAAAACGTTGCGCTTGTATAAGATACTTTGCAACCATAGTTGTAGTACATTTACGGCCCCAAGCACCAGCAGCATAGACAATAATCGGGATAAAGATGCATCTGTAATATGTTCGAAGCACACTGGATTTTAAACCAGAAGTACATCTTGCTATATGAAGTATTTTGCCAGTGAGGATTTTAATTTTCTTTAGCAAGTATTTCGCATGCTGGACGAAATTTAGCTTATTATCCAGCATGACTCCTAAATATTTGAAAGAAGTTACAAGGCCAATAGAATTATCATTAAGTTTTACGGTTGGTGGTCTGTTAACAGCTAGCCGCCCCTTCAACAGCATCTGCTTTGTCTTTGAGACTGAGACCTCGAGCTTATGCAGTTGGCACCAGCAGTCAAGATCAAGGAGTGCCTCATTGGCACGTTCCTCCAATTCCAACCTGGAATTACCAAGGATGAGAACGACCAAATCATCGGCGTAAGCAACTTTATGTGTATATGGTAGATTTTGAGTGAGCCACCCATCCAGAACAACGGACCAACAAATTGGTCCCAGAACAGAGCCCTGGGGGCAGCCACGAGTAACCTGTCTCTTTACAACTTCAAAGCCAGAGGAGACAACAATGTTACGGTTTGAGAAATAACTTGATATTAACCTGTATAAAGGAATGGAAACCTCGGCCTCCCGAAACCTCGCGAGGACACTTTGCCACCATAAGGTGTCAAAGGCCCCCTTGAAGTCTACAAAGAGACCAAGGACATATTTGCTATTAGAGGCAGCTGTCAAATCAAGGGTGGCATTAATGGCATCCACCGTTGAGTACCCTTTCCGAAAGCCAAATTGATTACGTGCCGAAAGAGAATGATTGTTATAATAAATCTGAAAACGAAGTGAGATTAATTTTTCTAGTACTTTGCTTAAAGCAGGAAGTAAAGCAATAGGCCTATATGAAGTAACCATATTTGCCGGTTTGTCTTGATGTTTTAATAATATTTTCAAATTTGCTACCTTCCAAGAATCAGGAAAACAACCACCAGCCAAACAAGAATTCAATAAGTCACTAATGCAAGTCGGGCAAAGCTTCCAGATTCGCTTCAGTATGGACACCTCCATCAAGTCCAGACCGGGACATTTGCCCGAATTAAGTGAACTGATGGAGTTGTCGATTTCAAAAATGGAAAAAGGTTCCTCAACACTTGAAGCAGAGTAACAAAGATGATTCAATCTTAAGGAAGTCTGCAAAGGACTCTCAGGAACGGTGATATCATCCTTTATTATTTCTTGTAAAATGAGAGTGATGGATTCCTTCCAAGAAAGAGTTTCCGTGAGATCTGGTTTTAGGATTGAAGAATGGATCAGACCAGGGTGAATCTTCTCAGTAACCAGTTTGAACACAAAACCCCAAGGGTCAGAATTTAAGTTTTTTGAAATTAGATCATCCCAAGCTTTTCTCTTACATTTATATATAGTATTGAAATAAGTTCTCCTTGATGTTTTATACTGTTCGTAAAAAGTCTGTATTTCCGCCTGGGGTCTGTGTGAACGCTTAGCCCTTTGAAATTTTCGCCTTGCAGAGCTAAAAGCTTTTCTCAGGTTCGAGAGCTCAGACGTCCACCAAGGGACGGAAGAAGGGGAACGAGAACATTTCTGCAATGTAGAGTCACAAACAAAAGAGAATAACTTCATAAATTCTTCAAGATGGGAATTAGTGTCCAGAGAATTCAGAAAAGCAATACAGGTAGGAGTAAAAGTATCCAAAAATTTTGCATCAAAAAGTGACCAATCTATATTAACTGTTCTATATCTGGGAAAATCAGCTGTGTGTCTGGAAGGGCCCAAGGAAACGTTAAATTTAATGTGGAATACAATGGCATTATGGTCACTACCGGACCACGTGGGCTGAACCGACCAAGAATGAATGTTACTGCCAAAGGCTCTGTTGGTAAGAGTTACATCAACACTGGACTGTCCGGAAGCAGAAACAAAAGTTGGAGGTGAATACGGAATGTTCCAAACCGTTAAACCTTTAGAAAAAATTAACTCCTCAAACAACTCACCCTTAAGATTTGGAGGAAAAGAAGACCAGAGCGACGAAGAAGAATTAGAATCTGTCATAATTAGTAGTTTTTCACCAGCTAAATGCGATAATACGTGGTCCAGATAGATTAAAAAAGGCTCAATTGGCTGTACACCTTGTGAACAACGCATGTACAATGATATAGCATAAAACTTTTCAAACGGACCCTCTATGCAGGCGCAGGCAGCAAAATTAGAACACAAGGTATTAATTTTAGTAACAACCAATGAGGGGTCAGCCACCACCAGGGCTGCCCAAACCATAGCCCTGGCATTCCCCCCAGTACCAATATGCTGTATATAAGAAGAGACTATTCGAAACGAAAAAGGAAAGCCTTTAACCAAACCCTTTACTGAATATAATTCTTGTAAACCCATAAACGAAATCTTTTTATCAATTGCAATTTTTGCTAAGTCATTAGTAACCGAAGCTGACCTCTGACAATTGAGTTGTATAACTTTTAGCGAAGGACTAAAAGAAGAATGGAGGATTCTATTGAAAATTAGTTTTTGAGCGAATCAGCTCCTGTGCTCGAATAAATTCCGGGCAGCTAAGATCCCTATAAGAGTGTTTACTATCCTTTCTCCTCACCTTACAGTTAACGCAGCAAGGGGGGGAGTCTTTCTTAGTACAATTGTCAAATTGGTGACCTTGATCACCGCAGTGACCACATACATTAGCAGTTTGTTGACAAGTTTTTGCGGAATGACCATATCCTAAACAACGAAAACAGCGCGAAACAATGGTAAAGTCCTTTACACTGTGGGCTGTCCAGCCCAAGAAAACTCTACAATCCGAACTCAATAAGCAGTGTCTCATTTTCGGGGAAACCTCGAAAACTAAATGACAAGTATTTTTATTTTTCGAGCCAAACCTGAATCTTACTTTAGTATTTGTTTCAAAATCCTTTTTATCAATTTTATTACAGAGATTTTTCTCAAACAAGTCATCCAAAAAGTCCTCATCTGAGGAATCCCCAGGGATGTCAAAAACTACCAAGGTTGGGTTTAACTTCTTAGGATGTTCTATGTGAAGATCGCAGTCCGCAAATTTACCACAATTCTCCAAAGTACGGAGATCATTCTCAGTAGCAGTCTCTATTACTATCCCTTTCTCCCTTAGCTTTCGCACTGATTTAATCTTAACCTTCTTTAACTCTTGCTTAAAATCCGAAGAAAGGAGTTGTTTTACATCTTCGCTTGACGTTACCGTACTGTTTACGCCAGCTTTGACGAAGAGAACGTGTTTCGATTGAGCACCCGAAGGTGGAGGGGCTAGAGCTGGACCAGTTTGAGGTCTTAAATTAGTAGTAGTTACTGTAGCAAACGTGGATGCTGTCGAGGGGTCTGAGGAAACAGACAAGGGTTTGGAGATTTCATCCAATTGCTGCGTCAGCGTATCCAATTTTATTTGGATATCCTTCAATTGGTTATCTTTAGCCAGCAAGCTGGCAGAAACATCCTCAAATTTAGTCAAAAAGTCTTCCACAGTTGCAAGTTTTGTACGAAGTTCTGTGATTTGGAAATCCTTTGATGTTAATAGTTCCTTCAAATAAATATTATCTGTAGCTGCAACCTGCAAAGAAGCAATCTCCTCCTTAAGCTTTGAAGTCGTCTCAACGTCTTTGGCAGCGAAGTCGTTGAAAAATTTCTTCTGTTCCTCCAAAGCAAAGGCCAACTTCTGAATTATCTCCTCCACACCATTCCAAAGTTGCCAAGATGATGTAATAAACTTAGATGGAATGCCCTTATACGAATGTGAAACTTCAGAAAACTGATTCTTATAAAAGTTAAAGGCTGAAATCAATTCAGAAGGATTACTAATGTCCACAATCAAGTTCTTGAGACTCTTAGACTGAGACTCATTCAAAGCCAGAGGGCCTTCAACTTTGGAAGGAGTACTGGTAAGAATCGAACCAATGGGTCCAAACTTCTGTGTAAGAGAACTGTCCAACACTGAAATGTTCAATAGTTGGGGACACTTACCTGTATTATCATCACGAGAAGTACTTGAGCTGGTGGAGCTATCCATTTGGAATGTAATTGTACCTAAAGTTTGATAATGAATAGTTCTGTTTCTACTCACCAGGGGCGTTCAAAAAATTCACAAAAATAAGTATTTTTAATCTGAATTACCACACCAAAAATGAGCAGGATCCGCCCAATAGGTATCGAGAAAAGGGCGATTTAAGTTTAAAAAAAATAACAGCCCAAACCAGCCCAAAAATAATATTGAAGGCAGGTTTGAGCAAACAAGACAATTATGCTTATATCTGAGTCCCTAATAAGCCAAAACCCCCAAAACTTTATGGAGGGGGTCTATAGGGCATGAGAAGAAAGTATACTAAAGGGCAAAATATTAGGAGCACCCAAACAAAAGTTACAAAATTTAAAAGACATAGTGATAAAAATGGCAATTCAAGTATACACAATATTTTCAAGGTAACTATTGGTTACCAAAACAAATATATTATAGTCAATGATAATGTTTATATAACAGTGCAGCCAATAATCTGCACCAAAGATAGTATAACAAGCTAAAATGGTATTACCAACAGTCTGTAATAACTCAATATACAAAAACGCTATAGGTTATAGCTACACCACAAAATGGCGACTCCCATATGGAGGCAGCCATGCAAACACAAAATGGTGACTTAACAAAAGTCCGCCAAAACTCAATGACCTTTAAGCCTATTGGTCAAAGAGAATGGGGAAGACAGTATGGCTGCCAGTATTATTCCAATTTATTTGGTAGGCAAGAGCTGAAAAAATATAAATCATGGTAATGGCTGGCTATTTGCACAAAACAAATTAATCTTCAGTACCCCAGTGCAACAATCAGCCACCCTAGAGTTCCAGAATGGTGTCAAGACCTTTAACAACCCCAAGCTTGAGGGTCAAAGGCCAAAGCAGAAAAAAAAAAAAAAAAAAAAAAAATTCTGTAAGTGAAGGGAAACAACAACGTTAAGTGTCAGCCATTGTTCAATGTTATCAATAGCGATAATTTCAATAAAAAATGCAAACTAAGGATGAGGAGCAGAGCGCTATCCCTTCACTCACAGAGCCAAGAAAGTTATGAGTACACTCACCATAATTTCTTTGTTATGGGGACATACTTTTACAAAGGTGGGGTGGCCTAGAAAACACTGAAAAAGATAAATCCTGGGAGACTAAGAAAAACACGTCTGAGCGTATATAGAGACCTCATGCGTTGTTCTATTCAGCATCAGCCAAAACAAAAAAAAAAAAAAAAAAAAAAACAACCACTACTCCCATTTCACCCCTCCGTTCGTTCGAAATACCTGTCCAGCTGAGCCTTAAATTTGTTTAGGCTATCAACTTCAACAACAAGCGATGGGAGTCTATTCCACAAACCAACTGCCCGCTGGCTAAAGGCAAATTTCCGCACATCTATCCGACATCCGTCCTTCCTCAATTTGAATTTATGCCCTCTCATGTGATTATTCTGAGCAAGAGGAAGAATCCCATCGGCATTGAGCATGCTCAAGCCATTCAAAGCCTTATACACCTCTATCAGACCACCTCGCCGATGCCTAGTCTCCAGGCTCTGTAACTTGCAAAACTTAAGCCTTTCTTCGTAAGAGCACCCCTTTGTTCCATTCACTAATCTTGTTGCCCTTCTCTGTACTCGTTCCAGCAGCTCTACATCCTTCTTGAAATGAGGCCTCCAGACCTGTATACAGTACTCAAGGTGTGGCCTGACCAATGCCTTATACAAGGGAATAATCACATCCCTGTCCCTGCTAGAAAAATTCCTGTATATCATTGACAAGACACCATGAGCTACTCTTGCAGCTCGTCTGCACTGCTCAGAGAACTTCATATCTGCCTGCACAATTACCCCCAGGTCCTTTTCATTCTCTACCACTGTCAGCGTAGTACCACAGAGTTGATACGGTGATCTGGGGTTACTGTTTCCCATATGTAGTACTTTACATTTGTCAATGTTAAACTTCATTTGCCACCTCTCAGCCCATATGCTCAACCTTTCCAGATCCTGTTGCAGCAGCATAGTATCAGTAGTGTCCTTAACAACCCTGCCAACCTTGGTATGGTCTGCAAACTTGGACATTAGGCCTGATACACCATCATCAATATCATTTATAAATACAGAAAACAACAATGGACCCAACACTGAACCCTGAGGAACTCCACTAATAACATTAGTCCACGTTGAGCAGTGTCCATTGATTACCACTCTCTGTCTTCTGCCACTCAACCATCCCTTTATCCATAGCAGCAATTTGCCTCCAATGCCACACTTCTCCAATTTGCGCAGCAGTCTTCCATGCGCAACAGTATCAAAAGCCTTTCTAAGATCCAAATATATAATATCAAAGTTATTCCCTGCATCCAGTTCTTTTGTGACTACATCATAGTATCCAATCAAATTGGTCAGACAAGACCTGCCCTTAACAAAACCATGCTGTGTCTGAGCTATAACTGAATTCTTGTCCAGATGATCCTGCAGTGCTTCTTTAACCAGTGTCTCCATTAATTTTCCTGGAACCGAAGTTAAACTAACAGGTCTATAATTACTTTTGTCAGCCTTTGATCCTCCTTTGTGAATTGGGGTTACATTTGCACATCTCCAGTCCATGGGTACCTCCCCTGAGTCCAAAGAAGCTCTCATAATTATGGCTAGGGGTTTGCTTACTTCCTTTGCTGCCTCCTTTAATATAACTGGATAGATCCCATCCACCCCGGGTGCCTTTTTTATGTTTATCCTCAACAATTTCTCCTCCACTTTCCTCTCAGTTATTAGAAAATCATCTAGCTCACTGCCAATGTTTACTTCACCTACGACATTCCCCTCCCTGAATAACTCCTCATGTGTGAATGTAGATGCAAAATACTCGTTTAGATTGTTAGCCACCTGAGCTGGATCCTCAACTGTTGAACCATCAACATCCAGTGGACCAATCTGATTCATCCCTTTCCTTCTTGAGTTTAAATAGGTAAAGAACTCTTTTCTGTTTTTCTTTGCATCCTTTGCCAAGGATTTCTCATAATCTGCCTTTGCCTGCCTAATCTCCTTTGTGACTTGGTTACAGACCAACTTATATCTATCATAGGCTTCCATGTCACCCATTAATTTGTATGTATCCCATGCATTTTTCTTCTCTGCCACATGTCTCATTAGTTCATCTGACAACCATTTAGGCCTAAACCTTGAACAATATTTCTTGGTTGGTATGTAAAGCCTGGTAGCTTCCAAGATTAGTTCCTTGAATGCTTCCCATTTTGAATTTGCTGTTGGTAACATCATCAGTTGGTCCCACTGTATAGAATTTAAATACTGTCTCAGACCATCATAGTCGCCTTTACGAAAGCAAAAAATCCCTTCCCTTTACCTCTGATGGTAGTTACCTCCTTGAGTAAATCCCACTTCAGCACACTGTGATCACTGCCACCTAGTGGTTCCTTTATCTGCAGATTCTTAATGCATGAAGAATGACTACTGATAATCAGATCAAGAGTATTACTCCCTCTAGTTGCCTCCCGAACATGCTGATGTAGAAAACAATCATCCAATAAATCCATAAAAGCCTTGCTAGTGTGTGAGTGACCAACCCACAAATTCCAGTCAATATCTGGGAAATTAAAATCCCCCATTATAAGACTCTCTGATTTACTGGCCCACTCTATTTCCCTGTACAGTATCTTATTATACTCATCAGAGTCATTAGGCCTATAGCACACTCCTACTCTCAATTTTGATTTCCTTATGCTTATGTCACACCAAAGTGACTCGACACTGCACTGTCCATCAATGTCGACTGGCTTCACTTCCTTGGTTTTTATGTGTTTCTTAACTAATAGCATAACCCCTCCCCCCTTCCTATCCTGTCTATCCTTTCTGTAGACGTTGTACTCCCCAAATTGCAGTTCTGCATCCCTTATATCTGTGTGACACCACGTCTCTGATATCCCAACAATATCTGCCTTTGATGTTTTGAGCAATACCTCAAATTCATCAAATTTATTTACTAAACTCCTAGCATTGGTGTACACACAAGTATACATGCACCTGTTTCTATTCTTAGCTACCCTAACACAACCCATGTGTTTACTTGTACCGCAATGACTTCCAGCAGTCTCTGAAATATCCTGCATCTTGTTTTTCAGGCTTCTGCTCATTCCAATAGAAGCAGTGCAAGAATCTCTTTCCCCTCTGCCAGTGGCTACTGTTAACCCATTAGTCTTTGTCTCCCCCCAAGCTAGCAGTTTTCCGACCCACCTAACACTGCCTCGATAGCATCAGCAAATATTCTTGCACCCTTTCTATTTAAGTGTATCCCATCCCTGTAGAAGCAATCTCTCCTGTTAACAAGTACAGTCCAGGCTGAAAAAAATTCTACCCCTTGAGCTTTGCACATCTTTCCAGGGCCGAATTGATCGACAAGGCTCTCATCATATACTCCCTCCTATCGTGCCTGGGCAGAATTGCAGACACTTTCAAATTCTACCCTAATTCACGGCTTTTTTTCAACAGTGACCTGTACTTGTTAAGTAATTCCGCTGGTCTCCTACTCTTAATATGATTAGTGCCAACGTGTACAACTATATCACCTTTTGTGCCCTTAAAAGATGATATCTGCTCTACAACGTCATCAACCTTTGCCCCCGGCAGACATACCCTGGTCCTGTTCCACCTATCCTTTTTACAAAGCATGCTCCCCGTTTCCCTGACAATAGAGTCACCAACAACTACTAGTTCCTGTGGGACCAGGGCATTCTGCCTTGGGGGCTGCCTCTGTGTTGCAAGATGACCAAGTGCAAGCCCTGGCGTTGATGTGGGCAGCTGAGAGCTTGATGGGCCCCTCAATTTATTTCCTTCGAGGGCATCCACCCTGTCCTTCAAGGTCTCATATAGGCCCATAACAACGCCGAGTTGTCGCCTAATTTCCTTGCACTCCTTGCATCGTGCACACACAAAGACATCCCCCTTGGCAGTATCATGTCCCGTACCCGATTGCTCCGCAAACATCAAGCAAACAGTGCATCTTAAAAGGCTGTGATTCAGAGGGCAACTTCCCCCCTCAGTTCTCCCCTGAGTCACAGCACTCCCATTAGCTTGAGCCTTTTGCTTTGCTGCTCTGGTCAGAGTCATGATTTCGATTTAAATGTCAATAAAATTACAATTCAAGAACAAAATTAAAAACCTTAAACTTGTATCTTAACACAGTTATAACGCTATATTTATTTTTCAGTATCGAGTGTTATCTACGAGTTCCCTTTATATAACTTCCGTATCAAGTATGTATTAATTATTTGTTACGTTTGTACTCTAAGTCGTTATATATATATATAGTTAAAAGTACAATTTAATTTACAATGAAGTTTAACAAGATTAATAGATGTACTGATTAATTGACAATATTATATTATGCACTATACTATACAAAGCTAATGCTATCGAATTCCGGATATGCTGTATCGCGCTTCAGTAACGAGTGTTATCTACGAAGTCCCTTTATATAACTTCCGTGTCAAGTTATGTATTAATTATTTATTTTTACTAATTATTTATGTTCCGTAACCTAAGTGGTTATATGTATAGTTAAAAGTACAATTTAATTGCCAATGAAGTTCGACAAGATGAATACATTTTACTGATTAATTTTCACGTAACAATGGCGGCTAATTACGAACAGTAAACACGTGGATTTGATACCCTTTCCGATACTAAGTAATACCTACAAATCTCTGTCTAAGTTACTTTAACTTTAAGAACTGTAAATAGGAATATAAAGCTACTCTAGAAAATAAGTTAATATGTCAATTTAAACTAATAAAGCAGAAAATAAATCAGAAAAAAACCTCTCTGTTCCAAGAGCGGCAGAAAGGCACGTCCGCACAGGAAACGTCGTCCTATCACCCATAATAAGGCATTGATGCTTACTTGCCCATTCCATTTGCATGTAGAGGCTTTTGTCATAATCTTCACAATCACCTGGTCTGTAAATTACTCCTACTCGCATTATACCTTTGTTTCCAACTATCTCACACCATACAGACTCTATACTAGCATTTGAAACGTCTGAATCCGGGAAAGCTATCGTCGCACTCAGGCTGCTTCTGATAAGAAGCATAACCCCACCACCTCTTCTATGTACTCTATCCTTCCTAAATACATTATACAAGCCGTACTGAAACTCGTCATCCCCTATTTCCGGATGGCGCCACGTCTCTGTAAGCCCTGTTATGTCCGCGTTACTTGTTTTAACCAGCAGTTCGAATTCGCTCATTTTATTGACGACACTTCTAACATTACTACATAAATAATTAAGACTTACTGTTCTTGTATATTTAACAACCCTTGAAGTTTTTTAGGCTCCCTTCCCTGGCACTAGCCACCCGCTCACTTGAAACGTTTAAGATTTGCTGAGGGTTAGAAGCTGCCTGGTAATCGTTTATTAATCGGAGTACAGCGATTGGTTATTTATGTTGAAGGATGTTAAAGAATTTCCAGAATCAGTTTCCTCTCAATATATTTAATGATTTAAGTACTAAAATTACTGCGGAGATTATTTTATTACAATGGAAAATCGACTGTTAAATACTTTAAGTTTTGATCACTTGTTCTCTTATTCGGGACATACCATATGGGATAAACTGTTTAGTTTCACATTCAACTGGTTTATTTTGATGTAAAAGAGCGCAATTTCAGGTGACAAAATTATATAATCTTACCTTTCCTGTTTAATCAGTCACTGCTTCTGATTTTATCCACGTTTTTAACCCCTCTCACCCTTTCTACGTTGATGTCTCCTGAAATCGATACTCTGGACCCTTGTTTTTACGATGGACCTAGAAATCAAAAACGAATTAAGTTTGTGGGAGCTTCCAGTAACAGTGCAGCTTTTTGCAAAGCAAATGCTGACGAAGATCGAAGCTTTCCATGTGATGCACAGGCGCTGTGGCAACTTTTCGTTTACACGTACGTGTATTTAGGAGTATATTACACGTACATATATTAGGTGTGTTAAATATTGCTAAAGTTAGCTGTCTATGTGTTCCTTGTATAAATTAACACATCAAATTCAAAAAGTGTCGCAATTGATTTCGCTGCAGAATAAAATGGTGATGTCCTTTCGCTGACCTTTGCAGTTTTACGTCGGTTCGTTGTTTGACCATTTTGACGTCAGTCCCGGTACACTTTAACTACGGCGCCTCTCGACCACCCCACCAGTTCAGCCGTTACTTACATAATAATAATAACATACACTGCGCTGCCACTTTATTAGATACACCCCTGCTGTGTACACAAATACGTATGCGCAGGTAGACCACAGTGGTATCGTCACCGTCCTCCCCATACCGGGTGGAAAAGGCCCCGGTTCGATTCCCGTCGATGACGCGAGGAACTTTAATGGACTTTTTTCACTCCGTGGTTGAGTTAGTCGGTCTGTGGCGTAGATAGCAAGGTTTTTCCCCCCATAACTGGGGTTTTTCGTCTAGCAAAACAGACAAATCAACCAAAGAACACACGCAATTAACAGACATAAGATACACAGCACGGTAGATAAATTTCATTATTCGGGTGGCCGAAAAATAAGTCTGTGTACACAAATACTTGTGTACACAGCAGTTTACAAAGAAAGGTTACTTGCTTCTAGAATTTCTGCGCTATTAGAGGATAAGCATCTGTATTCTGCTGATCAGCATGGATTTAAAAAAGGGCACTCTACAGAGGATACCATAACAACTCTGATAAATCTGTTCTTATGGAATTTATAGACTTTGAAGGAGCATTTGATTCGGTATGGTGGGAAAGTGCCCCTCGATCTCTTGTGCTTGCACAGTGTAATAGTTACATATTTAACAATATAAGGTCATATTTTCAGGACAGATTTATCACTGTGTGTGCACGTCATCTGTCTCGAAAGGTTGTCCTCAAAATTCGGTTTTGGGTCCTCTCTTTTGGAATGCATTTTAAGATCAGTGGCTTGTTAAGGAGGATACAGAGTTTGTTAAGAGAGCCTGTGCTGATGACCTTGTGATTGGAGTTTCTGGGAGCTTCAGACTTGGAATCAAAAATACAGTCAGTTTTAGATGATTTAATGCAGTGGGCCGAATTGAACAAATTAAAGATCTCTAGAAGTAAGACTTGTTTCATGGTTTTCAAGAAACAATTTTATTACGGCAGACATCCAAGAGCTCTTTTAGGTGGAGTTCAGATTCCTTATGTTGCTAAAACTAAGTATTTCGGATTAATCATGGATGACAAACTTTCCTTTTTCCCACATGTTTCACACCTGAATGTAAAATAAGACTCTTCAGAGCCTACATTGCTAGGATTTCTCGTAAGGAATTGAATAAGTGGATGTTGTCATTGCATTATAAGACAATTTTTCTCCAGATAGAGGCATATGCGGCTTTGCTTGGTTTTTCTCTGAACTAGGATTCGATCGAAACTTTTATCTCTTCAGCACTCTATGTTATTAACTTTACTGAAAGTACCTAGAACAGCCCTACGGGTAATTTCTGGTACCATGCCATTGGATTTATTCATTGTCTACAAAGGTTTTTTGTACAAATTGAAAAAGGGTACGTTGTTAACGTTTTTGGATATCACAATCGGTTTGGAGAATAATATTAAAGAAGAAAAACAACGAATATGGAATAAATTAATGGATTTATGGCAGACCAGATGGGAAAGTGGTGATGTTGGAGCTGTGACGAGGAAATATATTCCCCAGATGAACTATACATTGTCAAAAACCGTGGCATCTTGGTTTGCGCCTTCTATGTACACTTCTTTTTTGTTAACAGGACACGGCTCACTTAGGGCCAAATTATATGAGAGAGGATCGGAGACAGATCCTTTCTGTACACGTTGCGAACAGGAGACTTGGATGCATGTAATTTTTTTTATGTCGGGAGTATGAAGACCAAAGGCAGACTTTGATGGCACATATTCCTGGCTTATCGTTTGATACAGTACATTTACTTATTGCAAATCGTGACTGTTTTAATTTATTTCAGGAGTTTTCAGCCGCTGTGTTTGCAAGAAGAACTATTCTTAGAGCCTTTCTTTGAGAGGTAAACCTGGTGACCGAATTGTCTTCATGGAGTTTCATTATTAGTTTGTACCTCTGGCTAGCAGCTGGACTGCTGGACCTGATTCATGGTGTTGGGTCTTGTGCTCTTGTTAGTTGTCTTTTGTGCTGCGATCATGAATATTCCCTTCTGGATTCTGGGGTGCTCGACCTGATTCATTGCGTGTGGTCTGGTGCAGTAATGGTTCTATTATCCATGGCGTAGCGTACAGTTGGAGATTTGCTGGACAGTACCTTTATTGGGTTTGAAGGTTCCACTGCATGTAGAACAGTAAATGAGGAAATATTCAGTCGAACTGTGATTTTTGGAGTTTATAGTTGTACCATCCAGACTATTGAATATTACAGTTGTTTTATTATTATTTTTTTCCTGCTAGCTCCCTGGTATGGGCAACCCGGGGTTCGGGATTGTTGGCACTCACTGGTACTGCACTATCTCCAGTGGATGCGGGATTGCATGAGCGAACTGCACTACAGTAAAAGCAGACCCTGGTTATGCAACATACTTTTCAAGGCCGGCTTTGTAAGGCTACATATTCACAAGTTCTCAAGGTATAGTTTGGCTTATGCCTGGGAGCTACCCTGGTTAAAGAACACACACGAGTATTTAATGATATGTACAGAGCATATAATTATATATAAATATTTCTTGTATATAAATCATGCATATACTCTGATGTACATAATCTTGAGACTGTATATTGTGTGTAATTAATAAATGAATGAAAATGTGTACACAAATGGTTTGTTCCACAACTTTGCAAGTCACATGGCCACAGTTGTGGATATAAATGCAGCAGAACAACTTTTCTATTATCAGTTAAGAGTGCAAAAAGTAGCAAGAATGGGGAAAAGGATTGATGTAACGGAATTCGAACGTGGCATGGTAGTAGGTGCAAGACGTGCTGGACAAAGCATCTCTGAAACGGCAGTTCTCCTGAACTTTTCACTCACCACAGTTTCAAGGGTGTATCGAGAATGGTGCAACGAACAGAAAACATCCTTTCAACATCACTCCTGTGGAAGAAAATCGTCGCTTGTTGATGAGAGAGGTCAAAGGAGGATGGCTAGAATTGTGCGAGCAAACAGACTGGGCACAATGTCGCACATCACGTCAGAATACAACCAGGGTGCGCAGAATAAAATATCGCAACGGACCATTAATCGCATTTTGTTGCGAATTGGCTGCAATAGCCGACGGCTACATCGCGTACCTTTGTTATCAATGAAGAACAAGAGAGCACGCCTCCTTTGGGCACAGTAACGCCAGCACTGGACTATCGAGAATTGGTTGCTTGGTCTGACGAGTCTAAGTTCCTGGTGCATCATGTTGATGGAAGGCTAAGAATTTGGCGAAAACAACATGAATCCATGGACACATCATGTTTGACGACTACTGTGCAGGGTGGTGGGGCCAGTGTTATGGTGTGGGAAATGTTTTCTTGGCACACGTTGGGTCCATTGATACAATAGATTCACGTCTGAATGCCACATCGTACCTAAACATCGTTGCTGACCAAGTGCATTCGTTCATGTTCACAGTATTTCCTCAGTCAGATGGTTACTTCCAGCAGCATAATACGCCGATGCACAAAACCCGAATTCCTATGGAATGGTTCCAGAAACATGACAATGAATTTTTTTTGCTGCAGTGGCCCGCTCAGGCCACGGATCTCAATCCTATTGAACATATTTGGGATGAGCTGGAAAGGGCTGTTCGCTGCAGGCCTACACCTCCATAGAATCTCAAGAAACTGCGCGACACACTCATGGTCTTCATTTATATGAATGTATATATCCCATTCCTACACAACGTTTTCAGCATCTTGTTCAATCGATGCCTAGGCGAATTCAGGCTGTTTAGAAGGCTACGGGAGGCTCAACACGCTACTAGGTAGGTGTACCTAATAAAGTGGCAGCACAGTGTATCTAACGTAGTAGTAGGTCAAAAAGGATTCATTATGAGTAATAAAAAACTCAAATTTGCATAGAACAGCATCATATATTTGCACTACGAAGCTGAATCACAGAGTTCACTCTCCCTTCGAATAAACAGCACTACGCTGTCAAAAGAAGTATGCTAGCACAATTTAGTAATCTAAGTTAGAATTCTAGGATTGTATTCTCAAACATTGAAGTGTGACATCATTCGAAGAGAATGTCCTCAGCATACTGATTCTCCAACATCTCAAAACACGTTCTCTCTTCTCTCTGAAATAATTAAGCGTTTTGGAGAAGAAAGAAATGTTTCTCAAATGTTGCCCAAGAAGCAGAAAAGAAGACCACGTTCAACTCGTGTTAAGCATGCTCTGGACAGAACCGCACAACAATCTACACGAATGCTTAAAAGTGAACTAAAAATACCCCAACGTTTGATGAGAAGAATTTTTGAAAGATTGACGATACCAGGTTTACATTCCGAATGACACGCGCTTAATGAAGATGATTCTGAATGGTGAGTTAAATTTTTAAAGAAGTTTCTCTAGATGTGCGAGAATAACGAAAATTTGCCCCTTGAAATCTTGTGGTCTGAGGATGCAATTTTCAATCGGGCATATTGGACCAAATACAGTTATGTTTATTAGGTTACTGAGAACACCGTGTTATTATCCAAACTCAAAGACTAAAGAAATTAAACTATCCAGGTGTTATTTGAAATGAAATTTGCTCTGAGGGGATTTTTCAGCCATTTTTTCAATCGAAATTTGTTTATCTTGTTATATTTATATGAATGTATATACACTGAGTGATCACTGAATTATGATTACCCCTATGAAAACTGAATGCCAGCCGTTAACCACGTGAGGTACGAGAGTGCGTAGTTAGTCGAACTACGTAGCATAGATAAGGTGTCCGTGGTCTAGCAGAAAGTCAAAACAGTTGGCTTTCTTTCTCAGACGGAGCCCAACAATAGTACAACCCATTTTAAGAGGATCCGCAATTTCTGCCGTCCAACAACATACAGATCTGGGGGTTACTTTTGATCAAAAGCTCTCCTTTCTACTGCACATAGACCACTTGCAAATAAAGTTCTGTCGACTCCAGTGGATGATTAAACAACAACTTATGCACATCCATGACCAGGCTGTTGGATGCAGATATATTAATACATGTGTTTATCCGGTCATACTCTATGGCGCCGAAGTCTGGACTTCAACTGCTACGACCCATCTTAGACGGTGGGGAATTCTGGCTACTGAAGTGGGCTGTATGGAAATTTCGGCTTCCACCTGCACCAAGGACCACCGAGATGGCGGCAGCTCTGAACATCCGACGTCTTCCTGCCATCATTCACGAGAGAAGACTCGTCTTTGCCATCACTTTGAAATTCACCACCAAATTCACTTTCATCACCACCAAATTCACTTTCACGTCATGAATTTGGATTTTATGAGTGAAATATGGATTTGATTTTAACTAAAGGACAGTTAATATGTTCCACCATAAAAGACATCACAATGCCTTGGATCTGTCTACAGCATACTGCTGGAAAATTTCTCATTCTCTTGCTAGATGGCAAGGAGCCATAGTACAAAATCAAAATGCCTTCCTCTGCTTGAAAAGATGGAACCAGCAGAATGTCGCCAAATGGTGAGTGGTAAAGTGAAAAAACACTTCGAGTGTACCATGCCTTGAATGGACCATGGTTAAAGACCATATAACTGCTAAATACGGTCAATGATAATTTTTCATTGGCAAAATAATTAATATAAACACTTCTGATCTTGCTTTGCGAATTGTTTTACTACGGATCTT
This sequence comes from Mastigoproctus giganteus, assembly GCF_048544385.1. NCBI lineage: Eukaryota > Metazoa > Arthropoda > Arachnida > Uropygi > Thelyphonidae > Mastigoproctus > Mastigoproctus giganteus. The sequence goes on along the minus strand of NC_143587.1, from coordinate 97,903,043 downwards.
CAATATCGTAGATGCATACACCTTCAAGTGACGAGAAACAGCACATCTGCTAGCCTAATCCACGGAAACAAAACCATCGTTTACGCGGTCCATCGCTCGTGTAATATGAGTCATCATATTTCATTATCAGAGTGTTCAACAGCTTGATTAGAATATGGGCTAAGACGGATATTACGCATACTGCGATGTTCCTGTGACGCATAATCAGCATTGTATCACTGCATCTACTAATGTTTTGCTGACACATTGCACTTGGCCTACAACAGGTACAAGTTGATCTGTAACAGTACCACAAATAAGGACAGGAAGGCCAAGGCTGCGTATGAGAAATTACTGGCTAAGAGAGCAAAGAATGGGGACAAGGAATTTTTCATTTATGTGAATACAGTTGGACAGACAACTTGAGTAGTCGAGATCCGCTAATTTTCGTAAAATCGGAAAAATTTTAATAATTTATCGTAATTTTTCCTTGTAGAGGAAATGAGATCTGCGATCTCATTATGGATTTAAAATAAACTTTGTGGATTTTTTGAAAAGGATAGTATAGGCAAGTTTTGGAAATTTTAAAGGAATATTAAATTTTAAGAATATTATATATTTTGTTTTAAGGCAGAAGAATACTCTTACCTGGGGTTTTCTTCAGGGACGGCTGCATCCGGGAGTGGTGTAATTCAGAAGACGTTGAAATTGCAATTATATGGAAGGAGGACGAAGGAAACAGCCAGCTTTTGTCCTAAATCCTTGCATGGGGAGTAATTGCAGCCATAAAGGGAGGTGATGTCCTGATGCCTGATGGGGGCTTTTCGTTAATACCATCTTCAAAGGAAGGTGTCGAGGCCGTCTTTTATAGCCCGGGCACGTTCCATTGCCGTGTTTCCAAAGTGTGTGTGTGTGTGGGGGGGGGGGTTGAGTAAAAATCAGCATTGGATATTTGTTTTAGGTCCCGTTCTTCAGAGATTATTATTGGTCTATGTATGTTTATTGATCTGTTTGTTGATCTCATTGCTAGTGTCGCACTGGTTTCTAATTTAAATTTTGTGTCTTGTTTGTCAATTATTATCGCGTTTTCGAAGGAGGGGTAAGGTCCTGGGTCTAAGTGTAGGGTAATAATGTTCTGTATCACTTAAAAACAGAACAAAATTAGATATTTCGGATATAACCATCTTACTAAATATACTGTTATCAGTGAATTGTTTCACCCATGAAGGAGATTTTTAGCAACAAGTATATGAGGTACCAATGGGCGGTTCCATAAGTGGACATCTCTCTGAAATTTACCTCCTAGAAATAGAAAACCACATCATTTCCAAGTACTCTTCCCAATACCTTAAATTTTATCGAAGGTATGTAGATGATTGTCTGCTTATGTGCAAACCACTCACCATAAATACCATCTTCCAAGAGTTGAATGATATAGATGATTGGATAGATGATTGGCTACAATTGAAAATGAAGAAAACAACAGAATTAACTTCCTAAATTTAACATTAACAAGAAATGCCATCAAAATCAACACAAAAAGATACCACAAACCTACAAATAAGGGGAATTATTTATATTTTGACAGCTACGGCCCCTTCTCTCACAAAAAATCAATCCCAATAGCCCAGTTCAACAATGCTTTCGGGTATTCTTCTACAGAGGATGAACGCAAACAGGAGATCGAAACACTTAAGAATAGCGGCAAAAAAATAATGGAGAGGACTCCCATACATTGAAACGTACTATTGAAAAACATCTTCAAAGAATTGTCTTTGACAACTTTGGGAGCCTTGCTAGTAGACAAAGAAAAAAAAAATCTCTTTTGGAAATCTCTTGTTGTTGTAAGAATTATCTGGTCTCTTTCGTCAAATCCTTTGGTATAGCGGATTCGCCAGTTATCCTTTAGAGAAGCCCGAGTTCAAACCCCGTTGGAGACTGAGAGATTCTTAAAAGCCATTTCAATCGAGAATGCAGTTAGCATATCACGAGAAGGGTTTTTTGGTAAATCGGCTTGCCTAAACAAACATAATATTCCATGAATTAGTTCCACATCAACTAGCGTACTATGAAATAAAACAAGAAGTCATCCACAGCCATTTATTGCGGCCGTGTAGGACGAACTGAAGAGAAACCAGAGACACAAAAAACAAAAGCAAAGACAACGCCAACAATTTCGGAAAGAAGGCTTCAGCAGAAGATAAAAGAACTAAGAGTGAAGATAGGTCAAGTGACTCAGTGCCAACGAGGAGGTTGTTGTAGGGTTTTTAGGAGCATCAGCGACTAAGACGATATTACTCCGAGTATATTGTCTGTAAATTGCGTTTAAATGGTTCTGAGGTCGATTTTCTGTTTGCTATCGAAAAACCCGAATTTTAGGGGGGGAAAACCATGCTACCCTCGTCAGGTACCGAATATCTCATCCACATTGTGAAAAGGGCCCATAAAAATTCCTCATGTTAGCGACTGGACCTGAACGCAGGTCTTTTCCACTGGTGTGGGGAGGACGGCGATCCCACTGAATATGCTACCAACAAGGTAACAGAAGCAAGAAGCTGATCAGAAAAAGGAAGACCATCCTCAAGAAAGACTACATCCACCAGCAACAGGAGACCTGTAAACAGAAGATTTAAGAATACCTGGACTCCATAAAGCAGAACTGCATTTTGCTCACAAGAGATTTCGCCAATATTTTTATTATTTTTTTTTATTTTTTTGGCTGGTGCAGCATAAGCCATAGGCTTTATTGCACCATGCGGCCGTTACTAATACTAATACTAATACCACAAATGAAAAGCCTTTTGTGGCAATTGGAAATTGTGGGAGCGAAGTTAAAAAATATGTAATTAAGGATATTGAAATTTCGCAAGATTATTTAATGAAAACACTTTCGAGCCTACAGACCAGTAAGGCTCCTGGAGTTGAATATACCCTATAATCTTAAGAGAGGCGGCAAGCGAGGGCATTGAACCATTGAGGCTAATTATGCGAGCATCACTAGACTCTGGGGAGATTCCCTTGGATTGGAAAAGTGCAAATGTATCTCCCATACATAAGGGTGGCTCTAACAGTGAAGTTGGAAATTATCGACCTGTCAGTCTGACTTCAGTAGTAGGGAAAATCATGGAGGCAATGATCAAGGGTGGAATTCAGGATCATTTGGATCGAATTGAAATTCTCAAGGATACTCAGAATGGTTTTGTAAAGGGAAAATCATGTTTAACAAATCTGGTTCGCTATTTCGAAAGGGTCACTCACGAGCTGGATTTAGGGAATAATTTCGACATTGTTTATTTAGATTTCAGCAAAGCTTTTGACTCAGTCCCACATGAGCGGTTGCTTTATAAGCTGGAACAGGTTGGAATCACTGGAAAAATGCTTAGATGGATAGAAGGATGGCTTCAGGGCAGGAGGCAGAGGGTTGTGATAAATGGCTATTCCTCAGATTGGGTTGATGTAAGAAGTGGGGTTCCCCAAGGATCAGTATTAGGACCACTGTTGTTTTTAATTTTCATAAACGACATCGATGAAGGGATAGAGGGCGTGATGTCTAAATTTTCAGATGATGTTAAAATTGGTAGAGTAGTTAATGATCACTGTCAAGCTGAGCTTCTTCAGAGAGACCTAGATAGACAGAAAAATGGCAGCTGTGCTTTAATCCAACAAAGTGTAAGGTATTACACCTGGGAAACAGTAATCCCAAAATAACTTATTCACTTGGTGAAGTTCAACTAAACCCAGTACTGGAGGAAAGGGACTTGAGTGTTACGATACGGTCAGACATGAAATTCTCTGAGCATTGTAAACAGGTTGCAAGGAATGCCCACGGTGTCCTATCGAACTTTTGCAAGTAGAGATAGGGATGTGATAATCTCGTTATATAATGCTTTTGTTAGACCACACTTTGAATACTGTGTTCAAGTATGGAGACCGCACCTAAAGAAAGACATCGAGCTTCTTGAAAGGGTGCAAAGAAGGGTAACTCGCCTGGTGAGATCGGCAAAAGGGCGTCCTTATGAAGATAGACTTCGAATATGTGGGTTGCAGAGTTTGGAAACTAGACACCTTAGAGGAGATTTGATTGAGGTGTTTAAGGCTCTGAGAGGCATCAGTAAAATGAATGAGGACGAAATTTTCAAGATTATAAATGATGCTAGAACTAGGGGACATAAATTCAAGTTACCGTGGGAAATGTTTAGATTGGACTGCAGGAAGTTTTATTTTAGCCAGCGAGTTATAAAGTTTCCTTCATGGGTGGTAGAGGCCGACAGTTTGGGGAAATTCAAAGGTCATCTGGATAGTACTTTCGGGTAAGGGAAGCGCATAGGATGATAGGTTTAATTTCCTTTTTTTTATTAATTATTATTATTTATTTATTTATTTATTATTTTTTTTTATCATTGTTTTGTTCGGATTTTTTTTTTTTTTTTTTTTTTGGCTGGTGCAGCATAAGCCATAGGCTTTCTTGCACCATGCGGCCGTTACTAATACTAATACTAATATGGGACGATGCTAAGAGAAGAACAAACTTCTAGATATTTCATAGAAAGTATTGAACCTTTTACAGTAGCATCAGCTAAGAAGAAAAATGGAACAACAATCCCTGATCAGAGGGCATTCGAGGAGTCCTGAGGGAAGTGAAGTAGCAAAGCGAGCCGTAACGGCCAACACCCTAGATAAACTTATAACGGAAGAAAATGAAAGATGAACAAGAGATGACCGAATGGGAGACACAGAGGAAGAAGAACAATGGTCTGTTAGGAAGTCCCACAACTAGGGTTACCCAGGAAAAGATAACATCCACAATTACTGGTACAAGAATTTCAACTGTGCACACAGATGCATAGCAGAGATAGTCACACAGATGATAACCACCCTGACACAATCCCAGAATCTCTGACTCAACGAATCACCTATCTGGAGGCTAAGGACAAACACCACAAACTGGCAAAGTACAGACCTATCACCTGTCCTAACAACGTACAAGACTGGAAAGCTGGATAACCAAGAAGTTATCTGACTAGTTGGAGAGTCAGAACATCATGGCCGAGGAGCAGAAGGGATATAAGCAGAGGACAAAGGACACAAGGAGCAATTGGCCATTGACACAATTATGAAACAGGTTTACAAGAAACATTACAATCTGTAAAAGACCTAAACTGATTGCTGCATGGCCCCTGACTTCATGCAACGCAGATGATTAATACAGACTCTGAATATTTACAAAGTCAACCCGACACTGACAGGGTTCCTAGAAGCAACTATGACAAAATGGAGGACAACCGTCAAGTCCGAGAATATCGAGATCAGAGCGATCCCCCATCTGCAGAGGAATCGTCCAGAAAGATGCCCTGCGTCGACTATGGTCCTCTTTAATACTCAAACTACTATCCGCCATGTTCAGCAACAGCAAGTACTGATATACTCTAAAAGAAAGGAGGAAGAACCTGTCTAAACGCTCTTACGCTTGAGGTATATGGATAATATCAAACTGTATGCAGCAACCAAATGTCAAGACCAAGTGAGGGGGGTGGGGGGTTATCAGACGTTGTAGGAAGGTTTAAAATTCGCAAGTTACTGTATTATAAAGCGCTGAGATGAAATACAGTTCCTGGAAATACAAATTTGTAAGTGGTGCCCATCGAGGAACTTTCAAAGTATCTTCAACATGTGAAAGATTAGTAAAGAATAACTTCAAGGCTACATCCAGGCGTTTTCAAAGGACGACCCTTTCTCCCTTTTATTCTGCAGTCACTTTTTTGGCGCAAAATTGCTATAAACAATTTTATGTGAAAAAACATATTCCAGTGCTGAAGTATGATGTCATAATTGGAATATAATGCACATAACACAGCGTGAATCCAGTTAAGAGTGAATATAAAAAATATAGTTTTAGGAGGTTTAGTCTATTAAAAAGAATTTTAAACCTTTGGGAAATCTAGAGGGAATTCGTTGGATCATTTCGAACATCTATCTGTAGATCACGAAAGCTGTGTGCTACAGAACGGCTCAATAGAAAGACTGCATTCCGCGGGTATTGTTCCCCTTAAACCATACAGAAGCTGCATAAGTTATTATTGGGATAAAAACAGTCATGCAGGAGGAATAAGGCTTTGCCCTTAATATCCTGTTCTGATTTTGATATTTTATAAATCATAGCTGGAAACTTCCTTATTTTATCAGGCTCGATGTGTTTGATGAAACTAAATGACTGACCCGTCTAGTAACCTTCCACGTTCTTATTTTGTTCTACTGTCGCTAAACTAATACCCTTTATTTTTACCACTTCGGGTCTATTTCTGGCAGGCATTCTTTCGACTATCTTTGTTTTTGTTGACGAAAGTGTTAGTTTATGAACTACGCACTAGTCCTTGCATTAGGTTCCTTGATCTGACCACAGTCTGAGATCTGGACTCACCAATAAATAATAATATAATCATCAGCATCAACCATATTTACATGATAAAGTCCTTCCGGAGCCAATCTTCCAAAACGAGGCTCTGCATGAGTGAACCTAAGCAGTGTCATTAAATTAAGTCACTTGAAAACCAACTTATAACCCCATAAGTTGGGGTAATAAGTCTGTCTGTCGATTTGCTTGATACTCTGGACAATAAAAATCCTGGTTTTCTGGGGAAGATCTTGTTATCCATTCCTGAGACAGAGAAATTCAGCCGAGCGAAAAAATGTCCATAGAAATTCTTCGCGCCATTGACCGTATCCAAACCTCGGCCTTTCCCCATCCAATGTGGGGAAGACGGTGGTTATAAACACTGTGCTACTGCGCTGACAAACGCTGATTGATGAACATCTTCAGTACCACGACCACAGGTAGAGTTTCATACTGTTTGTTGGTTCAAATTAACATAGTTCATAATCCTTCATGTCAACATCCTTTCAAAAAACTTTTGCAGCTCGTACAAGAATGCTATTAGAATGCTCGTGCAAGAATGCTATAAACGGCCATTCCTTAGACCATTCATAAAACGTTCAAAGGAACGGATGATATCTTTTGATAGCCTCCCCTATGAAGTCCATAGCTTGATATCTGTTGCCTTTTATCTGCTGTATTTCGTCAACGAATTCATCTAAATTGAAGGCAGATTCTTCACTCCCATCCTCATAAGCACTGTTTAGGGATATCATAAAATAATGTTCTGATTGTGATCATAATCCATCGCGTCTATTATTCGATCTGAGATGGCCACTATTGTACCTTACCTTTCCACGTTGTACTTTCCCTCTGCCCTTAGCTTATACCATAAACAAAATCTTTGGCTGCTCTTCCTTTACTAGTCGTGATTTTGTACACTGAACTCCAACGATCCTCATTTCCAGTAGTGTTAAATAATGTATTCGAAGTTTCAAATTTTCGCTTGGTTATAATACTAACTACGCAGATTTGAAAATTCCTCTTCCGACGATCATCCTCTTCCACGCTCCTATTTCTCCACCCATTTTGGAATATTTCATTTCAATATGGCAGCTTTTCGCAAAACAGACAACTAGTTTGACCACCGTTTAACAGGAGTTCACTTATTCTTCTTTAGCTTCATTCAGCCTGTTGAAGTGTCATCTGAGTGTGTTCCAATAATTCTACAGCTTCCTCCTGAGACGAACTTTTCAGTCTGTCTTAATCTATGAAGTCATTCAATTTCGGCTTAATGTAGTTTCATATGTGCTCGATTAGACAGATTTAACCGCAAATCGCCCTAACTAATGCATGATGCGATCCTGATGTACAATACCTTCCAGCGAAAAGCGTATTGTACGATGGTCGCGCAAACCCAATCTCCTTCACCGACCAATTATCCAACTTTGCTGCTCACCGATTAGCGATTATAAGGTGAATATTGGCCTCTACAAAAACATTCAGCGGAGTACCGACTGAGTAGGGTGAACCCAGATCTTTGGAGCTATAGAAAAGAGAAATCGAAGGGGAAAAGCAGCCTTGGGTGAGGCTATTTGGCGCGGATCCTGTACTGACTCTTGAACTCCCTGAGGGCTGATATCAGGGCCATTCAAAGGTACTTCGGGTTTGGATGCAAAAGAGGTTAAGGGGCGTCGTTTATTTATGTTGAAACTTTGATGGCTCCCTCGATTGGGCCGCAGATCGGGGGTCCAGTTACGGAACATTCAATGGACCCCAAATTTGAACGGCCCTGGCTGATATGTAGCCGTGATAAACAGTTTTGCTTCCATTACAATATAGTAGAATACTATTTTGAAAAGTGTGGGCAACAGTGAATGATGATAACAACAAATTGTTTTACTATAACTTACAGAAGCTGAATAATGCAAGAAAGCAAAAGAGTAATGAAAAATGATAACAGAACCGAAGCTCACTGAACAACGTTGAGAATGGGCTTTGTCAGTGATGTTATTAAAAACTTTTGAACGTCTGTAGATTGAAATTGTGTACATCCAACTTGTGTATTCCGTTCAAGCCAATTGTTAAACAGGACGTTTTTGTTGTAGCTAAAAGATGGCAGCTCTGTGAAAGTATTCGCCATCTTGGATTTAAATTATTAAAGTCTCGTAAGCGTTTACAATTATTCAGAGCGGAAAATTTAAGAAAGATAAAATATTAACTATTAATATGGTTCGAAACTAATCTTTTATTTTTCATACATTTTATGTTGGGTGGATATTTACTGCTGTAGACGAAGTCTACTACCTTTTATTTGATTTTTTAGTGCTGCACGTGCTTCTTCCTAGCACGTGGCACGGATTTGCGTTTGGAGAAATGAAGTACACTTTGTTTAATATGTAAACCACGATAGGATTTAGATGGCTTGTAGCGGAGGAGTGGCTGTAATTGCAAGTTTTATTTGAAACTCCACACTTTTTCCACTTCATTTAATAGTGAACCGTTGTTCACTATTAAATGAACGTTTTCTCCCTTGGTCGTGCCACTGAAGATGCCCTTGTTGCTAATTTATGAGACTCGTCTACCTCACCATCCATGCTTACACTCTTATTGTCTTTGTGGACTGAGGGCGCCTTTGACTCCTTCTGTAGGGAAAGCGCCCTTAAAAGTCTTAGTCTTTTTCAGTCTCCCATGCAGCTTTATCTTACCATTCGGGGATTATTTTCCCAACAGATTTGTCGCCATAGCTTCCAGGGATCATTCCATAACTAGACATGTTTTTTGTGGCTATCTGCAGGCTCTGTTTTAGTTCCCTTCTTCTGGAACCTAATCCCCGCTCAATGGCTTCTAAAGCAGCATGAATGTTATTCCTCGTTAGCCTTTGCTGACGAAATTGCCTTAATTTTTTACACCAATTCAAGCGTTGGAAGTTAATGCCAATAATGTTTTTAACCGATCTTTTTAATTGTGCTTCTCTTAATAAATTGTAAATCTCTCCAACCAAAACTTGTATGATGGCTTTTAAGGGGCGTATTTCTCCAAATTATCCTCCAGTTGTCAAAATTTATAATAGTCTATTCCTTTTGTAATAAAAACTAAATATTTGTTTCTTAAAATTGATCTCGACTAAGATTTCTACTCCATATCACTCATTTCACGGATAATTTTTAAAAATTTCATCGCTATGTTCGTTCGTTCATAGGTGGTGAGGCAGGAGTGGGGACTTAGTGCAAGTAACCTTCGTGTTATGTACAAAGCAGTTGTTCTTCGTATTGTTAGTTATGGGGTCGGAGCCTGGTTTCATCGAGCAAGGCTCCAGCCTCCATAACGCAAGAATTTGAAGTGTGGAACCTCGTATGAGATTCTTGCTGGTACACTTCCCCTCCAGTTTCTCTTAATTTGCAGTGATATTTCTTATTATATCCAACAAGGTCATTCTTATGAATTTGATGGCATTCTGATTGACCCTCAAGCATCTCCTAAATAAATGAAATTTCGCAGCTTCCAGATTTTAATTTCTAATTGGCAAGAACGTTGGTCTTCCTCATCCAAATATAGAAATAATCATGTTTTTTTCCGTCTGTATCCGTTTTCAGCAAGGCTACTTTTACCATGATTCAAAGAAGCCTCCTCTCGCTAATTTTCAGTACAGTACATGTCATTTGAGGAACAGCTTTCTGTGATATTCAGATTCGTTTCTGTATTATGTTTCACGATCTCGTGAATTCATAATGAGATGTAACGCAAACTACAGATTGTGACTAGCATACCGAATTAGGGGATGACGAATTAGTTTATAGAGGAAGCCATGATTTAGGTCTAATTTGCTGATGCTCCTAAATCTCAACAACAAGAGATTTAGGAGCATCAGCAAATTAGGTCATATTGCACCGTATATATCTGTAAATTGGGGTATTCTGCGGTCGATTTTCTGTTTGCTGGACGAAAACCCAAGTTTCCGGGATTAAAACCATTTTACCTGCACATGAGACCAATTAACTCAACCACGTTGTGAAAAAAAAAAAAAAAAACCACAAAAATTCATCGCGTCATTGACTGGATTCAAAATCAGGTCTTTTCTCCCCAATGTGGGGAGGACGGCGATTCTACCAACCCACCGCTAGAAAAGGATACAAGATAAAGACTGATTCATTTGAATAAACGCATCACCTAAAATTTATTTCATCATAAATTCTTGATACTCGTGATTTTAAGTGGAATTAAATAGTGAAGAATTATTTTATCCTTCTTAAAAATATAAAGTAACGCCACTTTTAATTTTTTCCACACTTTAAAGCTCATTCAGACATTACTTAAAATTGATAACTACTTTTTGGAATTCCACCGTTTGGACAAAAATGATATGAATCCTTATTTCCATTCGTTTATTTACTTAAATTATCATTTTAAACTTCTTTGCCCATATAAGAATCGTTGCAGAGCCCAAATAAAGACACAGCTGACCAACTACACCCGAGAAATCTGCTCTTCTGTCACAAGATCTACAGTGGTTTCCTCAAGTTCCGGTTTGTTTTTCACGGCAGATCTCTTGCCTACGAATAAAAATGAAATTAAACGCCATTAAAGATTTAGACGAAAGAAAGAAATCTTTTCGTTGACTAATATAATTGAACTAAAAAGCCTGATAACATTTCCGCACTTAGTAAGTAAATGATTTCATTCAAAGGAAAAGTTACTTCACCCACCTGGTCCTCCCAGCCTCTTGACATGGCACATTGGAAGAAGAAAGTAGTAAACGCCGGCGTATAACATCCCCATTATTCCCGAAAAAACTCCAAGAATTCTTAAGGTCATACGCGATCCATACTTTGCCGTCAGATTTCCACCGATGAAGCCTCCAGATCCTCGCCCTAGCAATGTTCATTTTGATAAATTTTGTAGCATTACAACCTCTTCCAGTTGTAGAAATTTAAATGCAGTTTTTTTATAAAGTATAATGAATAAACTAATAATTTTAAAAGGGTTTAATACAAAATGTGTTAGAATATATAACGCTATTATTCATTCCAAAACGAATTGAGTTATGAGACATCCTTGACTACGAACGCTTTTTGTGCCAGAGAAATATAGGAGAAATATAGTCGTTAGAATTAATTAAGACTATTGCATTATCTATGTAACTTAAATCGTGGTGGCCGAAAAACCAGATTAAAGGACAAGACAGTCCTGGAAGCATCTTCTGAAGAAAGAAATGCCACCTTTGACTTTTTAGTCAGAGTTCTATTTCTCCATTCCAAAGTTTGAAGCCCCTGTATAAACGATGCCATGAGCTCTCACTTTAGACAGTGGCCCCTTCGTATTTAGGGGCTCAAAATGCGGTTATCATACATTTCCAGCGCGTATGAAGAATGTTGTCATGGTTGCTACCCATCAGTCACTAAGTAGGGAAAATTGGAGCGTGAATAGTTGGTTTTAATAAGACATTACCAATTTCGGATACCAACTGTACTTGCATGCTTTTTCTAAGTTAATGTATTCTATTGTTTTTGATTGTTCTGATTGTTATCTATGGTAAGTCCGAGGTATTTCACTTGCTTCATCAGTTTTATCGTGTTCCCTTGGGGCTTAATTTGTGATGATCTTCAGATATCAAGCTTCAGCAGGATAGAGTAAATCTTCGTCATTGATATCTTTATGCAGTGAGTCGTCGTCCATTCCTGCAGGATCACCAGCACGTGGTTGGCCAGCGCCTCCAGCCCTGTCCTTGAGTTCACCACCACAGTTAGGACTAGGTCATTATCATCAGCAAAGGCCTGGGATCCAGCCTCTCCCAGGTCCATTGCAAGAAATTCATCAAAGACAATGTTCCACAGGAGCGAGCCCAGGACCGATCCCTGTGGGCAGCCCTGTAGATGCTCTTGATCACTTCTGGAATAGTGCGACTAGCTCTATCCTCCTGTCTTTCAGGTAGGTCATGTTTGCTCTGGTAGAGGTTAAGGTGGATCTCTGCGACCCCGACTTTGGCAAGGACGCTCGGCCACCAAAGTGAGTCGAACGCCCCAGCCAAGTTAACCATGATGGCAAGGAAGTATTTCTTGGTACATTGTTGTGTCTCAGACGGAAGTTTCTGGATGGGTTCAATGGTTGACAGACCAGGCCTGAACCTGAATTCATTAGGATTTGCGAGATTTCTGCAGTGTAGTGGGCTAGTATTCTGCTGTGGAGTAATCTTTCGCAAAATTTACTTAGAGTTGAGAGAAGGGCTATAGGATGGTATGAGTCTGGTTGGTCAGGTTGCTTAGCAGGATTTTTTAAGATCAGTTTTAGGTTGGCTATCTTCCAATGTGTTGGATAATTCCCTGTTTGTAGGCGGGTGTTAAAGAGATAGAGGAGGAGTTCAGGCTCATGATCCACAGTCTTGTTGAGTTTTAACAGGCCGCAGCACTCAAAATTAAAACCCTTTTTGGGTTTTAATTTTCAGCGTTACTGCTTGTAGCTCATCAATAGTTTAAGCATGCTCCTGCCGCTGTGTTGTGTAATTTTGAATTTCATCACGTATTTCCTCCTGCTTAGGCACCATTAGTGTACGTGGTTTCTGGAATATTACATTTAGAATATTGGTGGTGGTCTCCCCTCCATGTTTTCGTTATTGTGCCTTGCGGCGTCTTTGTGGCATTATTCACTTCGCCTAATTCTTTCATTCTATCTTTCATTCCTAATTTTCAGTGGTGGGGCCTGTAGCTCATCCATAGTGAAAAGATGCTCCTGCCGCTGAGTTGTGTAATTTTGATTTGCATCACATATTCCTGCTGCTTAAGCAGCATTAGTGAAGGTGGTTTCTGGATATTACATTTAGAATATTGGTGGTGGACTCCGTCCATGTCTTGTTATTGTGCCTTGCAGCATCTTTGTGGAATTGTACACTTCCCCCCCCCCAGGGAACTTATTTGTGGTGATTTTGTACACCACTCCTAGGTATCAGTATTGCCTGTTGTGGAGACGAGATTCTCCAACGATTCCCTCTTATTTTTCTTGATTTTTTCAGTGTAAGCATTTCGCTGTCGCACGATTTCCACTTCCTCTGATGGCCACATTATTCTTGCCCTTTGGAATTCTTTCCTTTTCCTCTGGGCTTCCTTCCACATTCTTCTAAGTTCCGGAGTCCACCAGGGCTTTTCTGAGGTGGCTGGTTTTCTCCTTCTAATCGCGATCTCCGATGAGGATGTTATGAGTTGTGTTATGTCCTGCTGCAAGACATGATTTGTTCGGTTTCTATAGTCATCCTGTTCTTCAGTTGGTTCAAGTTTGCCTATAAATGATCCTTATACAGTTCCGGGTTTGCTCTTTTTACCTTGAATCTGCTCAGCATCAGTCTGCTTATGGGGTTTCTTGCCATTATTCTCATTATCCAGTAGGTTATTGTCCAGTGGTCAGATGTTGTCCAGGCATCTTATACCCACCAATCAGTGATGTATGCTGCAACATTTCTTGTGGCTATGATAATATCTATGGTTGCTTCCCATAGAGTGTTTCAGTAGGTAGGTAGTTGGAAGGGTTGGTTCAGAACAGTGAAGGATGAGGTTGAGAGGAATCCTTCTAATTGGAGTCCATTGTTGGTGCCCTGCCGGTCTGCATTCTGCTGTGTCACGCTGGAGACCTACATTTGACATTGGCTTCAACGATGACTCTACAGCCCTGGAGGATATTTTGGGCTGCCTGTAAGTATGTTATGGCCAGATTTATGTCTTCTCTTGGTCGACTGTAGAGTATAATTAAGATTTCTCCCACTGAACTGATGATGTGTGCACTTGCTGCCCAAGTGTGGTAAGTTGTGGGCTCATAGTGGCAGTTATGTTTGGATTGCAAACCGCAACGGCCGTCCATGGGGTGCCTTCGTCCGTCTGTATAACTTTGTAGGACATTGGGTAGCCTCTGACTTTACCCATGTGTGTGTGTGTGTAAGGCTATTGTATTATTATTACATCTGCGTTTTCTTCATCCACTTTTGTCCTCACCCGCTCGGGCTCGCTGTGCATTTATTTGGTGTATGCTTAGCACTCTGTCGTTGTAACCTTTAGGGCTTGTTCCCTAAATCAGTTCATAGTTGGTATGTGCTTTGTACTTTTAAGTATATACGGCATTTGGAGTCCCTGATAGAATGTGCGTGGTCTAGTTTTGCAGCCTGCAGTTGGCACATACAGGTTCCTTAGTTTTGTTTGTGCAGTTTGTACAGTGATGTCCTTTCTCCCAGCAGTGACCACAAGTTTTGCTCCAATTGGGCACATGTGTGGGAAGAGTGGCCGAATTTTCAGCATCAGTAACACTTTGGTATGACCACATGCTTTCGAAATGTACGACTTCCCCATTCAATGAAGATCCGATTTTGTCCCTCGATGACCTGCCAGACCTTGGGGGCCAGTTCCACAATTCACATCCTGTCTCCACTGTTTTTGCTTTGGTTGGAATATCTAGAATTTATTAGTTGGTCATGGTCCGGTTAGGTATCTTGCAGATTTCGTCTATATATCTAATCCTGCAGTTGATTTGGTGTGAGGCCATTGCTAAGGTTAAAAATTATCACTGTCGGCCCTTTCCTCCTGGGGGTTCGGCGGTGAGGCCCAGTGTTGTAATTTTGGGATTTCTTATGATTTGTTGAGCTTCTTCATTGGTCTCCATCTCTATGAAAATTCCGACGCTTGGCGTTTCCGTATTCCTTTTATTCTGGTTGTCTTTAAGTCTTCCTTCGTGTTCGCTATGACTTTTGTTTTGATCTCCTCATTTGTAGATTTTTCTTCTCGTGCAGCGGCTCTCAGGGCAACCAGATTTGGAGTTTTCAGTAGGGGTAGCTTCCTACTCTGGCTGGTTTGTCTGCAGTTTATTCTGTTGTTTGCATGATCATCAGCGTGTCAGGATATGTGGGGGGAGGGGGGCTCTGTTGCATTTTTCTTGCCTCACTCTCTTTGTAGGCCTCCAGTTTGGCTTTGTTCGCTTCTGCTTCCAAGTGAACTTTGTGTAGGATTGTTTGCAGCTTAGTCCATATGGTCACTATTTTACCTCTGAGAACTACGGTTATCCTACTCGAGGATTCCTTTAGCTTTTTCTCCAATTAAACTTGTAGGGCTAGCATCTGGTCTGGGATTGGCCCTTCAGAGAGTGAGGGTTCCAGGGTGGGGGAAGACTCAGCATTTTTGTGGGTGTTGTCCGAGTTTTCATTTACTTGGCTCAGGTTTTCCTGAATTACTTGTTTTCACTGTGAAATCGCAACTCTCTTTCATGTTTGAGAGCGACCTCTCTCTCTCGCTGCTCTTTTAGAGACCAGCGTGGGTCTGATTTCTTCAGTGTCATCACACATTCCAACTGCTGGGATAATATCACTCGTGGAGTACAGCGTTTCCTCATCAATGTTCAGTTCAACAGTGGCCATAGTTTCCGTTGATTTGCCTGTTTTGCTGGACTCAAAAAACCCAAGTTTCTCTGGAGAAAAATCTTGCTGTCCACGCCAGACACCGACTAACTGAGCCATGGAGTGAAAAAAAAGCCCATTAAAGTTCCTCGCGTCATCGACGAAATTCGAACCAGGGCCTTTTTTCACCCTGTGTGGGGAGGACGGGGACGATACCACTGTGCTACTCATGCAGACTGTGTTTATGGTGTGTGGGGGTGGACCGGCCGCCACCGCATCGCAGACGTGGCACCTTGTGTGCGGGGTGAAAAGCCATGTGGGATGAAAGTCTTTTTTTTTTCCTAAAAGATAAATTCCTTGCTATTTCCATGTGTTGTTGAGACCTGAAAATAAATATCTGTATTCTTAAAGTCCTTCCAAAGTTCCATCAGTTCTTGAAAATTAAACCTGTATGTTTCCTTGAAGTTTTTTCCGTTTTATCTGCAATATTGGTTGGTAAAATCTATTCCAAAGTAAAATTAAACAAGTGTTAAAAGGTTATTATTACCTGTTCTTGAAAAGGTGAAAATTAAACCAGTGTTTCTTGAAGTGTTATCAAGTTTATCTGCAATTTGTTTTTTTTCTCTAACCTCTGTATATGTTGATGTGTAAAACCTATTTAACATTTAAAATTAAGCAGTTGTTTAACGCTTAAAAGATTATTTTTCTTTCTAATACTAAAGACTCAACACAGAGACAGATAATATTTGCAAAAAAAAAAAAAAAAAATGTTGCTTTCTATAGGAGTTTGGGTACGCAAAGTGTACCCAAAGTATCCAGAGTCATATCCTGTTGAAGTTTTTGACGTCACATATCTTTCTGGATGTTTCTTCTCAAACTAGCAAACTCCCTTTAGCGTACGCTTATTTACAAAGACATAACGATTTCTGATTGGCCAAAAATATAACCTGATATTATTTCCCATCTGCGGAATGAAATTTATATTTGTTTCCCATCGTCTGAAGCTACCCTTTTGAAAATTTAAAATTATCAAACACCGTTAGCTTTGCTGGAAGTTTCCACTCTGTGGCTGAGTTAGTCGGTCTCAGGCGTAGATAGTAAGGTTTTTTCCCCAGAAAATGGGGTTTTTCGTCGAGCAAAAAAACGGGCAAATCCACCAGAGAACACACGCGATTAACAGACATAAGACACACAGCATGGCAGATGAATTTCATTATTTGGGTGGTCTAAATATAATAGTTTCTTTTGTTTTAGTAATTCTGCGAATAAATGAAGGCCCGGGTTTGAATCCCGTCGATGACACGAGGAACGTTTATGTCTTTATCACTCAGGGGCTCAGTTAGCCGGTCTTAGGCGTAGATAGCAACGTTTTCTTCCATAGAAACTGGGATTGTTCGTCCAGAAAAGCAGCAAATCGACCAGAGAACACTGGTATACTGACCAACCCGGAAGATTTATCGACACAATGAACACGGGTAGTTGAAATAACTTTCTGGGTGACCGTAATAAATAGTTTTCAAATTGTTTTTTTTTTTTCCTGCGATTAAATGGTCCAGTTGTTTCCAATACAGTTTGAAATCTGTCCTCTCTCAAAGTGAAGACGAAATTTTTTAAAAAACTATGAATAAAAGTAGAGAACAAATACGTTAAATTATTCAAAAACAATTTAGGTGATCGATTGAAGCGAATTCAGCAACCCATACGTGATTAAATGAAATAGATTCAAATTTTCATTTATACCTTCCATTATATTCAACGTTCACTTAAAGAAATAAAAAATAAAATCAAATATAAGCGAGAAAACATAAAATTGAAGCGTGGTATGATTAACAAGATTACTCATAGCAGACCAAAAAACATTTATTTTGGAGTATAGACGCATTTAACGCAATTTACTTCTACATTTCAAACTTCAACTTAAGGGTTAATCATTAAAGAGCTTGTCCTCACCTGTGCCGAAATGGATTGCTCCAAGAATTCCTTGCATAGTTGCTATGAGGCCATCTGGAGCAAGGGCATCACCGTAAGTAGCAGCAGAAATCCACAAAAGCTGATAGGTGAGGGGCTTCATGACCTCATACACCAACACCACCCATGGATTGTACATATACGACAACCCAAATAAACGAATGAGGTAGGCAAAGAAAGCCATAACCAAGACGTTCACTCTGCCAAACTTCTTGATGATCCATCCTGATATCATCAACACTGGTATGCTGACCAACCCGGAAACTGTGTTGGTAAGCCCGATTAGATACTTGGGGCTGTTCAGGTCAACCAAAAACCAACCTAAAAAGTTTTCTAGAAATCCCCAGAGTGACCCGAGAAAGAAAAGTGCAATAAGCAACAAGATGGTCTCCGGGTTTCGAAAGAGAGTCACAGTTTTCAAAGACACATTCTTTGTAGGAGCAGCGATCTCTAGTTTCGAAAATGTGACTACAAAAGCTGTCAAAAGCACCAATCCGTCGAAGAAGTAGAATGCGGGGAAATAATTCATGTGGTTTCCCCCCCGACTACCGATGTCCACAAGGTATCCGGATAGAGGAGAAAATATAATACCAGAAATTAAACCACACGCTCTCTCCCTGCCGAAGTCTCCATTATGTTTTTTGACCATTCCCAACATTGTGACGTCCATAAACCGGAAGCACAAGACCAAAAAAGTCATGTAACTGAGATATAAAATGAATGTCACAATAACAGTCAAAAGTTTGTCTTGAAAATTAACACTGTTACATTTTTTTTTGAAATGCAATTTTTCAGAAGCCGGTTGGGAAATTTCAAGTACTGAACAAATTAATGAACAATTGCGATTTTCTGCACAGACCATTCCTGATAAATCTTCAAAGAACGAAGAATTGGACTCAGATGGGTGAAGAAGATAACTGCACTGACTTCCAGGTCGACCATACATTTGTACATTGATGGTGATATTTTCTGGTTGGCTGTCTTTTTGGCCGCATAGCTGTTCTTCTTCGGAACACGGTTCTGATCCGAATTCATGATGTTCAGAACTGTTCCAGCATCGCCTATTGCATTCGAGCAGTTGAGCAGTTGCATTTCCCGTGGAGTTATTGCCGCAGTTCCCTTCAGCCAACAGATGGAACTGTTCACTTGAATCGCAGGTAATTTCAACTGGATATAGCTTACAGGAAGACTGAGGGGCTGGTGGAATGAAGAGAATCCCTGTAGCCGTCACAACGCACATAAATAAGCAAAGAACAAGGACAAGTTTGTGTCTTCCAATCTTGTCTGCAATCATCCCGATCAGTGGAACAGCCAGTATCTGAGGAATGGGAAGGAAAGTAAGGATGGCTGATGTTTCAGAAATCGTTAATCCCAACTGCTTCGGGTGGATGAAGAGGAATGGTATCAGGGTATAATACGCTGTAGAAAAAAGACAAAAAAGCGAAATATAAGTTGCATTCCAAATATTGTCAGAAAAATATTGATATCTCTTGTCTTCTCTGACTTTTTATAGATAATTCTTAATTACCAATTATAATACAATTAGAATTATAACAATTATAGCAGTTAATTAACTCTTATGTATGTTAATTGGAGTACAAAAGTAATAATTTTTAATGTATTTAAGTTTCCGAATACAATTCGATAGATTAATTGAAAAATAGAACAGTTCCAGAGTTCTATAATCTGCCAGTTGAGAAAATAGATGATGTGACCAATCATGTATCAACTTTTAAGGGTTATTAACGGTGTATGGTTATCGTGTGTGTGTGTGTGTGTGTATATACTAATCACTTAAAACACGTTTTAATCACTTAAAACATAAACATACTGATGATTTACTCAAGAAATACAAGGTCTTTATTGAAAAATGCCGGGACAAAGGGAAAAATGTTCTGGATCTGCAATTCTGGCCCGACATACGAGGAGAGAATATATGATGGATGTATATGGATGAATTCTAGACTTGAAGGACTGTGCAAGTTTATGGAGGAATTTTTTTTTTTTTTTTTTGTTGAGCGTGGCTTGCCTTAGTTAATACACTGCTCGACAAAATTAACGGAAAACGTGCTGTAACTCGTGCAGCTTGAGATGAAGCGAGGAAAAATTTGGCATGCGGTGTAACATGGAATAATGATGAAATGAGGAGACCGCGAGAAACTTCAATTCCTATAAAAGTCCTCTATAAGGCGCTTTTATAGGGGTTGTATAAGAATTACCAAAAAGGTCACATTATATAAGTCGACAAAAGTTGCTCGAAAATATGGTAACATGACATCAGTAAAGCGTATGATCCCCTTCGACGTTTAAACAGTCCTGACAGCGGTGAATCATGATCAATATAAGGGTGTCTGTATGATTCTGTGGCAACAAATCTCATTCTCCCACCAGTGCAGTCACCAGGAGACCAAGGAGTTGGCTGTCGGCGTGCAATGCCGAGCCCAAAGGTTCCACACGGGTTCGATTGGATTTAAGTGTGGTGATCCAACTTTGTTTGAGTTGCTTATCTTCTAACTAACAGAATAAATTGACCTCATGATGATTTTCCTTGTCTTAAACACGATCTTCGACATCTGCCACACTCCAGAATGTACTGGAATTCTGCCCAAGATTTATCACCTTCTGTACCATGACATCCTTTCCTCCAGCCAACTTTTGATTAAATAAAACCTCAACAAGATCTACAATGCTAGGACTTCTATTGTGATTTATTATGTTGTTCGATCTCATTTTTTGCAACTCTAGAAGTGATCGACCTACAACTCAATTTTAAGATGTAAATATAGCTCGGCTGACTGTTAACTGACTGTGATTTTAATAATAGTTAATTATTATAAAGAAGTCATAAACCAGTTAGATATTACATTACCAACATCCTTGTTTCATGATTTCTACACCTCGTTGAGTCCACGCCACAACTAATCCAGGTTGTTCTCAGGTTAGAATGGGACTTACTCGCTATTAGGCAGTTGTGTCTATTAAAGAGGCTAGTCAGTGTATCTTTGTATTTATATTTTGCTGTAACTGAGATTAAGTTTCTTAGAAATAAAGAGACATTTTCCACTGCTAAAGTACCAAGTAAATGGTTTGTTTCAGCGAATCAAAAGAGAAGCGTAGTGATATGGTCTAAGAGAAAAAAAAAACAAGAAAACAAGACAGCAATATATTCCTCACCTGAAAAGAAACAAAACACAACAATCCTCAGTGGAACAAGAGGTTTGTTCACCCTGAACCAGTCTCGAACTTGGGCCGTTCTACTTTTCATCGTGGATATCTACAAAGTCAAAACCCAAAATTTGTTAGTGTGATATAGATAGAAATCATAATTCTAGAATTTATCTGATTACTAACTTTGCTTTATAAATATCTAATAAAAGTTGAGTTAGTGATATGGTTAAAACATTGTGTTATCAATATCATTATCAAGATTACTAAGTTTAATCAGTGGTGGTAGCATGAATTTATTTTACCACTTAACAGTAGATCTTTCTTTAACGGATATTAAGAAATTTGGGCCTTCTAGCCTCCTAAATCATTTATGTGGATTACTCTGCTTAGTATTCTTTTTTTCAATCGTACCAGAAGGGAGATCTTTAAGTTATTAGGGTCTTTAAAAGTAAGTACGTGAAGTGTATTACTATTTGTATTAAATAAATGATAATAAAAATAAAATGGATAAACAACCCATGCAACCCTATCCTCACAAAGTTACCATCCAGTTGATCTTTGAATTCCAGTTCCCGTTTGAATTCCAATTCCAATTAATCTTTGAATTCCAATTCCCGTTTGAATTCCAATTCCAATTCCCGTTTGAATTCCAATTCCAATTGATCTTTGAATTCCAGTTCCAGTTTGAATTCCAATTCCAGTTGATCTTTGATGTTCCGAGCTTTCAACTTCCCACGACGGTGTTTTAGAGACACTGGAGAAGAATTTAGTCAATTGTGGTATTCAGATTTATGACAAACTGAAGAGCGTAACTTCTAAGATTCTTTAAACTTTATTATAACTTTGTAATGTGATTAACCATTTATAACCTTATTAATTATTAATAACTTTAGAAAGCATATTATGCAAATTATTCATGCCTATAAAACATGGGTAGCAATCACTCACTTCCTTCCCATTTTTTGGCTTGATCAGTGGGATAGCCACATCTCCAGTATACTCAGGATGGTAAGTCATCCTCGTTTAGATGATTCTTTGAGATAGCGGACCGTTGGAAGACTTAAAGGCGAGCAGTCGCAGGCGAAGGTTATATGTTAGTTTAATGTGCTAAGCAGTGTCGTCTCGACACTATGGAAGCAACTTCAGGAGAAAGGAACCATTACAAGAAGAGATGGCCAAGGTCGTCCGAAGGCCTACGCCAACCAGAACAGACAGCAATCTTGCTCTATCAGCAAGACGGAAGCCCGAATCTCCTGTCACCAATGTCCTTTGAGGTTGCTGCCGCCCAAGTGAAAACGTTTCCAACCGGACTGTGTTAAGAAGGCTCAATTCAAGTGGACTCTACGCAACGAAGCCAGAGGTTTGTATCCTATTAATCCCAAACCACCATAGAGCTTGTCGAAACTGGTTCCAAGAACATGTGACTTGGAGCCCTGGCAAATGGAACACACTTCTGTTCTCTGATGAGCCCCTTTCTAGCCTACAATGAATTTTGAAAATGAATTTTTATACGTTATTTCATTTGGAGTAAACGAGTACTATTGGTGCGAGCCGCATTTCAATTATAATCCAAACCCAATGTTGAAATATTAGATTGCGCCCACGATTCTCGACATCTCTCGTGGTTGATGGCGCTCCATATAGTTGTGGCGGGTTCCACCATTAATGGCAAAGCTGGGACCCGCATACATCCCATTATGGAGGTCTTTATCTTGCACCATGAATAAATTAACGAAACATTACGCAGATCCGAAAAATTCGTAAACTACTAAATCTAAAGAATTTAAACTTACAAGATATAGAAAAGAATATAGTTTATCAAAATGTAAGAATAAAATGTAAAACATATCGCTGAAAATAACTTCAAAATTATCAAAAATAAATTTATAAATAATATTTAGTAACGCCACATGGCAATGGTTCTTGATCTGCGATTTGGACTTTTTTTCTTTGCAAATGGGAGTCATAAATACCCTTTTAAAACGAGGGGAATAAATTGATTCTTCAAAGGAGCTTTTAATCGTTTCACGTAGTAATGAGATTAGTGGAAATGAGTGTTTTTTCCGAGGCAATTAAGGGAATTTGTTCAGGGTCATTTAAGTAATTTTTTTAGAAAGAAGCTAAAGCCTTTTGGGTATCGTTGAACTCAATATGGATTTAGATAAAGTATCAAAGGATTTAAGCAGTGTTTTTATGATGAATGTGTTGTAATGGATGGTAATTTCAATTCGCGAAGTAATCTGAAAATAATTCTCCATTTGTTGAGGGTTAGAAGCTGCCTGGTAATCGTTTATTAATTGGAGTACAGCGATTGGTTATTTATGTTGAAGGGTGTTAAAGAATTTCCAGAATCAGTTTCCTCTCAATATATTTAATGATTTAAGTACTAAAATTACTGCGGAGATTGTTTTATATATAATGTTTCATTAAAGTTTTATTAAAATGGAAAATCGACTGTTAAATACTCTTAAGTTTTGATCACTCGTTCTCTTATTCGGGACATACCATATGGGATAAACTGTTTAGTTTCACATTCAACTGGCTTATTTTGATGTAAAAGAGCGCAATTTCAGGTGACAAAATTATACAATCTTACCTTTCCTGTTTAATCAGTCACTGCTTCTGATTTTATCCACGTTTTTAACCCCTCTCACCCTTTCTACGTTGCTGTCTCCTGAAATCGATACTCCGGACCCTTGTTTTTACGATGGACCTAGAAATCAAAAACGAATTAAGTGTGTGGGAGCTTCCAGTAACAGTGCAGCTTTTTGCAAAGCAAATGATGACGAAGATCGAAGCTTTCCATGTGGTGTAGAGGCGCTGTTGCAATTTTTCGTTTACACGTACGTGTATTTAGGAGTATATTACACGTACATATATTAGGTGTGTTAAATATTGCTAAAGTTAACTGTTTATGTGTACCTTGTATTAACACATCAAATTCAAAAAGTGTCGCAACTGATTTCGCTGCAGAATAAAATGGTGATGTCCTTTGTCTGACCTTTGCAGTTTTGCGTCGGGTCGTTGTTTGACCATTTTGACGTCAGTCCCGGTACACTTGAACTACGGCGCCTCTGGAACACCCCACCAGTGCAGCCGTGACTTACATAATAATAACATACACTGCGCTGTCCCTTTATTAGGTACACTCCTGCTGTGTACATGAACACGAAGTCCAATATGGCGGCTTTAGTGTCTGGACACGTTTTATCGCGCTCCTGATTTTTAATGGAATTTAGTAGTTTAAAATGTGCATATAGTTCAAAAAAGTGTTCAAGCTGAAAGAACTTAATCGGAGGATTCCCTAGGTGAGACTAATTTTATATTCTACTGGGAATTTAGTAAACTACCAGCGTTTTTATCTGTGTCCTTTGTTGGTCACCATGTGGCTGGCGGCAGGGCCATAGAGAGGCACTGATATAAACCAGTGGCCACGTCGGTAGTTTGCACTTGACTGGGGAGGTTCCCAAAACCATGTTAAAACCGAGCAGGAAGTTTGCTCCACCAAACTGTGCTCATAACTGCTGTATGTATTAACTGCTTTATGCGTAAATTAAACCAGAAGCAATGAATTCAGTGACTCCCCCCCCTTGCCATTAACTTTACCTGGCTGACTGTGAACTCCTTACCTATGCATTCCACGGAATTACTAATGACACTATCGCCTCCGGCGCCCCAGGAAGCCCCTATGGGAAGTAATCCTGCTCTTCTGGGAGCATTTTCACACTAGGCTATCCCCCCCCCCTTAGTGACCGAAGGGGATAGCACAAAACTTCAATAACCACCTGTGTGCCTTCAAATTCAACCACAGATTTGCGGAGGACATCGTCCGACAGCATTTTAAGTGCCCTACCAGATCATCCCACATACGCCCGATAAACCGAACTGTCTCGGTTATCCGGAATTCGCTAAATGGAAGGGAAAACAGAAAATTATGGAATCCTTGATGCAGCCACAAAGTGACCACCTCGACATTATTGACGAGACAGAAGATATGGAGGATACCCGATCAGGGGCCTCTCAAGCCAAGCGAAAAAATAAGCGAGTGACCCGCTCCCAGACCGAGTCTAGAAAGCAGCCCGACCACACAGCATCTCAAAGGGAAACAAACAACGATGACAAACAACAGGAACCACCCCTGAACCACACTCTTCCAGAGGGCTCCGTCTATGAGAAAACATTCATTTTAAAAACGGCCCTTGAAAATATATTCAAAGAGAACCCTAACAAGATCTCCTCCGGACTGAGGTCTCAAATTGTGACAATATATCACAAAATGGAGACAATTCTCTATGGTACATACTTAGAAAGTGAGAGAATATCTCTACACGGCTACAAACCTATATGGAATCTGAGGCAAACAAAATGCCACAGCGCGCCCCCTCATATGCCCAAGCGCTGAGAAATATACCAAACGAGGCAGAAAAAACAAACAAAGTGGAAATCCAACAAAAGAAAGTATTATCGAAAACCCCGAACATCGTCATACTGAGACCCACCGCAGAAGAGAGACCCTCCAGTGAACAAATAAAGCAAAAAGTCATAAACAACCTCAAAGAGGAATTCGAAGACACTAGGATAAAGTCTATCCGAAAAACAAGAAGTCCTGGTATCGTAATTGAGACGGAAAGCAAGGAGGAAGCCGAGGGGATAATAACGAACCCCAAGCTAAATACCCTGGGACTCATGGCAGAGACCCCAAAAAAAGAAAGGCCCATCAATAGTTATTTTCAATGTGGACCAAAATCTACAACCACAACAACTCACGGAAGAAATATATAGAAGAAACCTTAAAAGCCACCTACCAAATCAAGAAGGGGCACACTGCTGACCCCAAAATACAGAACCCAGTCCAAAACATATGGAGGATATAACTAGACAGTTGAGCTGACTCCGCCTGCCTGGCAGGTCCTAAAAAAACCAAAGCAGGATTTTTGTCGAGTGGAGCTGCCTCCGTTTTAGAGAGCATGTGGCCATGCCGACGTGCTTTAGATGTTGCAAATATGGCCACACCACTCACACCTGTGCCCAAATGGAACCAACCTGCGGCCACTGCTCAGAGAGGGGACATGATTTTAAGACCTGCCCCAACAAAACTAAGCAACCCATCTGCACCAATTGCAAAAGCCTCAGAATGGATCACAACCACTCCATCCGAAACTCAAACTGTCCCACTTACCTCAAGGTAAAAGACACCTACCAACAAAGAATTTATTATGGGAATACAACATAAAAAATACAATTGCGGCGTACTAAAGATACACCAACTAAACGCCCACCGAGCTCGAGCGGTCGTTGAGCAGGTACGACTCCAAGCAGATGAGGATAATGCTGACATTATCATAGTCCTAGAACCGTATACCAATCAGAAACAAGTAAGGGGATACCCGCTCAATTATAAAATTTTTCAAAGCAACGAAGCCACCCCCTGGGCAGCAGTACTAGTAAGAAATCCAGAGATAACGGTTAAAAAGATACCACAACTTTGCACTCCCTGGGCAGCCTGTGCCCATATAATATGCTCCATATGCAGCTACTACATAATAGCCCTCTACTGTAGGCCTGAAGTAGAAATCGACTTTGCCACAACATATCTACAATCAGTACAGACAGCCCTGGTAGGGCATAAAATCTTGATTGGAGCGGATGTTAACTGCCGATCACCCGTCTGGCGCAGTGCCAAACCGGACCGCAGGGGAACCTCAAACGGACGGAAACTAGAAGACTTCCTAGCAAATTCAACATTTACTGTCATAAACCAACCGTTCTGCCTCCCAACGTATTGTAACATGCTATGGAAAGAAACGATCGACATAACTTTAACGTCCAGAAATATAGATACAAACATAACCCACTGGACTGTACAAAACGCGTGGACTACGTCTGACCACCGAACCATCACTTACAGCATACAAAGGAATCAGGCTAGAACAGTCGCCACTAAATACCTGTCAAACAGATTCGCAATCAGGAAAGCAAATTGGGACACCTACTGCAATTTCTTATCCACCCAAGGGAGCAGTACATGGAGAACTTGGACAGAAGGGAGATCGAAGGTGAAAGGATAGACCCCAGCCAGTTCGCACATGATATAACCTGCATAAACACCAATGCAGCGGAAGCATCCATGAAAAGGAAAACTCCGATGACGGGAGAAATGCCATGGTGGACCCCGTAGCTGAAAAGAATGAGAAGGCAAGTACAGGATAAAAGAAAGCAGTATCCAAGGGCACGAAGAACATGGCCCCAGGCGGAAGTTGCGGAACTGAGACAACAATATAGACAGATCCGAAACTTTTATACAGAAACTATTAAGAAAAACAAGAAAACATCCTGGGAACGACTTGTTCAAGTAACAGGAAGTACTGAACCCTGGGTAGTGGTGTATAAAATCACCACAAACAAACTCCCCAGAGGCGAAGTGATGACCGCAACAAAGACGGCACAAGGAACACTCACTGCAACATGGCAGGACTCAATAAAGAACATTCTCAGCAATCTAATCCAAGACCCACCAGGCATACTAACAGAGGACCAGAAAGCCATCTGCCAAGCAAACGAAGAATATGAGACCCAACAACTAGAATCCCCTTTCACAAACGGTATCACAAACCACGAACAAGAAGTGCCCTGGCACCGATCTCATCGAGCCGGAAATGATCAAGAAAGCAGCGGAGATTATGCTGGACCTCCTGCTCCGACTGTACAACACCTGTATCAAAGAGGGCCAGTTCCCCACCAGCTGGAGGACGGCCAATCTAAAACTGATCCTCAAAAATCGAAAGAGACACCAGGAAAATCCCAATTCATATAGACCCATAGCCTTATTGTCGATACTAAGCAAGCTTTACGAAAGATTATTACATAAAAGGATCCACAACCACTATAATGAGGCAAACCTGAATTCACCCAAGCAATTCGGCTTCAAATCGGGATCTTCGACCACAGATGCTGTCCAAGGCCTAACCACCAAAGCGATGCAGTGTACCAAGAAATATTTCCTTGTCATAGCCGTCAACTTTGCTGGGGCGTTCGACACCCTCTGTTGGCCGAGCGTCCTTTGCAGCCCGGAGAACACCAAGGGCAGGGAGAACACCAAGCAATTTGTACAGGAGCATCAAAACTTATCTCTCGGACAGAAACGTCCAAGTAATAACGCCCTACAAGAAGTTGACATGGCCGGTCCGCAGGGGCTGCCCTCAGGGATCTGTCCTGGGGCCGCTCCTGTGGAACATAGTGTTTGACGAGTTCCTCACCATGGACCTGGGGGAGGTGGAGGCCCAGGCCTTCGCAGACGACCTCGTACTGATGGTCGCGGCGGATTCCAGACAGAACCTTGAAACGCTTGGAAACCAAACCCTTGAAACCTTGCAGGACTGAGCAAAACTACACACCTTAACAATCTCGCCAACGAAGACGGACTCAGTACTATTGAGAGGGAGGTTAAACCTTAGAAGACCACCACAAATCAAGCTGGCAGGACAAACAATCAAACTGTCAACGCAAATTAAATATCTGGGACGGATCATCGATCAGAACTTATCATTTAAACCGCACCTAATCTATCTAAAAGAGAAACTGCCGAAATACACAGCGCTCGTTGCCAGAGTTACACGCAGGGATTGGGGGCTAAACAGGAGAACCCTGTCCCTGTATTATAAAGCCATCTTCATCCCGATAATAACATATGGATCTCCCATATGGTACAAGAAAGCAGGAACAGCAGTGAATAAAAGGATACTGGGCACGATTCAACGCAACATATTATTAACAATAACAAGAGCATGTAACACGGTTAGTACGAGTGCCCTACAGGTCCTTGCGGGGACCCTACCCTTGGATTTAGAGGTAAGGTAACCCGCAGCGGGTTACCGTACCCTTGGATTTAGAGGTAACCCGCTGCGGACTTATGTATCTACTAGCCAAAGGAACTCAAACCACCTACAACGGTCTTACCATTGACATCACCAATAACAGGAAAAACGAGAAACAAAAAATAGTGGATCACCTTCGTACAAATTTGGCAGAGCAGATGGACAGACGTGGAAAAAGGAGCGATAACAAAAAATTTTTTTCCCCAAGTAACCAAACTGTATCCCAAGGCTCCCGCATGGCTGTACCCAGGCCTAAACACTACTTTTCTACTCACCGGCCACGGGCCTTTCAAGGCCAAATTAAATGCCATGGGCATAATCGAGGAATCACACTGTCTCTGCGGCGAACAATCACACAATCAAAGAAGGATGCTGAACAAAAGAAAGAGGAACAGAAGGATGCGGCTTGCCCCATGAGTGACAATGAAGAGAAACAGACTTGAGACAAGGGCCATATTGAAGACCTGAAGAGGGCACTCTAGCCCTCTTCACTTTTAATTCCTAACTCCCCGGGAGGAGGGGACGGCCACACGGTCCCCCCTTCTCGCCATCCCCTGTTTCCTCTCTGGTGGGACATGGGCATGCCCCACTGAAACTGGGGCCGCCTTCTCTATTGGCTCCATACTTCTGCCTTTCCCCCCAGTCTTCTGTCTCCCTCCCCTCTATCTTCACGAAGTCCCACACATCAAAATTAGTATATCAAAACCGCCATACGCCCAGCATTCGGTCTAAGAAATTAAAGCGATAATATCCCCACGTCAACGCAAATAACAAAAATCACTTTATTTTATTTTCTTGATGACCATTGGAATATGCCACCCAAAGTTTTTTTTTTTTTTTTTTTGGTCCTAGCCGCCGAAATCTCAGGAAACTAAGCGGCAGGACCTGCCAGAGTAAAATAAGACTATGGAGTTCCTGGCCTGCCTCCATGGGGCGTAAGTGGGGCAACGTCGGATCCCAACAGGGGTCCAGCGGCTAAATAGCCGGAAGAACAACTGTACACGACATTACACGATCCAAGATCCATACACTTTTAAATCTCTGGCATTTACAGTGTACTGTAATACACCACAACGTAAACTACTCGGAGATGGGGGTAACCCCTGGTGCCGCTTGACCCTAAAAACACTTACACTTACTTTGTACATAAATACGTCTGCGTGGGTAGCACAGTGGTATCGTCACCGTCCTCCCCACACCGGGTGGAAAAGGCCCCGGTTCGAATCCCGTCGATGACGCGAGGAACTTTAATGGACTTTTTTCACTCCGTGGCTGAGTTATTCGTTCTCTGGCGTAGATAGCAAGGTTTTCCCCCCCAGAAACTGGGGTTTTTCGTCCAGCAAAACAGACAAATCAACCAAAGAACACACGCAATTAACAGACATAAGATACACAGCACGAGTATTGAGGATTTAAAATTGCACAGAGAAGGGCATGAAACAAAGGGCTTTGAGATGATACTTGAAGGCATTAACAGAATAGCCGATACTCTTGAAACGTACCTAAGGACCCCGAATAGCTCAAATAAAGAAAAGGAAGCCATACTCAAAAGGGAAGTGGGTACTCAAACATCAGATCCTGTCTCTCCCGCGCCTAGTGAGACTGTACCGCAGCAGCCTAAGGTGTCGATTAATAATAATAATAATAAACTTGCTCTTCAGGTCGCTAGTCCTCTTGAAGAAATGCTAAGGAATTCTGACTATTTAGAATTTATCAAAAAAATCATACAAAGAAAAACTCCAGATTCCTTATTAAGAGGTGACAGATCCTCTCAGCTAAACAGATCGAACCAGACTACACACCAATTACCAGCTGCACAAGGAGAAATAATGCATCAGAACACCAGATGACAAACTAAAGCGGCCGTCGGAGGTTCAGAACTGAACTACAAAAAATCCAAACATCCCAAATCGAGTTATCTGCAGCTAAACATAAAACAGCATTACTTCCGACCAACAACGAACAGTAATGCAACAAATACAACTGATGGTCACAACATGCCGTTTGAAAGTAGCTCTAAGAAGACAGTTGAACCAAGAGCATGGAGAATGAAATCAGCACCTATCAACAGTAACGTTACTTCCAAGCAAGACAAGATCTTCTTCACCCAAGCAGCTCAGAATCGTGATGCAGTTATCTAACCCCAACACACTGGGTATTAAAACGGTGCAGCGTAGAGGAAGGAGGGCAAGACCCTCCAGCATTTTTATAAGTCGACTATGCCCGGAAACAACAGTAGAACAAATTGAAACCCTTCTGAAGCAGGTCAACGTACCCAGTACCCCCATAAAGGTCCATACCAGTCATCCATCCTATTCCTCTTTCCGGATTAAGATCAAAAGTTCCAATATAGAAAGATATCTAAACACAGATATCTGTCCCGCAGGTCTCTTGGTAATGCCATCGTTTGGTAATCATAATGAACAACCAGCAGTACAAGCGATCTCTAGACCAAAGACGGCCAGTGTGCCTCTCTCTGCATAGCTAGGCAGCGAACCAAACTCTCCCTTCCAAATTACAATCATGCAGATCAATGCACAGCACTCTAGATGCGTGCTGATGACATCAGGCTCATTGCAACGGAAAATTTATTTGATATAATATGCATTCAGGAACCTTATGTCTCTAAGCACATTTATGGGCAATCTTCCAAAGTTATGGGATATCCTATGACTACAAGAATCATCCAGTCCTCTGCAACTGATCTTAAATCTGCCATCGTCATATTCAACAACAAGCTGGATATCATTGTTATCTCTGGCTTGTGTAATCAAAATTCCACCTGTATTTTAGTCTCTACATCAACTTTCTCGTTCTACTTACTGTCACTATATTGTCCACCATCAGCAGATATTAATTTATCACAAAGATATCTAGAACAGGTGTTTGCTATTTTAAATCCCACATATTTAATAATTACAACTGATTCAAACGCAAAATCTTTCTTATGGTTCAGCAGTGTTTTGGACAACAGAGGTACGATTTTCAAGGAATTTTTATTCACCTACAATTTAAATCTGCACAACTTACCCAACCAACCGCACACCTTCTCAAACGTCCACGGAGAATCAAACATTGATTTAACCATTTCAACGTCCGCCATGTCCTCGAGGATCTCTGATTGGACCATACATACTGACTACACAAACAGTGACCACCGAGCAATCACTTTTAAGGTTTTCTGTCAAAACCATCAAATGGCCTTTATTTATGTCTTCAATTCACCAGAATTTTAACGTTAACACTCGCCGGTCTTTGAACCAGTTCAATGCCTCAGAATATGCATTCTGTGTACAGGCTGCCTTACTTCGTGCTACAGAACGCTCCGCTAAGAAGAAAATTAGCACGCATACTACAGTTCCATGGTGGACAGCTGAACTTTCCACTCTGCGCGAAAAAGTACACAAAGCACGCAGAGACTTTCAACGGAGAAGGTCCTGGCCTGAACCAGAAGTTACCAGACGAAAAAATACCTATAAAGGCCAGCGAAATGAATACATAAATACAATTGCAAAACAAAAACTTGCCTCTTGGCACGTTTTTGTTTTGCAATTGTGGAGTGAAACACTAATTTCACTCCACAGGAAATTCTGATCCCTGGGGTCTATTATATAAAATTAGCAAAAACAAGTATCACAAGTATCATGAATTGTACAACACTGTAGAGTGTAGAGTGTGTTTACTGTCAAACGGCACCAGGGGTTTCCCCCATCTCCGCGTGCTATACATTGTGGGTGTGAAACAGAACACTGTCAATGCCAGAGGTTTAAAAGTGTATGGATTTTGTACATGTGTAGTGTCGTGTACCGTTGTTCCTATGGTCATTTAGCCGCTGGGCCCCTAATGGGACCCAACGTTGTCCACACTCCACTCCATGGAGGCAGACCAGGTACACCACTGATATAGTTATTTACTCTGGCAGGTCCTGCCACCTAATTTCCTGAGATTTCAGTGGCTGGGACCTTAACAAAAAATAATAAAAAAATAATAATAAAATAAAATAATAATAAATAAATAAAATAAAATAAAATAAAATAAAAAAATAATAATAAT
Organism: Mastigoproctus giganteus; assembly: GCF_048544385.1. Lineage (NCBI taxonomy): Eukaryota > Metazoa > Arthropoda > Arachnida > Uropygi > Thelyphonidae > Mastigoproctus > Mastigoproctus giganteus. Next base: position 97,870,267 of record NC_143587.1, on the reverse strand, counting down.
AATAAAATATTTCTTTTTTTAAATAATAGTAAAAAAAACCGTTATAGTTATGGGTCAGCCAAAAAGAAGTGCTATTTATGCAAATAAACGTTGTTAAGTTTTTGGGTATAGGGCTCAAGCAATTTAACAATGGTTCAGATACTAGTAATTATAATTAAAAGAGAGAGAGAGAGAGAGCGGTGGGAAGACTGAAGACTGGGGGGAAACGACAGAAATAAGGGGTCCATAGAGAAGATGACCCCCAAATCAGTGGAGTAGGCCCATGCCCCACCAGAGGGAAGAGAGGGGCGGCGAGGGGAGGAGGAGCCCAGAAGTCACCTCCCCCTCCCGCCCAGGGAGTGGAGGCAAAGGGCCATGCAAGGGAGCGTGGCTTAAAAAAAAATTCTATAAAGTCCCAAAGATGGTCTTGTATCTGGGTGAGAACCAGTTTCGTTAAGTCCAAGGATGGTTAGTTTAGTCGTGGGCTTGTGGTTGATCCCTGTAGATAGCAATAAGTGTCCTCCTTCGGGTGAACAGTCCCTGGGCGAATTTTGTCAGCTCCTTATACTCCTCTTGCGAGTCCAACAGGTTTACTTTCCTGTCGCGAGGGAAGTAAGTCAGCTTTGTCATCAGGAGGCAGCGGAGATCCTCATAGTTTTCACAGTTGTACATTATGTGAGACCATGTCTCCACTCCCCACAGACACGGCGGGGATTGTTCACTAATTTAAAACTGTTTAGTTTGGCATTCAGGGCCCCATGACCTGTTAAAAAGGTACACAGTGTACAGTCCCGGGTGAAACCATGATGGTGTTTTTGGGTATAAACTTCCGACATCAGGCAGAAATTTCCTCGTTATTTCCCCTTTTGTGGATTCTGACCACCTATCCTGCCAGACCTGCTGTAGGTGGGTGGCGAGTTTTGTTTTCTCTCTTTTCAGGTTTCCTGTAGGGTCAATGGAGTGGCCCAGGAAGGTGCAAGGAAGCCCTTTTGCGAGATGCCCATGGCACAGAGGACGCTACTGATCATTCCCTGTGTTGCAACGATGTTTAGAGTGTTCCCATAAAATACGGTTTCTACTTTGGATTATCAATTCCCTGGACTGTGACGAACATTTCAGTGGATGCAGCATAGCTTACTCTACCTGCAGGTAAAATTTTATCATTTTATTTGAAGTGGGAAGGCCATTTTACAAGCAAGTGAATATATCGTTGTATCTTCCCTATGGAAACCCACGTGGTCGCCATAGCGATACTGTCACTGAGGCAGTGAAACCTGTAACCTGTGAAACTGACTAGGAGCGGAGTTCTCCCAGGAAAACGTTTAAACGTTTTTTTTTAATTAACACACAACTGTATATACATTCTCTAATATACATTAATCAATTTATATACAATAATTATATACAGATTTTATATACATACTCTTATATATACTGAAGTCTTTCTGTACATTTGATTGTGTGTGTCCTGATAAGAAGGGTGGCTCCTAGACATAAGCCCATCTCCACCTTTTACTCCTGTAAAATCTCAGAACGTCTGCAAAACAGGCCTGAAAAAGAGCGTTATTTCAGGCCATTTCGTCACCAGGGATTAACCAACACCTGGATCAACCATTCTCGGAGTGTGCTGTAATGCACAAATCCCGCACCTACCGGAAGTAGTGCTATACTGGTAGGTGCCAACAATCCTGCCCCCAAGGCTGCCCAAACTTGGAGCCCAGCGAAAAAAAAAAAAAAAATTTCCAACTAAGAACAATGTATACTTGTTGAGACAAAAGCAACATTATACAAATATTTACATGTAAATAGCAAATATATACACTTAGAATGACATTATCTTAACAATAACACTTAGAAACATTAACCTGTTTCTACACCCAAAAGAGAAAGTGCAATACTATTGACATTAAGCTTCCAGGTCTGAGGCTCCCAAGCCCAGATGCAATCAAGCAAAACTCCCAACATACACTGTCAGTTCATTTTCTGATAGGTTCCTTATAATTGATCTTTTAGAGAACACTGCAGCAGCAAAAACCTGCAATGCTTGAAAATTAGACACTCCGTTCACAAACTCCTGCACGTTGTTTTCAGCTAGATCGGGAATCAGTTCGAAAATACGACGCCTCTCAACATTATAAAATGGGCAATGAAACAATGTATGCAGGCAAGTTTCCGCCTCACCACAAGAACACCACTGATCTGGCTCCAGACCCCATGAACATAATTTGTCTCGAAAGGACCCTGTCCTGTCAGCACATAGTTGGTGAACATTGAAGGGCAAAACCATGACGAAACTGTTTTAGAAGTAGCAAAGTCCGCAGCAGGAATAATATTCCTAGTTATTACGACGAAATCCACCGATTCCTCCAAATCTCTATTAGTTCATTCCAGATTCTAAGTTTCTCCTCCTTAACACTGGCATCCAGCTTGATGGAAATGTCCAAATAATTAGCAGGGATTTCCTTTCTCATAGCATATAACATTCCAAGACATGCAATGTAGAGATCAAGAGGAATAGATCCAGCAATTACCTGTAACGCAGCCGTAGATACCGTCTCGGGGCATGCAATAGGGCCAACAACATAGAGCTTTGTAATGACATGAGTTTGTTTTTTATTTTTACTTTAATCACTGACCCCGACCACACACCAGCCGCATAAGCAACAATTGGCAGGAAGATAGTTTTGTAATACAGTGACATCGTTCGTTTGTTAAGTTCCCATTCTTTTTTGGAGATTCTAATCACCGAAGACGTGAATTTCTTGATTTTATCATTGAGGTGTGATACGTGCAAATGGAATCCCAACCTATCATCCAGAATAACTCCTAGGTATTTAGTGCTAGACACAAAAGGAATTTGTCTTCATTTAACAATACTCTGGACGGACGGTTATAATCAAAATGTTTTTTAAACACCATGAAGTTAGTTTTCTTAGATGAAATTTTTAATTTGTTTAAGGAGGCCCACTCAGAAAGGTCCTCCAGAACATCTCGTATTCTCTGCTCCAGCATCAATCTAGACACACCAGGAACTGCAACAACCAGGTCATCCGCATACGCCACCTGCAGGCATCTTGAGGCACTAGGCCTATTCAGCCACTGATCCAAAACTGTGTCCCAAAATATAGGACCCAAAACAGATCCCTGCGGGCACCCTCGACTGATATATTTTCCAAACATCAGCTGTTTTGCACAGACCTCACCAGCCTATCACAGAAGTAAGAACGAATTACTCCATATATGTATCTGTCACATCGAGACATTCTTAAGGATGTTAACACTCTCCCACCACACAGAATCAAAAGCACCCTCAAAGTCCACAAACACAAACCTGCATAAACTCAGCTCTGATTAAACGGCTCAACAACAAACCAGCTAAGTTAGGCACTGATGTTTCCTCGCAACGGGATTCAAATAATAGTAATATTATTGTTGATGAAGAGGTCGCGAGTGTGGTCACCAATATGAACAACTCCACTCCTCCAGCTGAGCGAAAACGGCTGAAAACCAAATAAAAAGTCAAGAAATCCACTAAAACCTGTTCTCCTTCAGCTGCTCTCTGGGAGAGCCTAGAAGAAGAATTGAACTCCATGCAGTCCTCACTAGATAAGGATTGCTCTCACTTGGAGAAAATTATGATCCTCAGGTCCATGATGGAATGCTGCCTTCGCTTTGAAGGAAATAGAGTAACCAAGCCAGCTGCCCAAAATGTTACAGGCTGCTGGGGTACCCTCGAGAAAATGTTACATGACTTAATACTACAGAATGAACAACTAAGAGCAATCAATGAACAACTGAGGGAAACAAATTATACCCTGACAAAGGCCCTCAGCAGTCCAGCCCGGAGCAGCCATAGTACTCAGAATTCTTTCCTCCCAGATCTGACAGCATATTCAAACCGCCAGACTCGGCCAGCACTTCTCCCTACACCTATCTCAGAATCAACTTATGATGCTATGGTACAGTGGCCAAAAATTAATGCCCATCCTCCCAATCACACTGCCTTACCACCAGCCAGTATTGGCTGCCACCTTACGGACAGTGCACCGAATATCACGGTTAATGATTGTCACCAGACCAAGAACCGGGAACCAAGTGAAATGCCACAGCGCCCCCGGTCCTATTCAGATGCGCTGAGGATCCAACCAATGGCAGATAAGCTATTTGCCCCTCCCAATACCACACAGAATAGAGAACAAAATCTAGTCATCCTTCGCGCGACCCAGGAAGGTTGTTTCACTTCAAGCGAGGCTGTCAAGGAGGTTGTTACTACCAACCTGAAACCTCAAATGAAAACGATAAAAATTAAAAGCCTCAGAAAAATCCGTAATTCTGGGATCATCATTGAGACTGCTTCCAAAAAAGATGCAGAAAACATTGTCCAAATCCCACAGATAAATGAACTTGGTCTTAGTGCTGAGATACCCAAACCAAAAGGCCCATCTATTGTAATCTTCGATGTCGAAAAAGGAATTTCCAAAGATGACCTCCTTGAGGAAATATATGACAGGAACCTTGCTGATCATATCACTAGACGTGAAATTCAAAGTGAATTTAAAGTCAAGTACTCGACCAAATCCAGATCGGGTACTTGTTGCAATTGGGTAGTCGAACTCTCCCCGAAGATATGGAAAATATTATCCCAACAACAACGAATATTTATTGGCTGGAGCTCTTGCCGGTTCAAGGAGCACATGCCTACCATCAAGTGCTTTAAATGCTTCCGATTCGGACACACGTCCCATGTCTGTGCCCGATAAGACTTCACCTGTGGCCACTGTGCCGAACGCGGACACATCTACAACAATTGTCCAAACAAAAATCGAGCCCCTAACTGCGCCAACTGCAAAGCAGCAAAAATGGATCCCAATCATTCCGTCCCGGATGTCAAATGTCCAATATATTTAAGGGTATTGAGAACCATCCAGAACAAAACCGACTATGGCTGTACATCATAATGATCATTCCACCAACGTCCTCAAGATTCTCCAACTGAATGCCCAAAGAGCCAGAAATGTGGTTGAACGAATTAGAATGAAAATGGATGAAGAAGAAATTGATATCCTCTGTGCTCAGGAGCCCTACACCCACAAGGGACGGGTACAGGGCTACCCTCGAGCATATAGGATCATAGAGACAACCACAGATACTCCATGGGCAGCCATCATTATTAGGAATACTACAATTACAGTCACAAAGATCGACTCCTTATGCACCCCCTTTGGTGTTTGTGCACACATTATCTGCCAACAAGGCTCTCTGCACGTAGTCTTGTTGTACTGCCGACCACGAACTGATATTTCACCATATATTGAATATCTCCAGTCAGTCATAACTCTCTTACCTTCCAGCAAAATCCTAGTAACGATGGATGCCAATTGTAGATCTCACTTATGGCATAGCCGGGTGGATGGCCACGTAGTTTCCCAGAATGGACAGCGATTAGAAGATTTCCTTTCATCTTCTCCATTTGAGGTCCTTAACCAACCACATCACCTTTAGATAAAGAGTTTTTGTGGATTTTACTTACGATAGGTAAAACCGTTATTTCGTTCCATTTTTGTAGCCATTGTTTTTGGATATAGTGGTAGGGAATTCAAATTTTTTAATTGAGGTAGCTAGGTAGCTCTAACGCATAATTATATAGTAATACGCTTCACTGTTTCTATTTAATAGTTTCTATTCAAATACTACTGACATTTAATTTATTGATTTTATTAATTTAAACTACCATGCCCCAAACTAGAGCAGCAAAGCAACGGGCACAAAGTGGTAGCAGTGCTGTGACTCGGGGGAGAACTGAGGGGGGCAATTCTCCAACGCATCACAGCCTAAAGAAATGTGCAACTTGTGAAATGTTTGCCGAACTATCTGGAACGGAACATGATATTGCCATGGGGGATGTCTTTGTGTGTGCGCGATGCAAGGAGTGTAAGGAAATCAGGCGACAACTCAGCGTTGTTATGGGCCTATATGAGAGTTTGAGAGACAGGGTGGATGCCCTCGAAAGATCTAAATTGAGGGGCCCGTCAGGCTCTCAGCTGCCCACATCAACGCCAGAGCCTTGTCGATCAATTCGGCCCTGGAAGGATTGTGCAAGGCTCAAGGGGTAGAATTTTTTTCAGCCTGGACTGTACTTGTTAACAGGAGAGATTGCTTCTACAGGGATGGGATACACTTAAATAGAAAGGGTGCAAGAATATTTGCTGATGCTATCGAGGCAGTGTTAGGTGGGTCGGAAAACTGCTAGCTTGGGGGGATACAAAGACTAATAGTTTAACAGTAACCGCAGGCAGAGGTGAAGGTGATTCTTGCACAACTTCTATTAGAATAAGAAGCGACCTAGAGCGAGGGGTGTTGGGGGTTTCAGGGACGGATGGCAGTCATCCTGGAATAGTTGGGTATATGGGATGTGTTAGGGTAACAAGGAATAGGCATAGGAGCATGTATGCTTGCATGTATACCAATGCTAGAAGTATAGTAAATAAATTTGATGAATTTGAAGTGTTGGTCAAGACATCAAAGGCGGATATTGTTGGGATAGCAGAGACGTGGTGTCACAAAGATATAAGGAATGCAGAACTGGAATTTGGGGAGTACAATGTGTACAGAAAGGGAGGGGGTGTTATGCTGTTAATTAAGAAAAACATAAAATCAAAGGAAGTGCACCCAGTTAATATAGATGAACAGTGCTCTGTTGAGTCAGTTTGGTGTGACATAAGCACTGCGAAAGGAAAAATAAGGGTAGGAGTGTGTTATAGGCCTAATGACTTGAATGAGTACAATGAACAATTGTACAGAGAAATAGAGTGGGCCAGTAAATCAGAATGTCTTATAATGGGAGATCGTAACTTTCCAGAGAAATTGACTGGAACTTGTGGATTGGTCACTCGCACACTAGCCAGACTTTTGTGGATTTATTGGATGATTGTTTTCTGCAGCAGCATGTTCGAGAGGCAACCAGAGAAAGTAACACTCTTGATCTGGTTATCAGCAGTGATCATTCGTGTATTAAGAATTTGCAGATAAAGGAACCACTAGGTGGCAGTGATCACAGTGTGCTGAAGTGGGATTTACTCAAAGAGGTAACTACCGTCAGGGGTAAAGGAAAGGGTTTTTGCTTCCGTAAAGGGGAGTACAGTGGTCTCAGACAGTTTTTAAATTCTGTACAGTGGGATCAACTGACGATGTTACAAACAGTAAATTCTAAGTGGGAAGCATTCAAGGAATTAATCGTGGAAGCTACTAGACTTTTCATACCGATGAAGAAATATTGTTCAAGGTTTAGGCCTAAATGGTTATCAAATGAACTAATGAGACTCGTGACAGAGAAGAAAAATGCATGGGATGCATATAAATTATCAGGTGACGCAGAAGCTTGTGGCAGATATAAGCTAGTCTGTAATCATGTCACAAAGGAGGTTCGGCAGGCGAAGGCGGATTACGAGAAATCTTTGGCAAAGGATGCTAAGAAAAACAGCAAGGATTTCTTTACTTATATAAACTCTAAAAGGAAGGGGATGAATATGATTGGTCCACTTGACATCGATGGTTCGACTGTTGATGATCCTGCTCAGATAGCAAACAAACTGAATGAGTATTTTGCATCTACATTCACACGTGAGGAATTATTACAGTTTGAAAATGGAAGAAGGTTATCAAATTGTAGCAGGATGCTTAATGATTTTGTAATAACTGAGAGCAAAGTGGAGGAGAAATTGTTGAAGTTAAACATAAGAAAGGCACCTGGGGTGGATGGGATCTATCCAGTTATTTTAAAGGAGGCGGCAAAGCAACTAAGCAAACCCTTAGCCATAATTATGAGAGCATCCTTGGACTCAGGGGAGGTTCCCACGGACTGGAGATGTGCAAATGTGTCCCCAATTCACAAAGGTGGATCGAAGGGTGACACGAGTAATTACAGACCAGTTAGTTTAACTTCTGTTCCGGGTAAAATAATGGAGTCACTGGTTAAAGATGCATTGCAGGATCATCTAGACAAGACTGCAGCAACAATTCAGACACAGCATGGGTTTGTTAAGGGAAAGTCTTGTCTGACAAATTTGATTGGTTATTATGATGTGGTCACAAAGGAACTGGATGCGAAAAATAATTTTGATATCATATATTTGGATTTCAGGAAAGCTTTTGACACTGTTGCGCATGGAAGACTATTGTACAAATTGGAGCAGAATGGTATTAAGGGTAAGTTGCTACAATGGATAAAAGGATGGTTAAGTGGGAGAAGACAGAGGGTGGTAATCAATGGGTGCTGCTCTTCGTGGACTAATGTTATTAGTGGAGTCCCACAGGGTTCGGTGTTGGGTCCACTGTTGTTTTGTGTATTTATCAATGATATTGATGAAGGTATATCAGGCTTAATGTCGAAGTTTGCAGATGACACAAAGGTTGGCAGGGTTGTTAATGACAGTAATGGCAGTGTGCTACTGCAACAGGATCTTTCTACCTTCAGCAATACCCTGTGGGAAAGCAACATTGACGTTACCCTCGCCACACGGTCCATAGCACAAAAGTTCTCATCGTGGATGGTTCATGAGGCCTGGACCACCTCAGACCACAGGGCCATCTCCTTCCACCTATCTAGACAACTTGATAGTACTCCTCCCATATACCACGATATCATCAGATACTCCACCAAAACAGCTGATTGGAATGCCTTCAAGGACAATATAAAATCAAAGCAACAAATGGATACATCCCAACTAAACCATCTTGATCCACAGGAGCACCTCTCCCTCCTAACACCCACAATCCAACAAGCATGTGAGAGAACTATGAAAAACGTCAGAAGCACTTAAAAGCAGTCCCTTGGTGGTGCAGGGAACTAGAAAACCTAAGGCGCCAAGTCCACACTACCCGAAAAGCCTTCCAGAGAGCGAGGCACTCCTGGCCTCCTGCTGAGGTCCAGGCTCTACGGGAAATATATAGAAGATATCGTAACGACTACACAAGCCTCATTCGGCAGAAAAAGAAAGTGTCTTGGCAGAACCTTGTGACAACTACTGGTAACACAGATCCTTGGGAGGTCGTTTATCACATTGTTATGAATAAGCTGCCCAGGGGAGAGATGTTAAATACAACCCTGACTCCTGATGGCAATCCAACACATACATGGGCTGAATCCATGAATAATATTCTGAATGCCCTACTTCAGACTGATGAGAGTCCCATCAATGATGAACAAAAGCAAATTAAACAAGACAACCAGGCCTTCTCCAACAATAAAATAGAACCTCCTTTCACCTCTGAGGAAATGAACAAAGCACTTGACAGAACAAAAATAAATAAATGCCCTGGTCATGATAATCTTGAGGCTGAGGTCATCAAGAAAGCAGCAACACATCTCCCGAACCACCTATTAGCACTGTTCAACAAATGCCTTGCAAAAGGAATTTTCCCTGATTCCTGGAAACAGGGAAATCGTAATATAAATCATAATACTAGCGAACCAATTAAAGTTTTGCAATTGAACTGTCAAAGGTCGATCGCGGTCTCTAATGACTTAACTAGAATAATCTCTGACCACGATATCCAAATCTTAGCCCTCCAGGAAGTGTATTCATATAAAGGAGTTGTAAAAGGATTACCATCATCGTCAAAAATTGTACAATCTAATACTGAAACTACTGGAAGTGGCAGGAACGCTGTGGCCAGGGTTTGGGCAGCCGTGGTTATAGTTGATCCAGGCATTATTGTCACAAAGATAACAAGCTTATGCTCCACACATTCTGTCTGTGCCTGTCTGGAGGGTACATTTGGGCAGGTGTATTTTGTTTCATTGTATTTTCAATTCTCTCAACAACATCAACAGATAGAGCCTTACCTAAATTATGTAGAGGATATTCTCCACAGATTGGCGGGTAGAAGAGTTATTATGTGTATGGATGCAAATGCTGCATCTACATTATGGAACAGTCACTTCACAGATCACAAAGGCGAGTTATTAGAGGAGTTAATCCTAACTAAGAACTTACATCTTTGGAACACCGTAGGGCACCCCCCCTACTTTTGTCTCAGCATCTGGTCAATCCTTCATAGATATTACGGTGTCCAACTCTACATTTGGACAAAACATAAGAAACTGGCAAGTTAGAACTGTATTATTAGTATTAGTATTAGTATTAGTAACGGCCGTATGGTGCAAGAAAGCCTATGGCTTATGCTGCACCAGCCAGAAAAAAAAAAAAAAAAAAAAAAAATCCGAACAAAACAATGATAAAAACAAAAATTAAATAAATAAATAATAATAATTATTTTTTCTGCAAGTGACCATAACCCCATAACGTTTGAAGTTGTTATCGACTCAGGCTGTATGGCAAGAAGGAACTCATACGATTTTCCAAGGTACAGGACTCAGGGTGCAAATTGGGAAACTTTTGAGAACAGGCTGTGCGCAGAAGCCACGGCTGATAACATTGAGAGAATTGGGCAACTGCCGGCAATGGAGCAGGTGGGAGTCGTAAACGACCTAATAAGGTTGGTCTGTGATGCCTCTCTCGCAAAGAAAAAGAGAAAACAGAATCATGTGCCCTGGTGGTCTCAGGATCTCACAAATCTGAGAAATGAACTGAAAAGTGCTTGGCGTAACTATCAGCGTGCCAAGAGAAATAATAGGGCAAGGGTTGAGGTGGACCGTCTGGGCGACCTTTACAAGCTGGCCAGGCAGACCTACTTTAATCAAATTTATAGAGAAAAGAAGAATGCTTGGGAACAACCGGTTAAATCGACACTAAAGGATGAACCGTGGGGACTTGCTTACAAAATTGTGGCGGAGAAATTGCACCCTGGTGAGATTGTTTCGTCTATCGTGGCTGATGGGCAAGAGACTCTTTCTTGGACAGAGTCGATAAATGCAATACTGGATGGCATTAGTTGCCAAGACATTTGTGTACCAGAGAGTACGGAACAAACAAATTTAAGGATGGAGCACTTGATATATTTTGGATTAACTGATGAGGACCCGTTTACTAATCTTGAAATTGGCGCAGCTATTGACTCTTTGAAGGATAACAAATGTCCAGGCTTAGATTTACTTGAAGTTGCGATATTAAAAAGAATCTGGACAATCAAACCACAACTTATTGTTAATCTTCTTAATTCCTGTTTGGCTGACGGGCGTTTTTCAACTCCCTTGAAGCAAGCCAATCTTAAAATTCTGGTTAAAAATCCTAACAAACCCCTCAATGTTCCATCCACCTATCGTCCTATTGTATTACTACCAGTGCTAGGCAAGGTTTTAGAAAAGGTTATTGTAACTAGATTTATGAAATATTATAAGGCTAAAAATCTACAAGTAAACACTCAATTTGGCTTTACAAAAGGCTGTTCAACTGTTGATGCTATAAAGTTTGTAATGGATTCGGTCTCGAATGCGGATTCCAAGTATGTCCTCGGCTTTTTTGTGGACTTCAAAGGGGCCTTTGACACCTTATGGTGGCAAGGTGTCCTGGCGAGGTTCCGGGAGGCCGAGATGTCTACTCCCCTTTATCGACTAGTTTCTGATTATTTCCATGGTCGTAGCCTAGTGGTGTATTCTGGTGTCTGTTCGTTTACTCGTGCTGTTACTCGGAGTTGCCCTCAGGGATCAGTCCTAGGACCGGTCTGCTGGAATGTGGTTCTTGATGGGTGGCTTGGGGTACAGCGCGACAAAATTTTGAAGGCGGCATATGCAGATGACTTGACCATATTGGTTTTTGGAGAGTCTCGTAGGGAACTTGAAGAACGTGCGAACGAAATCTTGGGAGACCTTGATGGTTGGTGTAGTATGCACAAACTACATATTTCTATTGACAAAACTAAACAAATGCTTTTGAAAGGTTATTTGAACCTGAATAGACCCCCCAGTATAAAAATTAATAATCAATCCATTAAAATTGTAAGAACGTATAAATATCTTGGAATAACGATGGACGATAGATTTAGTTTCGTAGCCCACGCAAAAAATATGCTGAACAAAATAAAAGTCTTAACTGGTAAAATCATTAGAATAACTAAAAATGTCTGGGGAATTAAACCCGCAACTTTAAAGTTATACTACGAGTGTATTTTTATACCAATAATTTGTTATGCTGCAGGTGCACGGGGTTATCGTGTTAATAACTGTTAGACATACCAACTAAGGATGATAATTGAGGAATTAGAAGAGAGTTTGTTAATAGTTGGCAGTTAACTTGGTCCAATGCTGAAGTTGGTAGAGTTACTTTTAGATACCTTCCCAACATATTACAATTTACCAAGCAACGATTGGCCTGGTTCTGCCCAGGTCTGAATGTATCTTTTCTTCTAACTGGGCATGGCAGCTTGAACTCCAAATTGTTCTCTCTGGGGTTGGCTGCCTCTCCATTATGTAAGTGCGGTGTTCCTTAGACCATGGAGCATTTAATATTTAACTGCTATCTCTATACAGACTTAAGAAATAATCTACAGCTTCTTACAGAAGTGTACAATGAAGATGACCTACCATGTTTTGTCAATGATAAAGAAAATTTCCTAGCTTTTTGTAATTTTGCAGATAAATTGTTTGCACGTAGGAAGAGACTAATTGGAGTCGATCTGTAAACAGTGATGCCAAGTAATCCAGAGTCTGTATTCCAGGACAAGAACTTTTTTTTCCCCTTAAAATATGTTTTCTGTAAACAAGTCCTCAGTTCTCTTTTCTTAAGTAACTATGTTGATTCCACGATGGTAATTGGTAATGATGTTGTGTTTTGTAGATTATTTGCCATAAATATAAAATTGGATTTAGTAGAATTAACAGAGGTTGTCTGTTGGTTGTGTTAGTGATCTTGAGCAGTGTGGTTTCTGTCAAAATGTGACTTGTAAAGACTACCACGATATTAATAGCGATTTTGTGTACAGTGGAAAAGCTGGCTGTGCATGTTGTAAATATATGATATTGAATTGTAAAACGCTGACAGGGTGCTACATATGTTTGTTCATGGATAGCGCCTCGCTATTTACCTTCTGAGTTTAACGGTGAAATCTGCTAGTGTCGGATCAGATAATCATAGCACCAGCCAGAACAAAAAAAAAAAAAAAAAAAAAAAGTTGAGGTAAAGTGGTTGAGTCCTGTAAAACGACTGAACAAGTGTGTCTGGTTGCTGTGGCCTAATGCGTTTCAAATGGTGTTAATTAATGTAATGAAGTGTTATCCATAGTTTTGGTTGTCTGATTAAGTCCCCCAGGAGTGGTGATCGTACTCACTTAGCTAATAGTAAACATTGTATATAGTTTTTTTTTTTATTATTATTTATTTTATTTATATATATATATATATATATATATTTTTTTTTTTTTACTCTATCCACTATTGTAAACTTCTCTCTTCTATTTCATGTGAGGTCTATCTCCCCCTTATCCTCTATGCAAACTCCCCATACCTCAATTATTATCCCCACTTCCTTTCCCTTGGGACTCCCAGGCTTGCCTGATAGCCCCAGTAAGAGTCTCAACTAGAAAGTGAACCTGGCGCGCCTTCTCGTGGCCAAGGTTGGGAGTCAGAGGGCAGGGGACCAGGTTTCCCCTGCCCCCTGGCTGCAAAGTCGCCAGTGCCGGCACTCAACACTCATCATAACAAGACACATACTTACACACCTACATACATACATACATACACTTGCCGGCCTTCACCTTTTCAGATGCTACAGCGGCATATAGGGGAAACCCTGGAGACCGCAAATGAAACAAACACACCTTGACACCTTGACCTTGATTCCTGGAAACAGGTGGTGCTTTGACTCATCCTAAAAGGTCCAGATAAAGATCCTACTCTACCCAAATCTTACCGCCCCATTGCTCTTCTCCCGGTCTTGGGAAAGGTAATGGAGCGGCTGCTTCAATCCAGATTATCCACCTACTATCAGACAGCCAACTTAGACTCTCCAAAGCAGTATGGCTTTAAGCCAGGATGCTCCACTGAACACGCGATGAACAATCTCCTCAACACAGCAAACTCAACCACAGAAAAATATCTACTGGCTATCTCCATTGACTTTGCTGGTGTCTTCGATTCCATCTGGTGGCCCAGCATTGTCAGGAGATTAGGTCAACTCAATATTCCAATCAACCTCTACCGCTGTCTCCAGAACTACCTCTTCAACCGCTCAGTAACCGTTCAAACAAATTTTCAGAAAAACCTCCCAACCAGTTGTTTGAGGGTGTCCACAGGGCTCAGTTCTTGGGCCATGAATTTCTTCTTATGGTTCTAGGTCCTGTGTACTGCATGGCCTATGCAGATGACGTCATCCTCCTTATCAAAGCTGATTCTAGAACTCAGCTTGAGCAAATTGCCTCCCCTGCCTTAACGACCTCCAAAATTGGGCAAACAACCACAAGTTAGTCATCTCTGGGGAAAAAACGAGGACTATCCCTCCTCAAAGGATCCTTGGACATAAGAAGACCGCCCCAAATTAAAATCTCTGGGCAGACATTGCAACTCAAAACAGAACTAAAATATCTAGGAGTAACCTTCGACTCCCGATTAACATTCTTACCTCATCTTAATTACCTCTCCAACAAAATACGTCGTTATACTGCCATGATCGTAAGAATTAGCAGAGCAGACTGGGGTTTGAAGAGGAGGACTCTCATGCTACTTTACAACCGTAAGGTTCCCTCGTACCATCATTGCACGTAATAAAGCAAAGCTGCATTCAATTCAACGCAATATCCTACTCACCGTGACTAGAGCTTGCCGCACAGGCAGTAATCCTGCCCTGCAGGTCTTAGCAGGTATTTTTCCTCTGGACCTGGAGGTTATTCGTCGCGGCCTTGCATACCGCATAAAGAAAGGAATTCCCGCCACCATTCTGGATATAACACTCGATCTAGCTAATGATCCAAAAAACGAAATGAAACAGATTTACTCTAAGCTCTTCCAGCATTGGCAAAGATCTTGGGAGCAAACAGCCAAAGGTGAAACTTTTAAAAGATTTCTTCCACAAGTTATGATAACTGCACCAAAAACTCCTCCGTGGTACTCACCAGGCCTTCACGTCTCGTTCTTCCTCACTGGTCATGGATCGTTTCGGGCCAAGCTGCATGCCCTGGGTCTCACCGATTCTCCTCTCTGCACATGTGGTGGAAATGAAGACTGGATTCACCTCAGGTATAACTGCCCTCTTTATGATTTACCCAGAAGTCTCCTAATTACCAGAACTGGAAATATACCCAGTGGGCAAGAACATCTCTACATAATTGACGAAACCAACTACAAAGCCTTCACTACTTTTGCCCAGACTGTATTTGAAATGAGTCAAATTCACCTACAGCAAACTGTTCAGCGCACCCCCATCTTATAATGAACCCAAAACTCAATTCAGAGAACATATCCTGAATGGAATCAAAGAAAACACCAACAGGATATTGATCTTTATCCTGACCTAACAGGAATCTCTTGACGTTCACAAAGGAAGCTATCTGACAAACCCACCAACCAAAAAAAAAGGACTTTTCTACAGTACACACAAGAACTCCAAGCAATCGTTGAGCTTCATGAATCCATTTGCCCCCTCTCATTCCCTAAGAGAAGATTATCCAAGTCCTCTACCCAGTGTGGGTTTGTTATTTTGTTTTTAGGAGCATTAGCAACTAAGGCCATATTGTTCCGAGGATATGCGGTGGTCATTCCTGACCTCTCCGCATCCTCCGTATTTGGTGGTGACGGGCTCGAACCCTGGTCTAATTAAGAAGCGTGTGTTGCGCACTGCTGCTCCTTCCCACCTGGCTACGGAGGCGCCCGCCCAGTGTGGGACACGGCTCATTGCCTACAAGTCACCCTTGGCTGAAGAAGATTAAATTGCTGACACTGGGCTCTTGCCCAATGTGGGACCTACTCACTTGCTGGGACCTCTTCTCTTCGAGGTGTAGGACAATACTGATTTTCCTACTTGTGTAGGAACTCACATAAATACTCCTCTGGGAGTGGGACTGGCATTTGACTTATCAAATGCAGGGTCATGCTATTAGGCAACCTGACTTTGTGGGTCACTTGACCTCACAATCTTTTCTCTTCTTCCTGAGGTACGGTGGGCTACCCCAAAGGTGAGCCTACCGTACCTCGCCCTCTTTCTTCTGCTAACCTTCTTTCTTCTCCTCAATCTCTCACCCCTTCCCCTATTTAAAAAAAGAAGAAAAAAATTATATAATTTTTATTATTATTTTTATTTTATTTATTATTTTTTATTATTTTTTATTTTATTTTATCTTTGTTATTTATCTTATTTTATTTATTTATTATTTTTTATTTTTATTTTTTTGGCCTCCCTGGGAAGCTCAGGCTAACCCCAGGGCCGGCCAGCCAGAGTTCTCTTCCCACTTACCTGGTCCGACTCCCAGTGCCAACGACGGTAACTAGCAGTCTGTGGTGTTCCACAGACCCTAGGCTAAGCGGCCAGATGAACAACATAACCCGCACTAAGCAAACATGAACATACACTAACATTTGGGGACAAATGATATTAAACGTACACGATCTGACGATTTGTTGGAAAAATACAGGACCATGCTGAGGAAATGTCGCGAGCTAGGCCATAATGTCTATGTGTCTGCAATTCTTCCCAGACACGATAGGAGGGATGATATGTTAAGAGCCTTGTGGATTAACTCAAGACTTGAAGGAATCTGCAAGGCTTTAGGGGGTAAATTTCTATCAGCATGGCCCACACTTGTAGGTAGAAGGAATTTGTTTTGTAGAGACGGGATACACTTAAACGAAGGTGGTGCAAATGTTTTTGCCAGTATTATTGAGGATACCTTAAAGGTTCAGGGAAACTGCTAGTTAGGGGGGATGTGGGTAATACTGACACGCGTTTATCTGATAATATTGGTCAATGTAACTCTTGCACATACCTTAAAAGTTCTTATCTGTTACCCCAACTGGACGTATTATCTAGATGTTCTGGGGGCAAAGACGTTTCACGTGAGCGGATAGCTAATATCAGAGAAGAGAACCTAAAAAACTTCAAGGGTTGTGTTAGGGTCGTTAAATATACAAGAACAGTAAGTCTTAATTGTTTATATAGTAATGTTAGAAATGTCGTCAATAAAATGAGCGAATTCGAACTGCTGGTTAAAACAAGTAACGCGGACATAACAGGGCTTACAGAGACGTGGCGCCACCTGGAAATTGGGGATGATGAGTTCCAGTACGGCTTGTATAATGTATTTAGGAAGGATAGGGTAGGTAGAAGGGGTGGTGGGGTAATGCTTCTTATCAGAAGCAGCCTGAGTGCGACGATAGCTTTCCCGGATTCAGACGTTTCACATGCTAGTATAGAGTGTGTATGGTGTGAGATAGTTGGAAACAAAGGTATAATGCGAGTAGGAGTAATCTACAGACCAGGTGATTGTGAAGATTATGACAAAAGCCTCTACATGCAAATGGAATGGGCAAGTAAGCGTCAATGCCTTATTATGGGTGATTTCAATTTGTCTCTAATTGATTGGAGTAAATGGGAAGGAAACTCGACATGGGGAACAAAATTTTTAAATCAACTAGATGACTGTTATTTGTATCAACATGTCAGGGAAAGTACTAGAGAAAAGAATATCCTAGACCTCATCATCACACATGAATCAGATGACATAACAGGGCTGACAGTAGAGGAACCAGTTGCAGGAAGTGATCACGGAGTTCTACGGTGGATGATGACGAGAGAGGTAGCAGAAGTAAAAGGCAAAGGAATGGGTTTCAATTTCAGAAAAGGAAATTACGATGCCTTAAGGTACTACATGGCCTCTATTAATTGGGTAGATATCGCGCAGAGAATGAATACAATTGAACTGTGGTACGCTTTTAAAACATTAATCACAGATGCCTTGAATGCGTATATACCATTAAAAAAATACTCCACGAGAAGGGTTCCAAGTTGGATGAATGTTGAAGTTGCCGCATTACTTGAGCAGAAAAAGGTGGCATGGAAAGGTTACAGAACAATAAAAAGTACTGAAGCCTATAACAGCTACAAGGTGATGTGTAATAGAGCCACAGAAAAGGTTCGACAGGCAAAGGCAGTTTATGAGAAATCACTAGCAAACAGAGCAAAGAGGGGGGATAAAGAATTCTTCACATATATAAATGCCAAGAAGAGCAGGACAAACCAGATCGGACCTTTACGTAAGGGAAAGGGGATAGTAATAAATACACCAGCTGCCGTTGCAGATGAACTCAACAGTTATTTTGCATCGATATTTACAAATGAAAAGCCTTTTGTGGCAATGGGAAATTGTGGGAGCGAAGTTAAAAGATATGTAATTAATGATATTGAAATTTCGCAAGATTATTTAATGAAAAAACTTTCGAGCCTACAGAGCAGTAAGGCTCCTGGAGTTGATGGAATATACCCTATAATCTTAAGAGAGGCGGTAAGCGAGTGCATACATAAGGGTGGCTCTAAAAGTGAAGTTGGAAATTATCCACCTGTCAGTCTGACTTCAGTAGTAGGGAAAATCATGGAGGCAATGATCAAGGGTGGAATTCAGGATCATTTGGATCGAATTGAAATTCTCAAGGATACTCAGCATGGTTTTGTAAAGGGAAAATCATGTTTAACAAATCTGGTTCGCTATTTCGAAAGGGTTACTCACGAGCTGGATTTAGCGATTAATTTCGACATTGTTTATTTAGATTTCAGCAAAGCTTTTGACTCAGTCCCAGATGAGCGGATGCTTTATAAGCTGGAACAGGTTGGAATCACTGGGAAAATCCTTAGATGGATAGAAGGATGGCTTCAGGGCAGGAGGCAGAGGGTTGTGATAAATGGCTATTCCTCAGATTGGGTTGATGTAAGAAGTGGGGTTCCCCAAGGATCAGTATTAGGGCCACTGTTGTTTTTAATTTTCATAAACGACATTGATGAAGGGATAGAGGGCGTAATGTCTAAATTTGCAGATGACGTTAAAATTGGTAGAGTAGTTAATGATCACTGTCAAGCTGAGCTTCTTCAGTGAGACCTAGATAGACTTCAAGAATGGTCAGAAAAATGGCAGCTGTGCTTTAATCCAACAAAGTGTAAGGTATTACACCTGGGAAACAGTAATCCCAAAATAACGTATTCACTTGGTGGAGTTCAACTAAACCCAGTACTGGAGGAAAGGGACTTGGGTGTTACGATACAGTCAGACATGAAGTTCTCTGAGCATTGTAAACAGGTTGCAAGGAAGGCCCATGGTGTAATATCGATGATCTATCGAACTTTTGCAAGTAGAGATAGGGACGTGATAATCCCCATTATATAAGGCTTATGTTAGACCACACTTGGAATACTGTGTTCAAGTATGGACACCGCACCTAAAGAAAGACATCGAGCTTCTTGAAAGGGTGCAAAGACGGGTAATTCGCCTGGTGAGATCGGCAAAAGGGCGTCCTTATGAAGAAAGACTTCGAATATGTGGGTTGCAGAGTTTGGAAACTAGACACCTTAGAGGAGATTTGATTGAGGTGTTTAAGGCTCTGAGTGGCATCAGTAAAATGAATTAGGAAGAAATTTTCAAGATTATAAATGATGCTAGAACTAGGGGATATAAATTCAAGTTACGGGGGGAAATGTTTAGATTTGACTGCAGGAAGTTTTATTTTAGCCAGCGAGTTATAAATTACTGGAATAAGTTGCCTTGATGGGTGGTAGAGGCTGACAGTTTGGGGAAATTCAAAGGTCATCTGGATAGTACTTTCGGGTAAGGGAAGCGCATAGGATGATAGGTTTAATTTCCTTTTTTATTTTATTTTTTTATTTATTAATTATTATTATTTAGTTCATTATTTTATTTCCTTATTTTTTTTATCATTGTTTTGTTCGGATTTTTTTTTTTTTGGCTGGTGCAGCATAAGCCATAGGCTTTCTTGCACCATGCGGCCGTTACTAATACTAATACATATGCTACCTGACCTTGACAGTACTGTCTTACTTCACAAGAGATTCAAATGCGCAGTTGTGCGAAAGCACCTCTGCCGCCTGTCAAAAAACAGTATGTCACTATGCACCATGGCACAACGCACCACCTCGAGGTCCAGGAGATGTGCTCCCGCCAGAACCTGCAGAGCATGCGTACTCACAGTGCAGCAGGCCCGTGAAATAGAGAGGACCATTGTCCGCTGGATGGAATCGAGTGTCCTTCTGTTAACTGCAGTAGTTGCTTTCTGGAACCAGATGGGTGACGCGTAAGTTATGGGTAGTATAAATGTCGTTTTGTAATACAGTCCCATGGTGTGCCTCTTGAGTCCCCAATCCCTTTTAGCTATTCTTGAGACGAGGGCAAAATATCTCCTGACTTTCTCTCGGATATGTTTCAAGTGTGGGTTGAAAGATTGGTTCCTGTCCAGTATGATTCCTAGATATTTCATCTCACTGAGTAGTTTGATAGTTGTATTTTCTACTTTAATTTGCGGTGGTCTACGGAGATTTAATGTTCCTTACAGTAGCATTGAGTAGGTTTTTCCCAGTGAGATCTTAAGAAAATGGACTTTCATCCAGTCTTGTAGAATTTGAATTGCTCGATTTCCCTGGGTTTCCAATTGAAGTCGGTTGTCTGCGGCAACAGTCAGTATCAGGTCAGCTGCAAATGCCTGTGAGTGAACTTCCCCCAGGTCGAAGGACAGAAATACCATGCTCCTTACCTAACACAGAGAACGATCGAAGTACATGCACCGTATAGGAAGCTAACTAGACAAATCCACAGGGGGTGCCCGCAGGACTCTGTCCTAAGACCCCTGTTATGGAATATGATTTTAGATGAATTCCTGGCCCTTGATATTGGCGAAGTCGGCGCCCAGGCTTTCGCCGATGATTTGATAATAACTGTTGCTGCTAACTCACGAGCGCAGATCGAAGAAAAAGCCAACCACGCGATAGGAATTTTGCAAAACTGGGCTACAATCCATTGCCTGCGGATTTCTCCAAGTAAGACCTGCCCGGTACTCCTGAAGGGCAGACTCGACCTTGCCAGACCACCGCAAGTGAAAATCCAAGGCACCACAATTAAACTTGCTACAGAAATCAAATACCTCGGAATCATCATTGACAAAAATCTGTCTTTTCAGCCCCATCTAAAGTACATTAAACAAAAGATACGGAAATATTCTGCATTGGTCGCAAGAGTGAGCAGGAGGGACTGGGGGCTAAACAAGCGGACCCTGTCCCTCTACTACAAATCTACCTTCATCCCGGTCATCACATATGTTTCACCAGTTTGGTACAAAAAAGGTAACCACAGTGGTAAATAGAAGAACCTTGGACAGCATCCAGCGGTCAATAATTCTGACAATCACACGATCTGTCTCCGCAGTCAGCACGCACGCACTCCAGATTCTGGCCGGAGTCCTCCCGCTGGACTTGGAAATCATCAGATGCGCCCTGACATATAATATGGCAAAAGAAATACCATGCACTATCCTGAACTTCACGTTGGATCTCGCCAACAACAGGAAACTTGAAAAAACCAGACTTCTCGACCACCTCCGACAGGAATGGCAGGATCGGTGGACAGAATCCACTAAAGGTGAAATCACCAAGAAGTTCCTCCCTAGCGTTAACAGAGTCTTTCCAAAACCCCCGAGTTGGTTTCAACCAGGGCTCCACGTCGCCTTTCTGCTCACAGGGCACGGGCCATTTAATGCAAAACTATCTAGCTTCCGAATCACTGAGGATCCCCGTTGCCACGAGGAGACATGGCAACATCTCATGTATGACTGCGACCAGTATGACGACCTGCGATGCAGGCTCACCACTGCTATCACCTACTTCCCGCAGAACATGGAACAGCATCTTCTCGACTCCGAACAAGAATACAAAGCCCTTACCATTTTTGCACAGAAACTCTTTGCTAGAAGGCGAGCACTTATAGCAAACCACCATGCACAGCACCCAGAAGCTGATGATGAATCCCAAAACCAGGACTAGAGAAAACCGGAATACACAAGAAAACTGTACCAAATAACACACGAACATGACCATCATTTAGCCTTGTTCACGAGGGAACTGACAACCAGGAAGACCTACGTCTGAACCAGAGACAACCTGACACAGGACTTGATTCATGTATGACCCTGCGACTGGGATCTGACTCCCACATTGAAAAAGAACACCAAAGAAGATCCGGTTCAGATCGCTTGGACCCGCACGTGCTCACAACTGTCAATGCCTGATGGCGATCAGTACCGTGCTCCCTTGCCTGGTACCTTTACTCCCTTTCCCCTGGTGGGGAGGAGGAGACAGTCTTGTCTCCTCCCGCCTCTGCCAACCCTGATTCTTCTCCTGGTGGGGCTTGCTCCTGCCTCACTGAAAATCCTGGGGTCGCCTTCTCTATCGTCCCCATACTTCTGTCTTTTCCCCCCAGCCTTCAGTCCCCCCTACTCTGCCTAATACGCCAGCGTATAACCCCACACAAACTGCAAAAACTTAACTTCGTCCAAATTAAACCGCATACACCTCAATTGGCTTTTCTAATTCCAGCGCTCACCCCTACCGAGTTTTTTTTTTTTTTTTGGCCCTAGCCACTGAAATCTCAGGAAACTAGGTGGCAGGGCTTGCCAGAGTAAAACTGTGTACCTGGTCTGCCTCCACGAGGCCAAGTGTGGACAACGTTGGGCCTCAGTAGGGGTCCAGCGGCTAAACGGCCAGATGAACAACGATACACAACACTACACATATACAAAATCCACACACTTTTAAATCTCTGGCCTTCCCAGTGAACTGGTACACCTACAATGAAAGCAACGCGGAGATGGGGGAAACCCCTGGTGCCCTTAGACATCAATACACTTTACACTTTACTCCAGAGGAGCGGAGGGCGCTGTTGTCTGCCTACTTGGTTAGTCGCACATGTTTACTGCTCCAGATTTTTGCTTTTAAAAATTAATGTTTCAATGAGTTTTGTTTTAAAACATATACCAACGGATTCCTCGTTGTGTGGACTATCGTGGGAGTAAGTTTATTTTTGATTTTTTGGTTCTCCGCTGGGATATTTTCGTTATTTATCCGGCGCTATTGTCTGTGGGCCGGGTCACCACGCCGCCATAGACATAGCATTGGAGAGTGCGGTCACTCTATCTTGGCCGCCACGAAAGTATCTAGGCGACCTTGACTGGGGATGGGTTTCCCCCTTGTGTGCTGACAGTGGATAGATTTGCTTGTGACTTAAGTGCGCTTGAACATTCCGGCAGCTCTGCTGACCTTGAAATTCTCACCACGTTTTCTCTCACTGACCTTTCTCCTTTGCTGACCGACGGCAAAAAGAAGATCTGTATTGTCTTCCTCGGAGCGTCTACTGTGCTACAACTGATTCTATCATGTTTTCTGTATTCCCTCCCCCCCACTTATTCAAAATTTCCGCCACTGACTTTCAACTCCTCCCGTTTCTTGCCCCAAATTGACGCACGAACTTGTGCTTCATCGCGTGCATCCTGCAGCTGTTGTGGAGGACTTTACACCGTATAGCTTGCATCCCGCTAAACCAGAGAGCCCCGCAAATCCGAAATCGTAGGGAAATGGAGAATGGAATGGAATGGAAGAGACAGAGCTTGGTGCTCCAAGCACAATTGAGGTCACGCCACCAATACAGGGGACACAACCAAACTCAACCGAAAGAACAGCGGAGATCAAGGATCCAAAATCGGTCACGAAGAGGAAAAATACAAAATCGACGTTACCGAAATTTGATCGGGAAACCCGGAGTACAAGTGAGGCCAAGCAACCAAGCGATCAGGTGGGAGGACTTGAAGAACAGCATAAAATGGCAGAGGGAACCATCCTAGACCCGACACTCCCACAGGGAACTGTGCCAGAGCAGACACTCCTACTGCGTATGGCCCTCGAAAATATAATGAAGGAGAATAGTAGTAGGATCTCTTCATCCATCCGTGCAGAAATAATCCTGCAATGGAATAAGCTGGAGACCATACTAATGAACACACATACAAATTACCAGAGAACATTGGCAACCCTGGAAGCCCTACGTGCAGATGGCGGCAATCAAATGCCACAGCGCGCCCCATCATATGCTCAAGCGCTGAGGAACACAACACCCACAGAAACACTGAGAATGGGCAAGGCCACAGAAGTTAAAAAGAAAACACTTCTGCCAACGCCCAATATAGTCATTTTAAGACCAACAGGGGAAGAAACCAGTACAAGTGAGGAAATCAAGAAAAAAGTAATCCAAAACCTCAGAGAAGAATTCGGAGCAACCAGAATAAAAGCCATAAGAAAGACCAGAAATCCAGGGATAGTAATAGAAACGGAGAGTAAGGAAGAAGCAGAAGGAATTATAACAAACCCCAAGATCCCCACACTGAGCCTCACAGCGGAGGCCCCGAAGAGAAAAAGGCCCTCAGTGGTTATCTTCAACATAGACCAGGATTTGACCCCTGAACTCCTGGCGGAGGAGATCTACAGGAAGAATCTAAAAAGTGCACTCCCAGACCGGGATGGGAAAGTACTGGTTTTCCCAAAATACAAAACCAGAGTAAATAACAGTGGCAACTGTAATTGGGTCATAGAACTTGCCCCTGAGGCTTGGCGAATCCTACGAACACAGAGTACCATCTATGTGGAGTGGAGCAGTCATAAGTATAGGGAGCTAGTGGCAGTAATAAAGTGCTATAGGTGCTGCAAGTATGGCCACACCTCCCATACCTTCAACCAGAAAGAAGCTGCGTGCGGCCACTGCTCAGAGAAAGGGCATGAATTTAAAAACTGCCCAAACAAGGAGAAAGATCCCATATACGTCAATTGCAAATCCCTGAGGCTGGACCACACACACACTCCATACGGGATGCAAAATGCCCAACGTACCAAAAAGTAAAGAGTGTATTCCAACAACGAATTGATTATGGGGACACACCATAAGAAATATAACTACGGAGTTCTGAAGATACACCAGATCAATGGGCAGCGTGCCAGGGCAGTGGTTGACCAGGTGCGCCACAAAGCCGATGAAGAAAATGCCGACATCATCCTTATCCAGGAGCCCTATACACACACAAAGCAGGTCAGGGGATTCCCAATGAGTTATAAAATTATCCAGAGTGACGAGGATACCCCATGGGCAGCAGTAGTAGTGAGGAATCCGGAAATAGCGGCAACAAAATTACCACAGCTCTGTACGCCCTGGGCTGCCTGTGCTCATATAATCAGCTCAATTGGGAGCTTCTACGCAATTTCATTGTACTGCAGACCTGGTGTGGAAATCGACTTTGCTATCACATATCTCCAATCCGTCCAGACAACCCTAGCAGGACAAAGAATAATTGTAGGAGCAGATGTAAACTGCCGCTCCCCTGTTTGGCACAGTGCCACACCGAACCGCCGCGGAACCAGAAATGGACTAAGACTGGACGAATTCCTGGCAAATTCAATCCTCACAGTCAAAAACCAATCCTTTAACCTGCCAACATTCTGCAATACCTTGTGGAAAGCCACGATTGATATCACCCTGACCACGAGGAATATTGAAGCCCACGTGACCGATTGGACAGTGCAAAATGCCTGGACCACATCGGATCACCGTACAATAACCTACCAAATCAGAAGATCAATGACAAAAATAACTACAAACAGACAATTGGCAAACAGATTCGCAATCCAAAAGGCAGACTGGGAACTCTTCAGAGTACAACTGATCAGCAAGGCGCAAAAAACGCTGGAGGAACTGGACAGACAGGCGGTGGACAGTGAGATTAAAAACCCAGATACACTCCAAGAGAAAATCACCAGTATCATAACTGAAGCAGCAGAGACAGCGATGAAGAGGAAAACCCCCTCAGTCGGGGACATGCCCTGGTGGACTCCAGAATTGCAAAGATTCAGAAAACAGGTCCAGACAAAACGGAAAGAATTCCAAAGAGCACGGAGAACATGGCCACCAACAGAGGTAGCAGTACTACGGCAACAATACAAAGAGGTGCGAAACACCTATACAGAAAAAATTAAAAAGAACAAGCGAGCCTCTTGGGAAAACCTGGTCTCCAAGACAGGGAACGAGAACCCCTGGGGCGTAGTGTATAAAATCACCACAAACAAGCTCCCCAGGGGAGAAGCATCCACTGTAATGAGGATGCCCAATGGAAGCCTGACCAAAACGTGGGAGGAATCGATTACCAATATCCTTAGTGCTATCATCCATGAACCACCAGATATCCTTAATGAACAACAAAAGGGAATACGCCAGGCAAACCAAACGTATAGAACCCAAGAAATAGAACCGCCCTTCACAGTCGATGAATTACATGGTGCGGCCTTGCAAATGCGCAACAGGAAATGTCCCGGCCCGGATCTCATAGAACCAGAGATGGTCAAAAAAGCCGTGGAATATATACCGAACCTGATACTTAATCTCCTCAACCGATGCCTGGAAACTGGGAACTTCCCGACAAGTTGGAAGACTGCACACCTAAAACTTATCTTAAAAAACCCAACAAAACCTCCGGACCAGCCTCATATCGCCCCATAGCCCTACTTTCTACCCTAAGCAAACTCTATGAAAGGCTGCTCCACAAAAGGATCATGAACCATTACAAAACCGCCAACCTGGAATCACCCAGGCAATATGGATTCAAACCGGGCTTCTCGACCATTGAAGCAGTCCATAACCTCATAACCAAGCAACCCAAAGTAACAAGAAGTATTTTCTGGTAATAGCAGTGGATTTTGCTGGGGTCTTCGACACCGTCTGGTGGCCCAGTGTCCTTGGCAGACTCCGGAAAGCAGCACTCCCAGAAAACTTGTATAACAGTGTCCGGGCATATCTGTCGGATAGGAAAATTGAGGTCGTCACAACTTTCCGAAGAGTTGTTAAAAGCGTCGAAAGGGGCTGCCCACAGGGATCTGTCCTGGGGCCACTAATGTGGAACATGGTTTTTGATGACTTCTTGGCTCTGGACCTGGGAAATGTGGCCAGTCAGGCCTTTGCTGATGATCTCATTTTAATGGTGGGAGCGGACTCCAGAACGGGACTTGAAACACAGGCAAACCAAGCACTACAAACCTTACAGAATTGGGCAAAAACACATATGTTAATGATTTCACCAACCAAGACAAACTCAGTATTACTAAAAGGCTCTCTAAATATCAGACGACCACCGCAAATAAAGATAGCGGGATCCACCATTAAACTAGCAAAGCAAATAAAGTATCTAGGTATTATCCTGGATGGAAACCTGTCCTTTACACCTCACCTCACCTACTTGAGAGAGAAACTAAGGAACTATGTAGCACTTGTAGCAAGAGTATCTCGCAGGGACTGGGGACTCAACAGGAAGACCCTGTCTCTGTATTATAAAACAATATTCATCCCAGCGATCACCTACGGATCACAAATCTGGTTCAGGAAGGCCGGAACCGCGGTCAACAGAAGACTGCTGGACACTGTCCAAAGAAACATACTTCTAACTATAACTAGGGCATGCAAAACGGTGAGCACCCACGCTCTGCAGGTCCTGGCAGGAGCTCTTCCGTTGGACCTCGAGGTGACTAGATGTGGACTCATGTATTTGTCCAAGGATATACCTGCCTCCATCTATGACTTTACCATGGACCCAACCAACGAACTTGTTGGTTGGGTCCATGGTAAGTGGACTCACATGTTGAAGATTTGGCAGCACAGATGGGAGATGTCGCCAAAGGGTCAAGTTACAAGAAGCTTCATACCGATAGTCGCAAAAATGTACCCAAAAGGCCCTTCGTGGTTCTATCCTGGGCTAAATACAACCTTCCTCCTGACGGGCCACGGCCCATTTAAAGCAAAACTGAACGCACTCGGAATAATAGAAGAGTCCACATGCACCTGTGGAGAACCTGAAACCTGGCAGCATATTATGCACGACTGTGAATGCTACGAAGAACACAGAAGTAAACTTATAACTGAGATTCAATACTGGCCGAAAAATCAAGAGTACCATCTACTGGATTCAGAAGATGAATACAAAGCCCTCAGCCGATTTGCCCTTGACGTCTTCAATAGACGACGAACAGAAATAGCCATCCACAACGAATAGATGACCACAAATAATAAATAAAGGCAAACTGATAAAACATCAACACAGAGGAAAGGATAGCAAAATACTAAGGACAAACGGCTTAATATGCAGCAGAATAAATGAAACAGCATCGACCTAGGAACCAATGGGAGTGGCTCCAGCCAGGATGTCGCTCCCAGGATGAACCCACACACCTAGAAAAGGACCAAGCCCCACCGAGTCATCATCAGACTGCACTTGCTGGAGGTCACTGCAAACTGCCGCTATGGTAAACTGGGCAGGGCTCCCTTGCCCAGCCCACTTTTTCTCCCTATCCCTGGTGGGGTGAGGGGAAGGACTTCCTTCCCCTTCCCCACCCCACCACCCCCTCATTTTCCTCTGGTGGGGCAAGGGCGTGCCCCACTGATATACCTGGGGTCGCCTTCCCTATTGACCCCATACTTCTGTCTTTTCCACCCAGCCTTCCGTCTCTCCCCCTACTCTACCTATATCGCCAGCGAAAAGCGAATGCCCCACACAACGTAAAAATTTTAAATGCCAAATTCGACACACTTGCAACCTCTTTCGGCCTAATTAAATTCAAGCGTTTACCCCCCCCCCCCTTTTTTATATATTTTTTTATAGGTCCTAGCCACTGAAATCTCAGAAAATTAGGTGGCAGGACCCACCAGAGTACTTATCTAAAAATACTGGTGTACCTGGTCTGCCTCCACGGGGCTGAGTGTGGGCATCGTTGGGCCTCAGTAGGGGTCCAGCGGCTAAACGGCCAGATGAACAACAGAACACAACACTACACATGTACAATATCCATACACTTTTAAATCTCTGGCCTTCCCAGTGAACTGGTACACCCACAGTGAAAGCAACGCGGAGATGGGGGAAACACCTGGTGCCGTTAGACACTAAATACACTTTTTACTCCAGAGGAGCGGTCCCAGTACCGAGCCCTGGGGGCAGCTCCTGTAAACAGGCCGGGTCAGTTTCTTGTACGGAGTCACTACTTGTATTTTTCTCTTGGATAAATATGACTTCATTATTTTGTAAAGGTTGATGGGTGTTTTTGCCTTCTGCAGTCTGGCCAGGACGCTCTGCCAC
This sequence comes from Mastigoproctus giganteus, assembly GCF_048544385.1. Classification (NCBI taxonomy): domain Eukaryota; kingdom Metazoa; phylum Arthropoda; class Arachnida; order Uropygi; family Thelyphonidae; genus Mastigoproctus; species Mastigoproctus giganteus. The sequence goes on along the minus strand of NC_143587.1, from coordinate 97,841,202 downwards.
CAGATGGTGTCGAACGCCCCAGAAAAATCGACCGAAATAACGAAGAAGTACTTCCTATAACAGGCAGCAGCCAAACTTAGGAGGCTGTTGAGAGCATCCACTGTTGAGGTTCCAGGTTTGAACCCAAACTGTGTGGGCATCACGAGATTTGCAGCTTCATAGTGGTGCAGGAGCACGCTTGTGAAGCATCTTTTCAAGGAGTTTACTGGCAACTGGGAGCAGAGCAATTGGCCGGTATGATTCGGGTGGCTTCATAGGATTTTTTAGAATTAATTTGACTTTGGCCATTTTCCAGTCAGATGGAAAGACTCCAGTCTTCAGGCATGTGTTGAAGAAGTTTAGCAAAGTCTGCGGAGAGATGTCTACTACTTTTTTTAATAATCTCCGGCTCCAGAAGATCTGGGCCTGGGCATTTTTTATTCCTTATTTGTTGTGCTGCCTGTTGTAGTTCTTCTAGGGCAAAAGGTGGTTCCATTTGGTCTATGTGATATGCTTCATTTCCATCGCAGATCTGCAGTTGTTCTGGTAGTTCCGGGTGTGCTGGGGTTTGGAAAATCACATTGAGGATGTTGATGATAGATTGTTCCCAGGTGGTGGCCAATGTTCCCTGCGGGGTGCGGGTGGAGGTCATGACCTCACCCCTGGGGAGCTTATTCGTGGTGACTTTGTATACCACCCCCCAGGGGTCGGCATTTCCAGTCGTGCTGACTAATTGCTCCCAGGCCTTCTGCTTACTTTTTCGTATTAACTCAGTGTATCTGTTTCTCACTGCTGCGTATCTTTGTCTGAGTGCTGTTACTTCCACTTCCGGCCAGGTACGTCTTGCCCTTTGGAATTGTTTTCTTGCCTTTATGACTTCTCTTCTGAGGTTCTGGATGTCCCGAGTCCACCAAGGGACTGCACCAGGTGTGGGCAATTTTCGCTTCATCGCAGCCTCACTGGCCGCTATTATGGTCTTGGTAATTTTTCTTTGGATGTCGTCTGGGTCTTCTTGTCGATCCGCTTCAATGCGGTGTTGGCATAAGGTTCGAGTCAGCAGTTCCCCAAAGAGTCTCCAGTCAGCTTTGTTTACTGCAAAGCGGTTAAGCAACTGTTTGGCTATTGGTGTTCTATAGAGAGATCGGTTGATTTGGAATGTAATCACTCTGTAGTCAGACGTGGTCCAGGTGTCTTGGACTGTCCAGCCAGTGATGTGTCCTGCAAGGTTTCCTGTGGCAAGGGTGACGTCAATTGTTGCCTCCCACAGAGTGTTACAAAACGTAGGTAGGTGGTGAGGCCTGTTTAGGACTGTCAAGGGAGAATTCGCCAGGAACTCCTCGAGACGCTGCCCATTTCCGGTTCCCCTTTTGTCCGGTGTTTGGCTGTGCCAAGCCGGGGAGCGGCAGTTTACATCCGCCCCTACCAAGATCCGTTGGCCTGGGAGAGTGTCCAACACAACCTGGAGGTATCTTGTGGCAAATGTTATTGCTTCCCCCGGCCTACAATACAAGGCAATCGCGTAGAAGGATCCCAGGGGTGATATTATATGGGCACAAGCAACCCAGCCTGTGCAGAGTTGTGTGATACGGGTGGCAGTAATGGCTGGATTGCGGATCACTATGGCCACTTTTGGGGTCTCATTTCAGCCTGTATGATTTTATATGCTATTGGATAACCCCTTACTTTTTTTGGAGTGGGTGTAGGGTTACTGCAACAAGAGGATGTCGGCATTTTCCTCGTCCGCTATTTTTCTGAGTTGTTCAGGCACTGCTCTTGCATGGTGTACGTTTTGTTGTAGTATTAACAGCTTGGTTGTATTGAACTTTTTAAATTGTATTGCCATAATCAGTCCTCATTTGGTATAAATTCTTTATCTTGTTGTACGTCGGACATTTTGGGTCCTTGATGGAATGGGTGTGTTCGAGCTTTGAGGATTTACAATTCGCACAAACCGGATCTTGCTCCTTGTTTGGACAGCTGTTGTATTCATGCCCTTTGCTAGAGCAGTGTCCGCAAGTTGGTGTGATCTGAGTGCATGTATGGGAGGTGTGGCCATACCTGCAGCAGTTAAAGCATTTAGGCACGGTCACATGCTCCCTGAACCTGTGGCTACCCTACTCAATATAGAGTCTTGTCTGGTGTTTTAGAATCTGCCAAGCGGCAGGAGCCAGTTCCACTATCCAGTTGTTTTCTCCGGACTTTGACTTTTTTTTGAAAATCTTGGTTGCACAAGATTTTTCATGTCTTTATTAATCCCTTGTAGATTACGAGTTAGCACTTCCTCCTCAAGTTGGGCAGGTGTCACATCTTTGTTGACATCGAAAATTAATATTGATGGTCCTCTTCCCTTGGGTGGCTCTGCAGTGATACCCAGTGTGGCTATCTTGGAGTTATCCACGATATTCTTGATATCCTCCCTTGACTCTGTTTCTATTATTACTCCTATATTTCTCGTATTTCTAATCGCTTTTATCTTTGTTGTCTTTAAATCATCCTTCAGTTTTTTCATTATGGTGGTTTTAAAATCCTCACTTGTTTGTGTTCCTTCTATCTCTGCTGGTCTGAGGACCACAAGGTTTGGTGTTTGAAGTAGCGGTTGTTTTCTAGGTTGTGGGGCCTTTGGGTTTGACTCTTTGTTGTTTGGAATCCTCAGCGCTTGTGCATATGTGGGAGTACGCTGTGGAGACTGTGGTGTAGGAAGATTCGGTAGAGTTTCCAGCACCTTCTCAAGGATGGAGGTTCTTGTCTTAAGTTCCTCGTTAGTGGTTTTTAGTTTCTCGCTCTCGATGAGGAGGGCAGTGGTAATAGATTCAAGGGTGGCCCAGAGTTCCTGGACATAACTTGCTGCTTGTCTGGTGAATCGACTATTATCTTGATTAAGAAAGGTCACAAGATTCCTATGTAAAGCAGATATGATTTGATGATGGGTTGGAGAATCTTCATCTACAGGTTTGTGAGTTGTAGGGTATGCAGAAGGTGTAGTTGCTGTGATGGCTAGTTTTCTGGATTGGGGGAGGCCTTCTGCCTCAGTCTGATCGAATGCTGTGCGCGGTCCCTCTGGTTGTTTGACAGAGGAGGTCTTAGGGCCCCTGATGGGGTAGGAAGATTAGTTGATAGTTTGGCTGCAGATACTGTTCTAGGACTCTCGGCTAGATTGGGTGATGGGCCCTGAAGCTGCCTGGGAGGCAGGAGCACTTATAGCTGTTGGCGAGAGAGTAGTTTGTAATTTCCCAGTCTAGGGAGAGCTTGCCTGTGAAGGTTGCAGATTAGGAGGGACAGGGGCTAGGCGATCTGCTACTGGCGTTGAGGTGTTAAATTGAAACTGAGATGAGATCACAGGGTCAGATTCATCAAGAGGCACTTTGTTGAGAAATGCTAGTATGGTTTGAGGAGACTGGGGTGTTCTGGTTTTTGCTCTCCTCTTACTTTTCTGTTTCTCTTTCTTGGACTTGTTGACTTTGGGAGGCTGGAGGCCAACTTGGTCTGAATCGTCTGCTACAGCATTCTCGTCAGCCGACGATGAGGATGCTTCTCTTGAGCTCATGTCTAAAGGTAGTATGGTTGGGGCGAAAGACCAATAAAGTTATAATAAAGCAATTGTAAGGGGTTGCTCCTGAGTAAATTTGATTTCTTCTGAAAGGTCTGCAGAAGGAGGAACAAAGCTCCTGAATTTTGTAGTTCTAAGGAAATCAGTTAGGGAGCACTATTTGTCCACACGTACTAGTAAACGTGTGCCACGTACAGAATGACGTCACAGTAAGCAATATGCACAACACACGTTAGACATATTAATCAGATTATTATAGCTAAAAGTTAAGGGTGGAGTAGCTATTGCGTCATAATTTTCTAACACTATCATTAATTAATAATCCTCATTAATAATTCATTCCTCATTTGCATATTATAGATATAAAAACACTTTATTCCCTTGAGCAACGTCACTGAGTTCCGTTAGTAAGCAGGAGTCTTCCCAAGCCAATCAGGCTGATCATGTGACTGGTCACGTGATCACACTCTGGGAACAAACTCCTTTGTTCTCAACACTTAAGGAAGAGGGTTGGGCTGCCACCAGGTAACTGAATTATTATACACAAAAACATAGTGAGCCATAACTACAAAATAACCAAGTTATACATTTCAAAAATTATATCTTTTATATCGGACGTCCAGTTGAAAGTTCAGGGAACAATGTTCATTACCTACATTCAACTACAAGGAATATATCACCAATAGAAGAAGGTAAAAGAATCCTATAATACACAACAGCCAAACCTATATGGCGTTACAACGCTGGCGTTCGTGAGTGACCACGACAACAGCAAGAATTCGAAAAATAGTCATAATTTCAAAACGCCTTAGAAGTTTGGCAATATAAAGATATTTGGGGACTCACCATCACCTAAGGAATCCGAAGAACACAATTTAAGTTCAATTGGAGCACTTTGAACTACTTTTTTGATTAAACAAATACGGAACACTTTGAACTACAGCCGTCTGACCAATGGTCACCGTTACACTTCCGTACAACACTGTAGTGAACAAAAACACAGAAACCACTAACTGGAATGACTCAGTTAATGCCATCCTGGATCGCTTGCTTCCCCTGAACGATCTCACCACAGAAACTCCAGAACAAATATCTATCAGGAATAGCAACTCAACCTACCACTCCTCATATGAAACGGATCTCTTCATTCTTCCCAAACTAAAGCTGGCCCTAAGCAAAATAAATATCCATAAATGTCCGTGTTTAGATCTTGGAAAATGCTGTAATTATCAAATTTGCCGAAATCTTTCCAGAAATACTTCTATGTACAAAAAATGTCTTACTGATGGGATATTTCCTAATCTCTGGAAGGTAGCTCTGATCAAAATTATTCACAAGCCGGACAAAAATAAATCAGACCCCAAAGCATACAGACCCATCTCTCTTTTGGCAAACTATTGAAAGATTGTTAGCACCCAGAGTAGCAGATTTAATTGAAGGTCAAAACTTAATGTCTCCATCCCAATTTGGCTTCAAGAAGGGAAAATCCTGTGAAGACGCCTTGGTCTCTTTAGTTAACCACATATCAGCTTCGAGGGCTAAATATGAAATGGTCATATTCATTGACTTCGAGGGAGCTTTCGATTCGCTCTGGTGGGAGAGCGCTCTCAATCGTCTTACCAAAGCCAAGTGCTCTCAGCAACAGTTCCAAGTTATTAGAAGCTACTTCCAAAATAGACTCATCCAAGTAATCTCGAAACAGCGGTCTCTCTCAAGGATAATCTCAAGAGGATGCCCCCAGGGATCAGTTCTGGGATCCCTCTTCTGGAACATAGTTTTGGACAGCTGGCTCATCCAAAAACCTGACAATATCTCTGCCTTTGCCTACGCCGATGATTTGGTTCTTCTAATTCCAGGTCGATCGTGTCTTCAACTTAAACAATCAGCCAATATAACTCTTTCTGAGCTAATCAAGTGGTCAAGTATACAAAAACTGCGAAACAAAACTGATGGTTTTTAAGGGCAGGTTAGATTACAGAAGACCTCCAAATATAAAGATAGACGGAAAGCAAATCCCTTTTGTTCCTGAATTAAAACATCTTGGCGTAATTTTCGATGACAGGTTAACCTTCTCCTCTCATACTAATCACCTCACCTCGAAGATTAAGAAGTTCACTGCAGCAGTTATCCGAATTTCCAAATCGGACTGGGGACTAAACAGGAAGACTCTATTACTATATTATACAGCAGTATTCGTACCAATAACAACATATGCTTCGGGAGTCTGGTTTCATAGAGCCGTTAATGTTAAACTCGGTTCCAAGCTCATCTCCATTCAACGAATTATGCTGCTTGCCATGCTCCGGGTCTGCAGGACAGTGTCCTCTGCTGCTCTGCAGGTCCTTGCTGGAGTCTTACCACTAGACCTGCATGTCATCTTCAAAGGACTATGCTATTGTCTAAAGCAAGGAGTTTCCGGCATCTCATGCAACTTAACTGCTAACATCAAAGACGAGAAACGGAGAATCTGGAATGAACTTATTAGTGTGTGGCAATCACGATGGGATTCCAGTACTACTGGTCAAGTCACCCGCTCTTTTATTCCTGCAGTTACCTTCCCTCTCAACAAGAACGTCCGCCAATGGTTTTCTCCCAGCCTAACAACATCGTATATACTTACTGGGCACGGCTCCATCAACTCCAAACTATTTCAGTTTGGCTTTTCTGACCCAATCTCTGCTTGTGTGATGTTGAGGAAACCTGGTTGTACATTCTGTATCGCTGCAGCCTGTACCACAATGACAGATCTACACTACAAGCTGCTGTCAGCAACTTCTCCAAAGGAAATGAAGTGGCGCTCACTGAAAATTCTCGATCGTTCTCAGCTCTACAACAATTCTGCGTTGCTGTTTTCACCAAAAGAAAGCAACTCCTCAAGTTTATCAACAACTCAACAACAAGGAACCAACCCAACACCTGCAATGTCTATCGATATTTCTTAAAACTGATATCGCCTGTCATCTACTTTTTTTTAAGCTGGTACCCCAGTTTGGGCAGCTGTGGATACAGGATTAGCTAACACCCATTGGTATAGCACTACATCCAGTGGGTGCGGTTTTCGTTCTTCCTAGGACAGAAAAAGACTGCTGTCTTCTGGTTCCTGTGCCATAATTAATACTTCTGATTAGTTGCGTGATGTGATTTGCTGTGTGAACATGTTACATGTTTGTAACATTGTAATTAACACGATTATATATCATTGTATGTATCTTTATATATTGTATCATTATATGTATCATATATATACATCTATGTATGTACATAGCGGATTTGCCAGTTTCTGGCTAGGGGCCGCTCGTTGTTTTTGTTAATAAAGTTTGTGTACATAAAAATGGCCGCCTTCTTACTCACACGTGCAGTTCATCGCTCCGTGAAAATATGTCTGGATTATGCGTTTTAAGTTTAGTATGGTAATTAAATTGTGTACTCAAGGATTTACCTACATCAGTGGATCACAGTGGTGAGATTTGTTTTCAGTTTTATTGGGTGAGTGATCGTGTATTTGAACTCGTTTTTGATTCAACGCTTGCACCAATGTGTCGGCTCAACGTGGTGGCATAGTTCTGGAGTTGGAGAGAGAGTGGCATTCCACTTATTTCCCTGCCACCGCGGTTAAACTGCACTCTTGATTGGCGAGGGTGACCCCCTGTGTTATATATTGAATCACAATTTGACAGAAAGCTTATGAGAACTAGAACCTGTAGTGTCTGCTAATGAAAATATGTTTAATCTAAATTTTAAGCATTCGTATTCCAGTTAATTAAGATTCGAAACCAACAGGGGGTTTAATGTTAATTCAACGCAGCCGAACCCAGCCAGCTATATTCTTCTTAAGGCAACACGTCACTTCTCCTAACAAGGTCAGGTGGCGGCAGAGTTAGTGATTGTTCCTCACCCACTCCCACCCACTGCTGCAACTTTCTCCTCTGGTCATTGAATGGAAGAAGTTCACTACTACTACAGTTACTGAACAATGATTCCTAAATTTCTAATGTGCTTCCCCCACCACTCACCCACCCCACGTGGAACCTAAAATGTTAAAGACGCGATTGATAACCATGCACCATAGACAGAAATAACATCACCGTCGTATTTGTTGTCCCAAACCTTACTAAAGGTAGTCCCAGCTCCTTGCTGTTCTTCCCCTCCTCCTCAGTGACCTGTGGGGGTGAGCTGAAACTTTGACACGCCATATCTCGGCTTGGACCTGCGCTACGAACTTGTAGTCAACGCCATTTGCAATCTTGCGAATCATTTTCCACAACGGTAAGCATTATCTGGATTCGATTTTGACATTTGTTTATCTGGAACAGCTCGGTAATCCGAATTTTGGTGGAAGATGCCACAAGGTACTGATAGAAACACCGTCCAAATAAACACTGCTCCGCAGGAAAGAGCAGGCAGTACTCTGTTGGAAACTGTGCAGCTTGAGTATGCAGAGGTAAGCGCTGCCGTTGTTCCTATCCCGAGGAAATCAATCAGACATGCATCAGGGGAATTGAATATGCCCCGTGAAACTCTCTGCACAGTGTCATAAAGAAGTGTTGCGTTTGTACGCCTATAAATTGCAAATTATTTAAGAATTCAAGCCGAGTGACAAACCACAACAACTAAACTTTGCTATTGATATTCTTGATCGCATCGACCAAAACCACGATTTCTTGAGTTATAGTTTCTGACGAGTCAACATTTCACGTTTCGAGAACAGTTAACCGACACAATGTTCGAATATGAGGTTCTAAAAATCCACACTGTGTCCCAAAGCACATCGAGACAGTCCAATAATCACGTCTTATGAAAGACGTAATTATCGGACCGTTCTTTTTCTTGGACAAGATTCCGGACAGGACCCCGCCTTGAGGGACTCCAGCTGTAATAGTCCTGGTGTAGCTCAGATTGCCATCACCAACAATAATGGTCCTAATCTCAAGCATTGTCTGAATGAACCAGAGCACGTCTCCACCAATGAGGTAATACTCACGTAGTAGCCTTGCCAGGATCTTGTTAGTGGTGGATCTTGACCGGGTAGCATAGTGGATCTGCAGTAGATTTTCTGGCATAATTTGGGTGGTTAACGTTCTCAGAAGAGATTTCTCAAAGAGCTTTAATTGGCTTGATGCAGAAGAAATTGGAAGGAAGTGGCTAGGCTGAGAAGCAGAGCGTATTTTCGGCAGCGGTCTTACTAGATAGACATGCCATATAGTTGGGGATTCCACCAGGCCTTTGAATGCTCTATGGTGGTTAGCGTCTTCGTTGCAGCATAGAGAGAAACGGTGGCTATCCATCTTATCATCAGGTCAATCCCGAGTTCGGGGTCGCATTCCTCAAGGACATCCCATGGGATTGCTTGAGCCGCATAAACACACTTTTCAGGATTGAGGTATTTGGGCGCTGTAATTGTTTTGGTTGTGACTTTCCTTTTTCCAGAAGTGATGGGCATTTCTAATTGCACAAAGAGAATGACGGGATTATGATCAGACTGTATGTTGCTTATAGGGTTTTGATTAGCCACATAATTTGCTGACGCGAACGCAAGGTCCAATGTGCTTTCGCCTCTCGTGGGTGGTGTGCTAACCAGTTTAAGACCTAACATACTTAGATACTGACTCAGTCTCCTCTTGAGGTTCCCCTGAGTATTCGGAAGATTGAAATCCCCACATATGATATATTTCAGCGATGAATGGAGATGGTTAAATAGCCAATTGAGGAGTTCATCAAATACTTGTGCGTCTGGAACTGATGGGATATATGTACATTGCGGCAATGTCGAGAGAATTGTTCTGCTGTTGACTGTTGCTGTTTTTAGGTTTTAAGGTAAATAGAACTACCTCGAAAAAGTCAGACTGGCTCGATACTGAGTGGAGGATAGAAAATACCTGCTCATTTAAAAAAATTGCAACTCCACCTCCCCTCCGGTTTTCTCTAGACGTGCACACCATCAGTGTATAATTATACTCAGGTATATATATGATACCTTGCAGGCCAAATAGAGGAAAGTGTTTCTTCATTGGGTCAAGCCAGGTTTCTGCGAAGCACTGGACAGCAAGAGCTCCTCAATTTCATTCAGTTTATTCCTCATTAATCGCACATTTTGGAATAGGAGTTGGAATGAAGCTGTTCTCTTTACCGTGACGACGGATGTACGCGGTCTGATCCGTCTGTGATGAGTCACTGGTCTTCGATATGTTGAAACCATGGCAGGGATCGTAAAATTCTTCAATCTCATCATTTTCAATCACCTTTGGGAGTCCCCCTTTCCGTGGGTATGTTAAGGGCGAAGCATGGATGTACCTTGTTTTTCCTACGGCTATTCCCATGTAGAGCAGTTGGGTTGTTATTGGAGAATAGAGATACATCGTCTAGTCAGAGTGTGGACTGTTGTGGACACATCTCAGGGGTATTTAAAGATATCACTTATTTTCTACTTTGTGCTTCATAAAATGACCTGATGATGGTGCCGATGACCATTTGGTGCAGGTTCAAATAATTTCAAACTGACTTATATCAAAATAGATGCGAAAGAAGCATATGATGTGCTTCGAGTGTTCAATCTCTGAATCTTTAGGTCTAACTAAAGTTCCTCAATCAGTACCTCTGTGACGAGTTGTGCTGACGTGTCTGGGGCCAAACGCGAGAAAAACAAACTGCTGGGGGGGAGAGTCTGGTTGATGAACCAACCCGTTTGAAAGGCCAAAGCTTCGAGACTAGTGCGGTGCCCGTCCAAGTGGTTTCTTACTGTTCAAACTGTTTCGATTGGCCGTCTTGCACTTGGTAGTCTGGATATTTCCCGCTTCGGCACCGAACACTAAGTTGGTCGCAGGCTTGGCAGTGGTTCGGTCTTGTTTAGGGCTAACTGACTAGTGACTTCCTGGGTGCAGTTCAAGGGCGTTTGATGTGGCATTTTTATTTATGTACTGATCGGAGCCAACTTCGTCCGGTGGCACATGACCACCGTTTGTTTCCTTGGGCAGGTTTAGCTTGAGCACGATTAGATATGATTTATTTCTCTCAGGGGGGAAAACTCTTATACAATCCCCATAAATGTCCCTTATAGCTGTCCGAAGTTTCTCACTGTCTCCTAATTTCATCGTTATTCTATGGTACACCACCATACCAAAATTTGGTCCCGCTTCATCTCAAGCTGCACGAGTTACACACGTGTAACTCGTGCAGCTTGAGATGAAGTGTCGATTCTTGCACTTCTCTGTAGATGACTATGCGAATGACCACTTTTAATACATTAGTTCTAACACCTCATTGGATGGTTACAAGTGCAGTGAGGTGTTAAAACTGGCTGATTGCACAAGCTCTCAGGCCGGTTTTCTGGATGAAAATCCTGTGTAAGACTGAATGGCATTTACATGTAAATCTGAAAGTAAATCAGTCAGATCAGCTTCATTATAGTTCAAGCGACCTTGCTACTAAATACGCAGATTCTCTCGATCTTTTGAACTCTGTTTCACATCTAATTCTTAAATTATAACATTATCAGCTTTAATATTCCTTATAATATAATTATGGGTTGCGAACCACAGTGTAGTCGTTCCCAGTACTACTACAGATCACCCCGTGATGCAGTGACTTAATTAGTTTACGCAAAGGAAGCAATTTGAAATAGAAATACAGATGGTGCAAAAATGTACAGGAGGAAGGATCCATTTAATTCAAAACTTCTTAGCTTAATACACATGATTTAAGGTGAAACGAGGTATGAATTTTTCTATCTTTTTTATTAAAAATAAATTAATTTGAAAAATTAGAATGTCATTTTCGTGCTGTTGTGGAAAAACAATTCTTCCCAAGGTGGACGTGGTTTAAACCTCATTCAGACAACCGCGTAAAATTGGCAATTTTTTGTAATTCCAACTTTTTCAAAAGCGGCCTTATTAACCAACATTTTAAACTTTCTTGCAGATGTAAGAAAGAATCATCAGATAGCCAAAAACTGAAGACATCACCGATCTCACACACTGGACATCTGCTCTGCTGTTACGAGACCTACAGTAGTCTCCGTTAGTTCTGGTTTCTTTTTCTTCGCAGATTTCTTGCCTGCGAATAAAAACAAAAGTACTATTAATAATTTATAAGAGAGAAATAAAAGTTTTCATTGGCAAACACGCTTAAACTAGTATTTGTTATTTAGCAGACCTGACCGTATCTGAACATAAAAGAATTAATCTGGAGTTGAGCGTTTTGTTGGACGAAGTTGAATGCTTAAAGAAAAGGGTCATTGAATTAAATTAGAATACTCAACAAGCATTCAAGTCACAAAAGGTGTGTTGTTGAACATGTTGGTACTAACGGATGCAGAGAGAGGCTGTTAGATCGGTGAAGGGAACATAAAGGTGATCTTATTGAAACCGGTTTCATTTCTGCAAATTGCAGCGTCTGGAGATAAGGCAATGCGAAGTGATCTGATTGGGGTGTTAAATATTCTGAATGGACTCAGCAAACTCAATGCTGATGGCCTCAATGAGTAGGTTTCATACGTGAGGAGGCATAAGTACAAATTGAAGAAGGATGGTTGCAGGACAGATATGTGGAGGGTTGCCTTGAGCCAGTGAGTGGTTGACTGTTGGAACAAATTCCTATTTGGCGTCATGAAGGCGGATAGTTTGAATAAATTCAAGGAAGAACCAGACAAACTAGACAAGGAAGAACCAGATGAGACGGACAAGTGACGTGGGAGGGTTTTTTGGGGGAGAGTGATGCTTTCTAAGCTTGGTTTTTTGTATTAACTTCCGCTACTGCTACTACAACAACTACTACTAATAATAATAATGTTAAGCACTGGCATTCTGAGGCTTTACTTAAAACGTTTGAGTGATATTGGGGAAAAGCCGAGGTTAAATTGAAAGTGTCTGCATGTTACCCAGTTATGATAGACAGGAGTTTATGACGAGAGCCTTGTCAATCATTTCGGGACAGGAGAGATTGCTCAAGGCTCAAGGGAGAAGAATTTTTAGTGGTAGTCCAAACGGGTTCAGCAATCACATGGGCTATGTAAGAACTAGTAAAAATGCAAGCAGACACACACATTTATTTGCTTGTACATTAATTCTAAGCGTGTAATAAATTTTATGAGTTTGAAGTATTGGTTAAGTCATCAAGTGATGACGTTTTAGCTATAAGAGAATCATGGTGTTACTCGGATATTGAGGATGCAGAATGTGAATTTAGCTGTTTTAACATGTGCAGAAAGTACACGAAAGCTGTCATTATAGGGCCACTCAGACCAAACCTATCTGTCCATGTCTATTATGTCCATAAATTGCATGTGCAGTTCATGTTCTCGTCAATTTGCCTGTTTTTCTGGATGAAAAACCCGAGTTTCTTAGAGCTATCTGTTGATGTCTAAGCTTGAGATTGAATAACTCAGCCCATAAAAGTTTCTTGCGTCATTGACGCTCCATTATCTGAGGAAATCTATCCAATTATATTAAAAGAACCTGCAAAATATTAAAGTTTACTGATACAGTTAAATGTTCATCTATTTTAACTGTATCGTCATTTTAACTGCTCATCTACTTTTAACTGTTTTCTTCAACATTAGTTTAAGAAATAATACGGGGTCATCTTGGTAGCAGAGATGCTATAAGGCAACCAGGGAATGGAATTTTTAAGGGGGCGATCATGTCTCATCAATCCGATTAGCTACCATGAAGTTGTTTGAACGAAATTGAAAGAAAAGAATAATTTTGACATACTTAGATTTCACTTTGATACTGTACCACATGTATGCTTATTAATTATCCCATTCTATAAGACAATTATTAGGCTACATCTGGAATGCTGCACAGAGGCTTGGAAACTTCAGTTTAGTAAGGAGGACTGAGAAGGATTGAAAAGGGGACTGAGAAGAGCAGCAAAATTATTTGGTGGCACAAAATGATGTTCTTAACTGAAAGACTGGGGTTGTATAAAAAGCTGTCTCTGGAAACAAGGAATCTCTGCAGTGACCTAAATGAAGTGTATAAGTGTTTAAATTTATAAGTAATCTAAATGCTGATGGTATCTCAACTCTTAATCAAATGAAACACATCAGGAGGCATAAATTTAAGTTGGAAAAGGACGGTTGCAGATTTTAAGTGTGGAAGTTCACATTAGCAAAAGAATAATTGTTGAATCAAATTTTTCACGTAATTTTGTGAAGGTTGGCAGATTGAATAAGTTTGAGAAAGGTTTAGAAGAAATCGAAATGAAGTGATTTTTTTACCTGGTGGTGTATAACTTTTTCTTTCTTGTATATCTTGTTATAAATATTAATATCAGCACTAATCGTAAACTAATACTAACAGGCTTGAAGACATTTGGTTCTATTAAAAAGATTTTTTATTTTAAACTAAGGATTCTCTGTCCTGGTTTTCGACAGATTCACTTAACTCACCCGTTCCTCCCAGTCTGTTGTTATGGCACATCGGAAGAAGAAAGTAGTAAACGCCAGCGTATAAAACTCCTAGTATTCCTGAAGCTACTCCAAGAATTCTGAAAGCCACTCGCGATCCATACTTGGCCATTAGATTTCCTCCGATGAAACTTCCAGAACCGCGCCCTAGAAAGTGATTTTGGTGAAGTTTGTAGGATTACATTTTTTTTCCAATTGTCAAAGAAGAAATTTAAATCAAAGCGGTTTCACAAAGTTAAGTTAAATAAGAAATAATATATTACGTGTTTAATGCAAATTTCTTTGAATATGTCACACACTCATTAATATTACTAGTTTACCCTAAAACAGATTTTCATTTAAAATATCACTATGCAAAATATTATCGCAATACAAAGATTTTTGCGAAGGCTCCAAAGAGCTATTCATAACAGACAATGAAATCGTGACTGTTGCACTGACGCCCAAAATTTCCTGTTGTGATTAGTTCGACACAAATCATTGACCTCTGCTGACTGCTGACACAGGCCATTGGGTTTCCCAGGCTTGGGATAAGAGTAAGACTGCTGGGGAGCTTCCGTTGTTCCAATCCGTCAGAGTGGGAATCTTTCCCATGCTAGTAGAACTCTTCTTTTTCTCTTGTTGAACTCTGGTGATCCAGAGGGGAGGGGATATGCTGAACTCTAACACCTAACAGGTAAACAGCTCCTTACTACAGTGGGATTCTTCTACCTAAGGAAAACAGCTGCTTAAATCTTACATAAAAAAGTGAAGCGGCTGCTGCATGATAAGACCCATCACTAATGACATCTTAAATTTCATCTACATAACTAGAACACTGTTCCATTTTGAAAAGCTTAAACAGAACGCTTTATTACACTTTGTAATAAACATGATACAAGAATTTAAAGATACTGAAATTCTAATCTCTCCTCATTCTAGTTTACTCCTCCCTCTGCAGACATGACTCTAATTCTAGGGAATACGACAGTTTTCATTGTCCTGTTCCAGTTTCACCTAACCTGCCTGGCATTTAATTCTACTTCTGTCTGCATCATGAACATCAGTCTCAATTTTCAACCGAATACTACGAGGAGAATTACTGGAAGTGGATTTGGTGGAAGCTCATGGTGGAGGATATTGTTATATATACCGCAGACCACACTCCTCAATGTTCATCCATAGTATATACGGCACAATATGGTCCAAATCGCTGATCCTCCTAAAACTCCAAACTCCCAACATCAACAATAACGTTCTTTATTTGATATTTTGTTATTATGACCTGATGACTATAAAATATTCACAATTAATACTTCTTAGCAATGATTGGGTGTATTAACATTTTCACTGAACCATCTTCTCTATGATCTAATAGTTAATACAGAATAATTTAACATAATTTATATAAACTTTTTTAACTTAAACTTAAAATGTTTAAAATTGCTTGTCTTACCTGTGCCGTAATGGATACTTCCAACAATTCCTTGCATGGTTGCGATGAGCCCAACTGGAGCAAGAGCATCACTGTAGGTAGCAGTAGCAGTCCACTGAAGCTGATAGGTGAGGGGCTTCATCGCTTCATACACTAATACCAACCATGGATTATACATGTACGACAGTCCAAATAAACGGATGAGGTAAACAAAGAAAATGATGACCAAGATATTGACTCTCCCAACCTTCTTGAGTATCCATCCTGATGCCATCAACACGGGTATGCTGACCAGTCCGGAAACTGTGTTAGCAAGTCCGATCAGATACTGAGGGCTGTTCAGGTCAACCAAAAACCAGCCTAAGAAGTTATCAAGGAATCCCCAGAGGGACCCAAGAAAGAAAAGCGCAATCAGCAACAAAATGGTCTCGGGGTTACGAAACAGAGTCATGGTTTTGTGGGACACATTCTTTGTAGGAGCTGCGATCTCTACTTTAAAAAAGATGACTAAGAAAGCTGTCAAAATGACCAGTCCATCGTACAAATAGAATGCTGGGAAGTAATTTGTATAGTTTTTTCCTTGACTAGCAATGTCCACCAGGTATCCGGAAAATGGGGGAAAAATAACATACGGAAACGAACCCCACATTCTCTCTCTGCCAAAGTCTCCCTTATATTTTTCGATCATTGCCAAGGCTGTGACGTCCACAAACCGGAAGCATAAGACCAAAAAGGTTATATAACTGAGAAATAGCATGAATGTCAGAACAACAGTGATAACTTTGTCTTTCCAGCCAATTTTCTTGCAATTTTTTCTGAAATGTAATGCTTCTGCGTCCGTTTTATATGGATTGAGTACAGAACAAACTAATAAACAACTGCGATTGCTTACACAGAGCATCTCTGATAAATTTTCAAAGGTGGAAAAAGCCGACTGAGATAGTTGAATGAAATAAATACAACTAAGTTCTGATCGCTTAGAAACATAAATTCTGGTTGTAACATTATTTTTTGGTTCTGTGCTTCTTTGGCCACATGGTTGCCCTTCTTTGGAACACGGTTCTGGAATAAATTCACGGTTTTCAGAATTCTTTCCGCATCTGACGCTACAGTCGATGAGTTCAGTTGTATTTCCTGTGAAATTTTTTTCGCAGCTCTCTTCAGCTGACAGATGGAACCGTCCCGATAAATCGCAAGTGACTTCGACACTGGATGGCTTGCACGAACTTTGAGGGACTGAGGGAATGAAGAGAATTCCTGTAGCGGTCACAGCACACATAAATAAGCAAAGAACGAAGACAAGTCTATGTCTTCCAGTCTTGTCTGCAATCATCCCGATCAGTGGAGGGACCAATATTTGAGGAATGGGAAGGAAAGTAAGGATGGCGGATGTTTCGGAAATCGTTAGTCCCAACTGCTTCAGGTGGATGAAGAGGAATGGTATAAGGGTAGAGTGCGCTATAGAAAAAAGAAAAAAAAAACGTTCTGCATAGTTTGGAAAGGACATACAGTATTACCACAAAAGAATTTAACAATGAAAAAAATATGAATGAATGATTTAAACGAGATACAGAAACCAAAGTTCCATTTCTTGTTAGGATTGCTGAAATCATTTTATATTTATAGAATATAAGTCTTAAATGTACAGATAACTCTTATATGTGACATAGCAAAGCGTTGTATGAAATCATTCTTTGCTTTGTTCACGTCACTCTATGGAGTTTATTGCTTGGCTAATCATATTTTGAATTGTTGCTGAAGATTGTTTGGGAGAGGAGTAGGAATATAAGCCTCATCGTTTTTTCCCACAGCTCAATAAGAAGGTGCTCAGAGGCGTCTGATTTGACTATCTGGGAGGCTATGCCTTCGGACATCCACGATCAGTCCATTTTCTGAACAGTTCTTATTAACCATCAAGCTAGTTTCCTCGTTAAAACTACTGGAAATAGGACTTGATCCTAAGCTCACTTTCTCTCCACTTCGCCCACATCTCTACGCGAAAATGAGAAACTACACTGCTCACATTGCATGGGTGAGCCGTCGTGATTGGGAACTGAATCGGTGACCGTTAAACTTCTGTATAAGTCTATCTTCCTTCCCTTCATAACTTACAGATCTAAGGTCTGGTGTCGCTGGGCAACTCTCTACAACAACCAACGTAAACTGGCAACCATCTAGCGCACCATCCTTCTTACTACTTCCAGGGCCTGCTACACGGTCAGTACCTCAGCCGTTCAGGTTCTTGTGGGCATCCTTCGGCTGGACCTGGAGATTATTCGCCAGGGCCTTCATTACTATCTACCAAGGAGCATACCAGCAACTCTCCTCGGACACTCCATCAATAACCTCAACGAAATCAAACAGGAAAAGAAACAAATTGCCGTCCTACTTCTTCAGACCTGGCAGGACAGATGGGTTGCTACGGACAAGGGTCCCATCACTAAGAAATTTATACCTGAAGTAAATGCTGTATATCCCAAGTCTCCAAATTCGTTCTTTCCCGATCTTTGTCTCACCTTCCTCATTACCGGACAGGGATCAAAAAATCACAAACTAACATCCATGGGAATAGCAGATAACTCCAACTGTGCATGTAATGAAATAGAAGACTGGGACTATCGGGTGTATATCTGACAGCATTATGAGGACCACTGCAGCATCCTTTTTACACGTATTCAAGACAACCCTCAAGGAAATGAACACTTATACACCATAGAAGAAAAACTACTAGTACTACATGTTTACTAAGTTCGCGCAAGCACATCACCAGACAGAACACCCTACTGCGAACGCAGAATAGGAACACTCCAAACATCTGATCCGAGACCTCACCTTTCCTATCCAAACTGGACAATCTGACTTCAACTCAAATACCTAATAAATAAAAACGTTATAACTTTTCATTCCTTACCTTTCCTGACCTAGCTGGACTCGTGAAGATCGGACTCGGCCACAGGCAATAAAGGAAGTAAGCAAACTTTTAGCCATAATTAGGAGTGCATCGTTGGATTAAGAGGGGGTTCCTGTGGACTGTAGATGTGCTAATGTATTCCCAATTCAAGGAGGATCAAAGGGTGACATGAGTAATTATAGACCTGTTAGCTTGACTTCTGTTCCAGGGAAAATAATTAAGTCAATGATTAAAGAAGTGATGCAGAACCCTCTAGACAGGAATGCAGTTATACTGCAATCAGAGTACGGGTTTCTTAAGGAGCGAGCTTGTCTGATCAACTTGATTGGATTCTATGATTCAGTAACAAAGGAATTAGATGCAAAAAATAATTTCGATATTAAGAAAGTAGATTTCAGAAAAGCTTTTGATATTATTCTACATAAAAGACTGCTTACAAGTTGGATAAGTGGGGAATTGGGGAAAATTTACTACTATCGATGAAGGAATTGGACCTGGGTTACTCCACTAATAATATAAGCCCAAGAACAACAGTTCCAGATACAAAGGTCAGCAGATAGTTAATGACAGTAATCAGGGAATTCTGCTGCAAAAAGGTCTAGAAAAATTTGGCAGATGGGTTAAGAAGTAGCAGTTGAAGTTTAACATTGACAAGTGCGAGGTACTGCACATGCGAAGCTATAATCCCTGAATAACATACCAACTCTGTAGTACTACGCCCAGGGTAGTGGGGAACGAAAAAGACTTGGGGTAGTTGTGCAGTCAAACATGAAGTTCATTGAGCAGTGTAGAAGAGTTGCAAGGATAGCTCAGGGTTTTTGTCAATGATATACAGGAATGTTTTCATCAAGGAGGAGGAGGTGATTGTCCCATTGTATAAGGCAAACGTTAGATCACATCTTGAGTACTGCATGAAGGTCTGAAAACCCCAGTTTAAGAAAGAAGTGAAAGAAGTGGATCTGTTGGAACGGGTGCACAGAAGAGCAACGAGATTTGTGAGGGAAACTAAAGGGTGCTTTTACCAGGAAAGTATTCCGTTCTGAAAATTGCAGCGTCTGGTGACCAGGCACCTGCAAGGAGATCTGATTGAGAATTTGAATAGATTGAGTAAGCTCAATGCTGGTGGCATCCTTGTTCAGACTAACCCATGAGGGTGAATACATTTAAATTGAGGATGGTTGCAGGATAGTTGTACTGAAGTTAACCTTCAGCCAGAGGTTGATCGTTGGAACAGCCTACCATCTGGTGTTGAGGAAGTGTTCAATTTGAATAAGTGATATGGAAAGTTTTGTTTTATTTATTTATTTATTTTTTTGGCTGGTCTGCATAATCTTCCTCTGTTGCAGATTTGCCACTCTTCATCCTGATTTTTGGAACCAGAGGTTAAAAGCAGAACGGGGGAGTTATAGTTATCATTACTCCGTTATAAAAATACACCGAGATTTTTATTTATGACATCACAATTTACTCGTGAAATCTGTGCATTTATAAGAAAAGTACAAGGTGAATCATTTAAAGTTTCAAATATATGTATTATTATTCTCTTATCATTCAGAGGACAGTTTTATTCGATCTGAGAAATGCAGCTGTTTAGGGGTTGAAGCCATTATATTCACAGTAAATAAATTCATTTCAATAGTAAGGTAATTGATTTTAATATTAAAATAAAGTACCAAGATGTTTTCTAAGTGTTTAACTGCTCAAATACTTGGCAGATGCTTCGAAATTCAACAGAACACAGTGCTAATCTCTAAGCAAAAAATAAATAAATAAATAAAATCAGAATAAAATAAAACAAAATGAATAAAAGTATTTTGATTACCGGAAAACCAAAAAAACTGAACAGCCTTCAGTGGAATAAGAGGTTTATTTACTGTAAACCATTTCCGAACTGTTGCCTTTCCAATTTTCATCGTTGCAATCTACAGAACAAAAAGTCAAGATTTGTTAGTGGATAACGAAGTACGTCATATTTAAAGAAATTGTCAGACTGCTAAGTGACTATTTTATCAATAAAGCACAGCTGATATAATCACCGTCCTCCTCAAACTACGTGGAAAATACCTGAATTCGAATCCCGTCAATGACGAGAGGAATTTTTATACGGTGCAGTATGGTCTAAGTCGTTGAGACCCCTACAACCCAACCGGAACAACTAACAGCAAATAGCCGCCCCTTATAGCTCTGAAAACAGCTTCGATGCATCGTTTCATCGACTGAACGAGTGTTGTGCCACAAGGATGCTGGTCCATGTGTTGACTCAATTGCATCTCGCAGTTGTTGCAAATTGAATGGTTGCGGATCTTTGCTCCAAAGAGCTTGTTCCACCTCAACCCACAACTGCTGAATGGGATTGAGATCTGGTGACTGTGGACGCTACCGTGGTAGGCTAAATTCACTCTCATGTTCCTAGAACCCGTTCTGTGCAGTTCTGGTCTTATAAAATTGGGAATTATCCCGATGGAAGAAGCTATTCGCAGACAGACACACTGAAGCTTTTATTCTCATTTTTGACAAAGTTAGCGCTTTCCTTTGATCGACATTTTATTTTTTGTGTGAATTTTATTGTATTATGAATACAATATGAATTCATAAAATACAATGATTATTGTATGAATTTTGTTTTTTCCCCAATTTCACAATACAGTTAATTAATAACCAGTTCAACGAAATTATATGAGCATTATTTCAAATAAATTTAACACATAAGGTAATATTTACATATATGAGCGTGACGAATTAAATCGGTCATATAAAGTGCATCATCTTTGTTTTCCGAGGGCACTTATTTTTGATTAATTATATTTTCATACTCAGTTTAGATAAAATCATTAAACATTATTTAAAAGAATATTTTTGACGTTAAAAACGTTTTTACTGGCGTTATTCCATTTATTCCATTTTAATTTTAATGTTTTCATAAATGTTGCGCACATTTAAGAAATAAATGTGCACACAGCTTAAGAAATAGACTAGAACAGAACAATTGGTGGGTTTCATCAAAATCCAATATGGAGTTGTAATGGATACTCTTAAAAATATCAAACTTTTAGTTGACATAATGCTATAATCTCTTAGGTTTGTGCTAAGCACCAAGAAATTTAGGCTTCAGTAAATTCTGCTGTAATGCTGGATGAAAACCATAGATTTCCAAAAATATTTCCCCTGAAACTGATTTACGTTACGCAAAACACCCCTAAAATTCCTCTTCTCTTGGTCTCTCATCTGCGCGTGGTAGGACAGTGATTATACCCACTCAACTATTTTTCTGACCTACCTTGAGTAGTTTCTTACCTTTACTTTCAATTCAGCCACTGGTTTCTGGTGTCATCAACGTTGAGCATTCCACATCAGTCTTCTGTGATTATGCTGTCGCCCACACTGAACGAAGTACGCAAAAATCAAATTAATTTTGAGAAGCTCTTGTCCTGTACGTCCCCTTTTAAAACAACAACTGATGACGAGGATCGGTGCTTTCTAACTGGTGCAGTGGTCATATTTACCACGTTTCCATTAGGTGTATGTAAATTCAGGATATATCTGGCTGAACGTTGAGAAATTTCTTGATTTGTTTTCGTTTATCGCCATTAGTAAACGAGTCATCACGTGACAAATTTATGATTGTGACACCGACGTTGTAGCTGGAAGCTTTTGTCATTACGAGTTTTGGTAATGGCAAAACTCTCAACGTAGCAGCACAAAATAATAGCAGCACAAAATAGTTGTTTTAAGGGAAAACCAAAGTCATTATTACGAATTTTTATTATTACTTATTCCGTCCTTAGAAAATAGGTGAAACATGAAGTTAAAAACGCTTATATTACATAAAAAAGTACAGAGGATGCTGTACTGTAAAAAAGATATGAACCCCTTTTAGAAATGGCAACAGGGAAAAAAAACAGATGGAAACCGTCTACTGGGTTTGATAATATTAGGGTTGAGGAATTTAAGAACATTACTCTAAACTCTATACGTATGATCAGAATCAAAACAGAATCTTAAACTATATTCCATTAGACTCTATTGACTTAATTACAGTATTTTGAAATTGGTTAATATTTTGCTATATGCAATAAACAGTTTCACTATAAATTATTCTCATAGTTTAGATGGAATTCCAATGGCCTTCAAATACATTCTTTGTGGTACTCCCGTCCAATGTTCTTCTGGAAACATTGCTTTGTGGTACTCCGTCAGCGATTGCTTCATCCAATTCAATTATGGAATATTCCCGTCCAAATTTAAAATGACAACTATCACTCCTCCTCTAAAAGAATGGAAGGATTTGTCCCCTCTTAGTAAGATGGGACAAATCCCTTTGTAAGATCATTGAAAATATAAAATACTTTTATACTCTATTTCAGACTACCGGAAAAAATCCATTTGACTTTAATTTTGCATTGGACGATCCTAAAATACAGATAAAGTGTATTTGTAAGTTATTAGCGGCTTCCAGGGTTTCCCCTATATCCGCCGTTTCTTAGGCTTTTTGCCAAGTTGCCTGCTTAGAAAAGAACTTAAAAGAGCATCAAAATTTCACGTATATATTTAACTCAAAACAAAAAAAAAAAAAAAAAAAAAATGCATCTGATAGATGAAATATGTAATTAGGTGTGCATTAGTGTTGTGTTTGCGTTGTGTGTTAGCCGGCACCTGGCATTTAGCAGTAGGGGGCTGTGGCAGGTTTGTGTCACAGCCCCTCACTCCAATCCCTAGCCACATGGAGGCAGCCAGGATCTACTGTATCTTAAGAGGACACGGACTGATCCGGTCCTGTGGTTAAGTTTTTGGACGTCTGATGTCCCATCAAGTTAATCCTGTGTGGCCGGGTAATGCATCAGGGAAGGTCCCCTCAGAATTACCAGGGCACACTTTTTTGGTTTTATTTCCCCTTAGATATGAAATAAAATAAAATAAAATAAAATAAATAAAACAATTAAAATAAAGTAAAGTAAAATAAAATAAATAAAACAATTAAAATAAAGTAA
This sequence comes from Mastigoproctus giganteus, assembly GCF_048544385.1. Lineage (NCBI taxonomy): Eukaryota > Metazoa > Arthropoda > Arachnida > Uropygi > Thelyphonidae > Mastigoproctus > Mastigoproctus giganteus. The sequence goes on along the minus strand of NC_143587.1, from coordinate 97,817,958 downwards.
AGTAAAATAAAATAAGATAATTAAAATAAATAAAATAAAGTAAAATATATTAAAATAAAATAAATAAAATAAAATAAATTAAACTATAATAATATAAGGACTATCATTTACTTTTCGATATCCCTACACCCCATCTCTCACAGGGCTCAGTCCTGGCCAAGAGTGGGAGGGATGTACTATTCCATCTCTTGCAGGGCTCAATCCTGACCAAGAGTGGGAATGAGGGGACAAAGTTTCTTCTCTTCCCCTTCCCTTCTTCTTTGTTGTTGTTCATGTCTCAATCTTTGCTTGTTGTCCATGTCATACTATTGTGACCTGGGAATTTCACCCCATTACCTCTGCTCACTTGATGGGCCTTTGGCTTTGGCAATGTTAGGGTTAACTGGCCTTATTGTGCCTGGTACTGTTGATGTGAGGTACAAAGTTTTTGGCCCTTGGTGTAATTTGTGATGTCAGTGTTGCAGTCAACCTGCTTTGTTCTCATTGGCACTTAACTGCTTGCAGGGTGAGCTGTCTGAGGCATGGGCACTGGGAATGTGATTCAGTGACCTGCCCCTTGATTTTATTCTGTCTCTCTTCTTCCCCTTTTCCTTCTACTCTCTTTCCTTCCCTTTCCTCCCTTCTTGTTGTCTTCTATGCCTCAATCATTCCTTCTTGTTCTTGCAGTGCTACTGTGATCTGGGACAAATATTCACTACTTCCTATACCTACCAGATGAGCCTTGGGCCCAGGCACTGGCAGGGTTAACTGGTCTTAGTGAGCTTGGCACTAATAGTTTGTGGTTCATACTGTGATCTAGGACACTTATTCACTACTACCATGATCTAGGACAATTATTCACTGCTTCCTATACCTACCAGATGTGCCCTAGGCCCAGGCACTGACAGGGTTAACTGGTCTGAGTGAGCCTGGTACTGATAATTTGTGGTACATATAAGGTTTATGACCGTTGTTGAGGTTCCCTAAGAAGGTACTATTGTAGTCAACATGTATTTTCTTAATGGTGCTAAACTACTTGTGTGCAGAGGGTTAAAGAAACTAGGGATTTGGGTAACTTTAACAGACATACTGATAAAATTACTGGCAGAACTTCCAAAACTGTAGGCTCCCCGAAAAAGAATCATTTTTGATTTCAATAATATTCAACTAATAAAAACAACTTATACTATGGCTGTTAATTCAATTCTGAAATATGTCTCTGAGTTTTGAACCCCCAGTAATAAATATTTATTTGATCAACTAGAGAAAGTTAAGAAGTCTATTATCGGGTTTCTTATGTATAAATCTAAATTAAATCCAATGAAGAGTGGTGTAAATTTTTTGCCTTATCCTCTCTGTATCAAAGGAAAGCTATTGCAGATTGTAAGTTTCTGCATTTATTATTCTCCAGTAAATTGGATTCCCCTGATCTGTTACCTCTGGTTAATATAGGGTGTCCATCTAGACCATTACGACATCAAAAACTTTTTGTTCTTCATAAATTTAGAACTGACTATTTAAAACTTGATTTTTAATAGAACATTCAAGTTTTTAAACTCTTGAAATATTTATGTTTTCAACGAAAGAACAAATATAAAAGCAGTTATTAATTGATATAATTCTGGTGAGCATCAGGATTCATAAATAACGTCTACTCCAAAATGAATAAAATTAAATAAAAATATAAAAATGGAAACTTTGGATACTGAGATTTAACCCCCACCCTTTTTCAATGATTTTGTTTTCTCCTCTCCTATCCTTTTTTAAATTTATTAGATGTAATTGATTTAATATTTAATTTGATATCTCTATTTTTATTTATTTTTTCCAGTTATTATTTTCCTTTTGTTTCCAACTGGATTCGAGTCAAGGCTCGAAATATTATTTATGTTTCAGGCCTTAAATATCTCCCACAGTACTTGTTGGAAAGAATTGAGATTTTGGAGTCGAGATATCTGGCGTTATATTTGCGTAACTGCCTAGTTCGATTTTGTAACCCTAGCTACAGGATGGTTATCACAAGCACAAATATTAAACAGCAAAATCGACAGAAAATGACTTTCGTAAACTTGATTAACAGTGCAAACTCTTTAGATATTCACCACCATCAATATCTATAATGCACTGCATACAGATCAGCTGCCACTGTGCTGTGTCATTGCTGTATTATGAGACACACAACATGGGAATCGACCACACGTGGCTGTCGTAGTAGACTGCCATGTCGAACAACCAGCCAAAGGTCACACCTACCCACGTGTGACTTTTAGCTGGTTGTTCGACAGCTTTTGAGCTAACCACGGTACATTCATGACACTACAGAACAGGAGCACTAAAAAAAAAAACTATTATATTTGGCCACCCGAATAATTAAATTCATCTGCCATGCTGTGTCTTATGTCTGTTAATTGCATGTGTTCTATGGTCGATTTGTCTGTTTGCTGGACGAAAAACCCCAGTTTCTGGGAGAAAAAGAACAGGAGCACTTGACCACGTTGGCCGTTGTAGAGATAATGGCACCTAAATTTCTTGTTCTCACAGTCATTCCAAGTTCGAAGTCGGAAAGATCTCGCCACCGTGTCATTTTCCCTCGCAGACACTCAAAAACTGATCGCCACGTGAGCGAACTACAATCTTTCACATCAATGCGTTGTAAATAATATCCATCGTGGTCCATGTTCTGAGCTGGGTCACTGTGCCGCGTTAGGTTAGGTCCAGTAAAGCTGTGACCAATTGTATGAAGAAATTTGACACTACAGATTATATCTAAAATAGACTGTGCAAGTTGGATGACTTACTAGAAGGTAGCGCTGGTGAATGGACTGTTTCTCCTTACTTCAAGGTGTTCTTGAAGTAGCGGGAAACAGCCCTTCAGAGTACGCTTCATTTGTCGAAACAGGAGTCATGGCCATTATTTTATTATTTTTTTTTTTAATGCGAGTGGAGTCTTTCTTCATATGAAGGAAGAACCTTCTTAAAATTGCTTCGTAGAATATTTGTATATAAGATCAGGCAGATGACTATTCTCGCGTTTAGACCTTGTACTAAAGATTTCTTGCCAAGGTTAAAGATGATGAGGAAATGCATAACAAGTTCGTGTGGACAAATGAAGTGCATTTAACTCTGATGTGAACTAAAGATTCTCAACCGGTATGAATCAAATTGTCGCTTTTTTCACATCATCAGACTCCATTCAATCCAATCACCAAAGTTTGGGTGAAATGCCAAAATATAGTTTTAAGATACTGACGGACAAGGTTATTCCACCTTTGCAAGATCGACAGACAACGGCCAAGGTAATTTTCACGACGACAGTTTACTGTACACACTCACTGGGTGACAAAGCAAACCAATTCTTAGCGAGCATTTTCCTTGCAGAAGTTAGAACATCAGTGCCCACACCAGAATAGAAAGCAGCTTTAATTAAAGAGGTAACAAACAACAGGTGAAATTCTGTAATCCAGCTGTTCCAATCCATCAGTGCCTACAGATCAGCACAGTGGCCCAGCTAACTACCCAGTACAACATAGGAACAGGAAGACCAATATCCATATGGACTGTACGCTGGACATTAGCTCATATAGACTATATCAGTCGACGGTAGTCACGGATACCCATGCTGACTGAGAGGCACAAGATACTGCACATTGCACTTGCACGTCAGCACCAACACTGGACCATCAACAGGTGGAAACCTGTTGCCTGGTTTGATGAATCCCGTTTCCAACTCTACCATGCTGATGGGCATATCCGTATTTAGAGAAAGACACATGGGTCCATGGCACCTAGATCCACTATTGGTGTCGGTTGGCTGGAGATGGTGGTTTTATGGTTTGAGACTCTTTTATTGGTATGCTTTGACTCCCCCGATCATGGTTAATCAATGGCTCGATGGGAACACCTACATTCTTATCGTCACAACTAAGTACACCCCTTCATGATGACAAAGTATCCAGACAACGAGCCATACCATAAAGCCCGGTAAGTTTCTAAATGGTTTCAGGAAGATGACAATGAATTCTCCATCCTCCTGTGACCACCCAACTCGCCGATATCAACCCAATTCAGCATGTTTGGGTTCTATTGGAAAATGACATCCGATGCTACGACTATTCACCTCACAATATGCGGCAATTGCTAGACACATGGTCAGCAGTACCATAGGATACCCTGCCACACCATGCACCATGTAGAATTCATACCACATGGTGTTGCATGGGCTATTGTGAGAGCAAAAATGTGGCCCCACGAGGTATTGGGTAGGTATTGTCAATGAAAAGTGAACGCACCTGTAACTATAATGACATTCACAAATCACACAAAAACAATTTGGTTTAACCGTAAACCAAGTTATAAATAAATCAAGTATTCCACCTAAGCCTAAGTACAGTTGTATAAGAATCACCAAAAAGATCACATTACAGAAGTCGAAACAAGGTGCTTAAAAATATGATCACATGACATCAGTACGGTGTATGATCCCTCCAACTGCTAAACAGGCCTGAAAGCGGTGAACCACTCTCAATATAAGGGTGCCGAAGATTAAGTGGCAACAAATTACATTCTTCCATTGGCACAGACCTCAGCTCACCAAGTGACCGAGGAGTTGGCTATCGTCTATTTAAGTCTGGTGATCTCAAGACTGCCGTGGCAGTCTTTGGATATCTTTAATTTCAAGATATTCCTCCAACACTTGAGCTCTATATGTAGTGGCGTTCTCGTGCATGAAAAGAAAATCTGGGCTCATCGCACCCCAAAAGGTCGCACATAGGGTTTGAGGATCTGTTCTCAGTACTTCTGCGCAGTCACGGTACCCCTATCAAAAACATGAAGAGGGGAGCGGAGTGTTGATCATTATTCCACCCCACACGAGGAGACCGTCTCCACCGTAAGAGTCCCTTTCTCCGATGTTGGAGGGATGGTACCGCATTCCACTTTTTCTTCAGACGAAAAAACGTCAGAATCTGTTTGTAGACTAAACCGGGACTCATCAAAGAATAGAACTATATCTCATTTGTTAAGGCTCCAAATCACATATTCATGGCACCAATTTGGACGAACGCTGTGGTGGTTTGAGGTTAATGGGATACAAACCACGGGCTTTCTTGTGTAGACTCTACTTGAATTAAGCCTTGTTATCACAGTGCGGTTGGAAATGTTTTCACCTGTGGCCACAGCAGCCTCACAAGACAGTTAATGACAGCACATCGTAGGGTTTCACTTCTGATCTGGTTGACGTAGCTCTCGAACTACCATGTCCAGCTCTTGTAATGGTAACTCTCTTGAAACTTCCTCCATAATTCCGGGACGACTAAGCGTGGCACATTAAGCCAACGTGCCACCTGCGTCTGCGAGTTCCCAACTTCAAGTCATCCAACGGCCCGCCCTCTCAAAGAATCATCGAAACGACGATGAATTGTCATCCTGAGTAGTGGAGATTGTATCAGGATTATTTTAATCTTCTTTTAACCTTTCCAACCCCGATAGACTGAAGAGAGAAAAAAAGAGACAGGATTGAAGAGAAGGGTTGAAGAGAAATATCAGATATAAGAAAGGGGTTTTCACACTATTCTCATTCAAATGTCATACTTTGGTTATGTTGAATCCCTATGGCCAAATGTCACTCGTTCTAATGTAGAGTCGTGGGTGCTGGACAGGCCCCAAGGGGTTTCCTGGAGTAGGCCTGCCCTACCCCACGACAACTACCCTCCAGTCTTCCTTTCATCTGGTGGTCTGTTAATTGGTGAGGACCCTTCTTCATCGGGCAGAGATCATTTGCCTTTAACCTGACGGGAAAAGAACCCTGCTCACCAAATTATACTATTTTTTTTTTATGTATACCCCAAACACGAAATGTATTAGAACCTATAGTACTTAGTACCGTGCATGGGTTGGAGGTTGAGAAGACGAAAGAAGATATTTGTTGACATTGGACTTGAACTTATGTAGACTGTAATTTTCAGGAAATACGTATGAAGGAAGGTTGTTCCAGAAAACGGCAGTTGAATGAATAAATGAGGAAGATGAAAAGTTGGTTCTGTGGGTTTGAAGTTGGACAGTAAATGGATGTTGGCTGGTGGCTGCACGTGTTCGGACTGTTTTGAAAGACAGAGCAGGAATTATAGAAGCCAATTCAGAAGAACGTGCCCATGGAAGTATCTGTAGAAGAGGCATGCAGCAGAAACAGTACGTCTATGAGAAAGCGAGTGGAGAGACTCTGTTAGAGATGAATCATTAATTAACCTAACTGCCCTCTTCTGAATGGAATCAAGACGCCTGAGAGAGGTTTTGGGGGCACCACCACAGATGTGGGAACAATATTCCATGGCAGGGCGGATTTGCGATTTATACAGAGTGAGCAGCTGTTCGGAAGAAAAGTAATGGCAAGAGCGAAAGAGAAAACCAAGTTTTTTAGATGCAGAGGAAGAAATATTTGTAATGTGCTTGTGCCAAGAGAGATTAGAAGTCAGGGTAATCCCCAAAAGAGATATATCATTTTGCCTAGAAATCGGAGTGTCACTAAAGATAAGCATAGGAACAGAAGAATCCTTTTTGCGAGATATAAGACAAGACTGAGTTTTAGAAGGGTTGAATTCAACTTAGTTGTCTTTCCCCACTGGAGAATTACCTGGAAATCGGCATTTAAGGAATTGGTAGCGAATATTCGAGAAGTTGAAGCTGGTTGAGCAGGGCAAGGTTTCTCAAACTGGAAAGTGGAATGCAATGTGCTAACATCAGCAAAACTATGGATAATATTTCCGATCAATGGAAGAAGGTCATTAATATACAAGAGGAAAAGAGTGGGAGAAAGAACTGAACCTTGGGGGAAACCGGCATTAGTGGAGAAGTTAGAAGACAGAGAGCCATCTACCATCACCCTCAGTGAGCGATCAGAGAGAAAACTGGATAATCAATTACTAAAAACAGTTGGCAAACCATAAGATGGAAGCTTGTTTAGAAGACCTTTATGGCAAACACGATCAAAAGCCTTTGAGATGTCAAGAGCAACTGCTTGTGTTTCAACGAACCTTTCCATTGAATTAGTCCATAAATGGGTAACATAAGCCAGAATATCACCAGTGGATCGACACTGACGGAATCCATACTGGCGATCGTTGATCAGACGGGAGGTTTCTAGGTAGTTTAAGAGTTGGCGGTTAATTGATTTCTCCATTACCTTAGAAAGAGTAGAAGTAATTGCAATGGGACGATAATTGGATGGGAGGGATTTGTCACCCTTTTTTAGGAACTCGCTGGATATGAGCAAATTTCCAAGCAGAAGGAAAACACCTTCGGAATAAGAAAGGAAAAAAGGCGGCAAAGAATAGGAGTAAGTTCAGGAGCACAGATTTTGAGAACAAGTGGAGAAATATCATCGGGAACTGGAGCTTTCTTAGCATCCAGATTCGTCAAAATCCTTCTGGCATCCTTCTGACGGAAGACCACAGGAGGTATTGAATAGAGCGTGTTGGGAATGGTGGGAGGTGTTTTATCAAGATCATTAATATATGAGTTGGAAGAAAAATGGGATGCTAGCAGGTCAGCTTTATCCTTGGCTGAAGTGACAACAGAACCATTTGGTTTGGACAGAGGTGGGAGCAGAAATGGGCAAAAGTTGCGGCCAATAACTTTGTCAGGAGACCAGAATGCTCGGCTACAATTAGGGCAAGAAGCAAGTTTTCTACTCTTAGCCCGTTCAAACTCCAGTTTGGACTCATTAATAACTGCTTTACAATTGTTGCGAGCTTTGGTGTAGGCAGAAAATGAAACTGAAGAATTAGACCCAAGCCAATTATGATATGCAACATTCTTCTCTTGAACAGCCTTAGCACGTCCTTTAGATAAAGGACGAGATTTTAGGAACTGACTGGATTCCATTCCTACCAGAATAATTTCACTGACACGATCTGAGCAAAAGTTGACATCAGAAGTTTTGAAACAGTAATCCGACCAAGGAAAACAAGAAAAGAAATTTCGCAGGTCATCCCATTTTGCATTCTTGTAATGCCAAACAACACGAGGTTGGGAATAGCCATGAGATAATGGCTCCACTGGAGAAGAGACAATCACAAAGTTGTGATCTGAAGTGCCTAAATGACCTTTCACTTCGACGGTGTACTTAGAAGGTTTGTTTGTGAGAAAAAGATCAAGTGTGTTGGGTGTATAGTTAGGATTTACCGGTATTCTTGTAGGTAAATGAACGAACTCTGAAAGGTCATTAGTAATTGCAAAAGCCTCAGCATCTCGACCAGCTGGGTCGGTGTGACTAGAAAACGGAAGCCAGCTGGAGTTGTGAACATTAAAATCACCAAGGAAAATTACCTCACTGTTAGAAAGGTTGGACTGGAGAAAGACAGGTTGTAAAGAGAGGAAGTCAAAGAGCTCCAAGTAATTAGTGGAGTTGGGAGAACGGTAGAGACAACAGATCAATTTGACACAATGAGATAGAGAGATTTTAAGCCAGGGAAGATCAAAGAGAGGAGATTCCAAATTGCCAAATCTCTGACAGGGAATATCAGAACGGACATATGCACAAGTACCACCTTTGAGGCGAAAGGAATCATACAGCAAATAATTTGGGCATCTGAGATGAGCACTAGTTGAATCAACCGATAACAGATTCTGTCAGAAAAAGTACATGGGGTTTGGCAGACTGCAAGTGGAAATGGACATCGTTGAGATTAGAATTAAGACCACGTATATTTGTGAAATGAATTAGGAAATGCTTGGGAGATTTAAATCTTTTTGCAGATAAGCTTACTCTATTAGTTTGACAATTCATTGTGTATTCAATAGTAAGAAAAAGCAGGTGGACATGCTGTATGAAGTAATGAAATTTTTGGATATGGTGTACACATGGTAAGAATATACCCAGATCCTTGACATAACGTGGCCTCGACAATGCTCCCCGCATACACACTAGTCGGACTCCCTCCAGTCACTATCTGGCAGAGTAGAGGTAGCAAGATTATATACTAGCTGATACGGAAGCCTCCTAGAGAGTTACCAATAGGTTCGGTACGGTGTACTAACTAGCGGCCGGCCTGCGAACACCGTTTTAGAGCTGTACCCTCGAAATGTAAGGAATATTGGATCTCGCCACAACGTTCATCATAACCTCAAAAGTCATCAATCATACTGCATGATGGAAGAGATGGGGAAGGGTTGAGCGGAACTTAGCTCTGGAGACTAAACTTGGGTTCCACCACTTCAAGCCTTCAATAAGCAAAGTGGTGGTATTGCACCGGTTGATGAGAGTCATCTACCACCTAGTACTGCCTGGTAACATAGAGGGGCGGCATTCTTCCATGTGTTGTTGGCGCCACACCTCGACCCCTGCTTACGTTGGTATAACCACCATGTACTTGTGCATGGAGGTTATACCCAGGATTGCTAACAGTCCCACCATCGTGAAGGTGGGCATAGGGAAGACAACTCCAGTTTACAGTGGGGCATGGGCATGCCCCACTGTAAACTGGAGTTGTCTTCCCTATCGGCTCCATACTTCTATCTATCTCCCCCCCAGTCTTCAGTCTCCCTCCCCACTCTACCTGCACGCTAGTGAACGCCCCACACAACCTAAATTCCACAAGTGAAAATCAATTTCGCCCACCATTTCTTTTGACCTCCTAGCACTTCCTCCTCAACGTGATCACATTTTTATTTATTTATTTTTATTTATTTTTATTTTATTTTATTTATTTATTTTATTTTTTTTTTTTATTTTATTTTTATTTTTATTTTATTTATTTTATTTTTATTTTTTATTTTATTTATTTTATTTTTATTTTTTTTTTTAGGTCCTAGCCACTGAAATCTCAGGAAATTAGGTGGCAGGACCTGCCAGAGTGAACTATATTCAAGTGGATACCTGGTCTGCCTCCACGGGGCGAAAGTGGGGCAACGTCGGGCCTCAGTAGAGGTCTGGCGGCTAAATGACCAGATGAACAACGGTACAAGGCATCACACATATACAAAGTCCATACACTTTTAAATCTCTGGCTTTTCCAGTAAACTGGTTCACATACAATGTAACCTACGCGGAGATGGGGGAAACCCCTGGTGCCGCTTGACCCTAAACACACTTTACACTTTACACTTTACATCGTGAAGGTGCAAGCTGAGGATTTGGCTGTCACAGACCGTCCGGACTTTGCCGAAATTGGGTCCGCTTGTTTGGCAAATATGTGAGAGAATGTCTGTGACAACCTCAAGGACCAAACCTATTTGAAAACTAAATAAAATTCTATCAATTTATAACCTACCTGCCCTATCTTAACCAAAAAAACTTATAATCTAAAGAGTGCTTTTATCCTTTCCCCATCGTTTTCTTTTTCGCTTAATTGACCATTTTATTTTCCCACAAAGCAATATTTCCACAAATACACATTAAAATAGCTTCTGCACCTGTACGTGCCATTAAAATGCAGCGATGCATGGAAAATGAGCTTGAACAACTGGCATGGATGAAACTGTACACACCCAACTATTATTCAAACAAATCTGCCCAATCAGTGAAAGCCGGTGTTTATCTTTAAACAAATGTCGTGTTCTTTATAAAAATATTAAACCGATCATAATTCAAAATACAGAGTTGGTTTTCCTTTTTTTTTTTTTCAGAAACTATTCGAACATCCACATAAAACTCCTTTGATACAAATTACTGATTATTCACCAATATGTGGGTGTGTGTGTGTGTGTTGGAGAATGATCACCAGAATAAAACTTTCTATAATTTCTCCAAAAGAAAAAAAATATCAATGGAAAATACTCGAGTTCGAGTCCCGTCGATGACGTGAGGAATTTTTATGGGTCTTTTCACAACGTGGCAGAGTTAGTGGGTCTCAGGGAAGGGTAGCATGGTTTTCTCTCCAAAACTCGGGTTTTTCGTCCAGCAAACAGAAAATCGACCTCAAGAACACACCCAATTTACAGACAATTACACGGAACAATATGGCCTTAATCATCGATGCTCTTAAAACCCTATTACAACAGCAGCAGCAGCAACACCTGATCCATCTGAGTACTACAACGTTTGACATGCTTTAACCTTTAACCAAACTGGTGATTGATAGGAATGAGCAGGAAACAGTTTGTTTATACTGAATGTTGATGGGGAGGGTTAAAGTCGAAGAAGGGAACACAAATACCTCTCATCATATCACGTAAAATTGATATAATAAGATAATATGAAATGGAATAATTATTTCGATAGATGTCTGTTAAGGACTGAACTGAAATCTTTAATTTTATTAAGATTATTTTTATTTAAGAAAATAAAATTAAATAAAATTTTATTTAATTTTATTTTCTTGAATAAATGAATACCGATCGATTGATTTAACAAAATCATTGCAAGAGTAACAATAAGTCTGTTTTTTTTTTCATTTAATCGACCGTTTTCTTTTTTCCAAGAAACATTACAAACAAATAGTTCCACTAAAACACATTCAAACAGTTTCTGCACCTGTACGTGTCACTAAAATGCAGCGGTGCGTGGAAAATGATCTAGAATACGCTCGTAACTGCCGTGGATGAAAATTGCCACACCCACACATTATTCAAACAATGAAAGCAATGAAAGTTGTATTTACCTTTAAATAAATGAATGAACGTTTTTCCTTATACTAACGTCGAATCTATCGACAGAAAACAAAATACGTAGTTTGTTCTCCTGGAAAAATCCTGAAAAGCGAAATAAATCTCAAAAGATGCTTGATTTCAATCTTAACTATTCGTACATCCACATACAACTCCTTTGACGCAAATTGCTGGTTGTTCAGCAATAGAGAGACAAGGCTGGCTTAAAGGAGGACCAAAAATCGAAAGAAGAGCAGGAAAAAACAATGTTAAACAAAAGAATTCTATATAGGAGAGTAAAGTCCGAATTTTTGACCGTTTAAAAAATTATTAAAGCAATCTATTTATCTCCTAATTGTTTCTCTTAGTCCACCATCAGGAAGTTTCTTTCGATTTCTAAACTCTGAAGAAAAAGCAAATGCTTATCAATATCATATACCCACGTAATAAAGGGTGCCCACAAATCTTCATTATAAAACTAAAAAGTTTTTGGGCACTGTACATGATACAAGCCTGAAACCACGTCCAGGGGATAGAGAATACCTTCAAGTTTTTATTCACCAACCAGAATATGTGTGCACTGCAGAAGATGACAGCATAATTGCAAAACTATAATCATGGTGGAATTTACTGACACAATTCCGTCTTCTTGGTTTCGTTGTTGATCGACAGCTTCTGTACGGGCTGTAGCTTATATGGTTTCATTCTCAGTCAGCAAGAAACATGTTAAACACTTTTAACCTTGAAAAGTTAGGCTCATGACTGCCACATCTGGAATTCCGTGGGCTTCGTGCAAACCTTCTTCAAAACAGCTCCTCTGGGCCCTCACTTCCTCCGGGATGATTGCACAAACATACACTTTATGAATATCCACTTTATGAATTTTCAGCACCATAAGTGTGATATGGAAAATTCATAAAGAAATGTTGGTTTACTTCGTGGCTTCCTTCTAAACGCAGCCTTGGAAATTTACGCATAACAGCGGTCGAAGACTAACTCGTTGAATCAAAGCACGCACTGCACTTCCTCGCGGTTGCTAAATTGCACCTTGTTTACAGTTTTGTGATAATGCAGCCCGCATGTTTTTCAGTTGCTAAATAAAAACTTGAAGATATCCTCTATCACCTGGAAGTGGTTTCAGGTTTGTACCATGCACCCAATTCACACTAGCATTTTAGTTTTTTAAAGGAGGTTTGTAGACACCCCCTGTACCATAAACAACAGAATATAGTAGTGGACAAAAAAAAAAAAAGGAAACTAAATGAAAACTTTGAATCTATTTAACCAATTGTTAGTCGCCTCGTATTGGTCCATCTACTTCATATCTATTTGCTTCCATGTTGAAGAGAATAATAAAACTATTGATCTTTTTAAATGAGTGTCAATTTTTGTAAATCTGTAATCTTGTGCTAATGGTCCAGTAATCCTATCTCATTCTATCCTATTGGCTGGAAACGTTGGGCGAAAACACATGCATTTTCTTTATATCTAAATATGGATAATAAGATCATGGTTGGGTAATAGAAATTTGATATAATCCAGTGATATGTTTATATTTATCGCTATTGCTTTTAAAAGTAAAATAAATGAAGTTCGCTTAGTGCTGATGAAAGAAATGAGTAAACATTAACTGTAACTCATAAACTGTAAGAACACAATCAGATAAAATAGGAGATTTATTTAGAAAACAAGAATGATTTGTATTATGTTTATCACAAATATTGAAAGGCACGAAATGTGCAAAACAGGCTTTTTATTCATTTTGCTTATTGGAGGCTTGAAGTGGTGAAACCCATGTTTAGTTTCTAGAGCAAAGTACTAAGTACTATAGGTTTTGTACCTTTCGTGTTTGGGGGTTTCATTAAAAAAAATGTATTCTTTACATTATTAACATAAATATGGAGCATATGAAGCCGCCTGAGAGATCCGAGTATAAAGCAGTTTCCTTTTCACACAACGATAAAGGAGAACCACTACCTATTTCCGCTGAAATAATTGGGAGGATTGCCAACTAAAGCACCCCAGCTGTCATTTGGCAGTCCTCCCGAAGGAAGAAAAACACTCGAGTGGCTTAATGAAAATGGCTAAACACGACAGGATGACACGCAAGGTTTGTTAAAAGTTGTGAAGCAACCTTTACCGAAACTTAAAAAAAAAAAAAAAAAACATTACAAGCATCTTATTTTTATAATAGGCATTTCATAAAAAATATTTGTACTTCTAATACGCTGCAAAAAATTGCTTATGCGTTTATTTAGATTTCACTTTTTCTTCCTTAACGGGCAGTTAAAGGAAAGAAGGAAAATTTAACTTTAGACAAAGAGACGTGGTTGAATTCAACGAAGTGCATAAAAGCAGTCTTTTGTGACATTTTAAATTGTTCTGCTAATTCTGCTAATATGAATAATCTCGCCTTCATACATAATAATAAAAGCAGTTGCTCGTGTGATGCGATTGGAAGAGGGCGCCTCTGTACTTCCTGTTCACTCTACTGTTGCAGCGTAAACTTTTAATTTCGTTAAATTATTAATTTCCCCAATTTATTCCAAATCATTTATTTTTAAACAATATTTGAAACAAAAATATTGTCGGGCATCTCGTGCCTTTTTAGCTTCAGAATTAAACTTCTTTGATTTGAAATAACGTTTCTCTGCGTTATGTTGATTTACATCCAGTTTCTCTTTGAATTTCCCCATTATTTAGTTAAACGTGTGGTAAGAGTTTGTTCTCTCCTGCGTTCAGTCTATGAAAGTAATGAATAATCATTAAACGGCTGGAAGATAGACTCTTAGGGGAATTATGTGATACTTTTTGTGGGGGATATATGAAAAAGCGAGATCTTTATTTTTAAGTATTCTATTTATTTTTAGAATATTTATTTATTAGTGCATTTATTTATTATATTATTTTATTATTAAAATATTTATTTTTAAGTGCATCGATCTATTGTGGACAGCGAGGTAGCTATTCTTTGAGACCATGCACTAGTCCCACTCCTTTTCTACATGAATTTGAGGAATTTTTATAGATTCCTGTTTGTGCGGCTTGCAGCTATGTGTAGGCAGCCTTCAACTGCTGTGCAACTCGCGAGTTTAAAACTAGCTGTCACAAAGTATAGTTTCAAAATGACTTTTCGAAACATCCGGTTTTGATAATACAGTACTCGAATTTTCGATATGGAGTTATCTTGTTTAATGTAGTATAATAATATTTATCAATATTATTATACTATATAATAATAACAGCGCAATAATAGTTATTAGTATTTGTATTTAGTGTAGTAGGCTAGTTTTGAAAATCATGCTCTTTCTATTTTTACAGTAATAAGTACAGTTTATATCTAAACAACAAATACGTGAGCTGTACATTATTATGTTATTGTAGTGGGGTTTTAGGAGCATCAGCAACTACGGCCATATTCTCCGTGATATTGTCTGTAAATTGCGTGTTCCGAGGTTGCTTTTCTGTTTGCTGGATGAAAAACTCGAGTTTCCGGGAGATTAAAAACACATGCCACCCTCGCTTGAGACAGACTAACTCAGTCACGTTGTGAAAAAGGCCCGACATATTTTTTAAGCATCTGGATTTTCCAAGACGTACCTCTTGAAACTGTACATTTAATACCGTATTTTAAATTATTTAATGGTTACCAAATTTAAGGTATCCAGGAAACTTTTCATTATTTTTACATAACGCTTCCAACCGGTTCTGCAAAACAAGTACGTAACCCCTCTACTCCTACTCAAAGTCACATGAACGCTCAAAGTCGTGATCAACCACGTTCACAAATAAAAAAGCAAGATAAGCATGTCAAAATAAAGGTTTAATAAGGAGGTGGCTATTCATAAACTATGTAAAACAAGGAGAAAGGAGGGAGGCTAAAGGAAATCTGTCTCACTAAGCCTTGAGAATATTATACAATAGTGTCCTTCCAAAAAATAAATAATGTGCCTTGGAAGGAAGTGTTCAAAGATTTATAAACGTGCAATATGTAATTTGTGATTGGCTGCTATATGTCAAGATTGACTTTAAGTAGTGTTAACCAATCTTTCTACAGAACTAAAAACAACGCCCGATTCTGGATCAATTAGGAATTCATCATATTATTTTGGTTGTTTCTACATTAGGGGAGTTTTATGGTGAAGAATTTGTTATCCTTCATTGATTGAACGGTCACCAATTCAAGGTCATTCGCGCAACTCTCTCCTGCAGTTTATAAATTGCAGCATTTCCATAATTGAAGCTTTTGGAAATCGCCTGATTTTCGTTTATAATGTAGTCGATTTGGTTCAACACAAGCTGACATTTAAGCTTCCATCCAATGTAAACGTCGCCAAATTACCTAAGACAGTCTTTACCAGCTATAATTTGGAAATTTTATCCTTTGTAGCGTTGCCGACATTCTTCTCAGCTACCTCAGTTTTCTTTTCCTCTCTTTCTTTTTCAGGTTTCATTTTTTCAGACGTCTCACCTGTGAATAAAAAGGGAATTAAATATTATTTAATTTTTTCTTTTCTTTGCATCATTAACGGCATTAAACAGTATTAAAAGTCTATTATTATTATTGGAGTAAGTGCAGTTCATTCTGACTTTTTTTGTTATCTTAAAGTAAAGTCTCTCTCTCTCAAAGATTCACTCCCTTGGTACTCACCATACTAAAAGGGAAAGTTTTCGGTACGCACCTGATCCTCCCAGTCTGTTTCTATGGCACAATGGCAGAAAAAAGTGGTAAATCCCAGCGTACAGCAGTCCCAGTATCCCAGATGATATTCCAAGAATTCGAAAAGCTACTCGTGATCCATACTGAGCCATCAGATTTCCTCCAATGAAACTTCCAGATCCTCGCCCTGAGAAAGTTTAATTTTGGTGAAAATTTGTGGGAATGATTTTAGACTGTAATATTTTCTTAAAAGTTAAATAATTGAAGTATTGTGTTTTAACGCGTAATACAATATTTCTTTGAGTTTGTTAACACCTATTAAATATTATTTGTTCAATGAAACAGTAGAAGGTCTAAAACTAATAAATAATATTCTTTTTCAGCCCAGGTTTGATAAGAAGATCTGCCGAAAGATTATAGATAGATTAATTCAAGATTTAAGACGCTGCAAGGATTTTGGGAGAAAATTTTTTTATCAGAGCAGTCCGCTCTAGCAAGAAGAAGAAATCGTGTTTTGCAGGGATGGAATACTTTTGAACAGCAGTGATGCAGGTATTTGCTTCTGTCATTGAAGAAGCAGTAAGGAGTAAGATTCAAGGAATGCTAGATGGGACAGGGGCAAATGTTATTATTATAATTATTACTAAATAGACATTTAAATAAGAGGTCTGTTCAATAAAGAATGATCATTCTTTTTCATAACATACATTTATTAATTATCCATATTTTGATGATCCTTTTTACACTCCAATGTTTCTGCCATTCTTCGAAAACATTGTGGGAGCCAACTTTTTGGAATGTGTTTGAGAATCGCCTCCAGTGTCTTTACAACTTCTTCTGATGACCGGAAACATTTTCCTCGCAGCTCTTTCTTTAACTTTAGTTATAAAAAATCTCTGGGTGCAAGGTCAGGGGTCTACGATCTCAAGGAAAATTATCAAATTTTATTCAGTCACCTCATATCGAATATTCTACTGTGAGGAATCTGTTGATGTATCTGTGGAGCAGAAGATCATACTGCTGAAGCATACATGGGAATTGGTAAAAGACAAAGCTGGATGTATTTAGCGATAAAATCTTTATTATTAATACCCCGAAGTTCCTGTCACATCATCCACATAGACACAAAAGTTCTTCATGATTGAAAGTGAGGTTTTCATCCCAAGTAAGCCCCAGGTCAGTATTAAATCCCACCTTCTGAACCCGGTTGCCAATGGCAACCGGGTTCAGAAGGTGGGTTTAGTTGCTTTTGCCCTTAAAACACTCGCACACACGCACACGGAGAGACACGTTGGCTTCTTCTTTAGAAACATTTCTACGTACGATTACTTATAATTACTACCAAACAATGAACAGCAAACCTCCATCTGTATGACACTCGAAGTCGTTTATTTTTATGGCAAGTCTAAGAGGTCAGTAACTTAGTTACAATAACATCTATTACATAGGCTTACGCTAATAACTTTGCCTAGAGCACAGATATTTGTAAGTCACGATACATTTCCATTACGTAGGACATTATTCTTCGTAAAAAGCAATGTTTCGTGCACTGAAAGAACAATTAGCAAAGTATTACGAAAAACGCTTTTGCCTGTTTGAAAACATCACTTGGTATCATTCAAAGCCACGAAAACACTGATCAAAAACTGTATATAGCCAAAAATAGCGTCTCCTTTTCTGAGTTATCTCAAGTTCTGTGTCCGACGTTAGATCCGTGTTAAGCACTGTCCCCAAACAACTAAGGCTAGGAGGCGTCAATATATTGTGGCTCTGTAATCTCGGGCATTCTTCGGTCTGGTTTGCCTGAGACTGAGTAATTCAGCAAAGTTGTGAAAAAAAAGCCCATAAAAGTTCCTCGTCTCATTCACGGGATTCAAACTCAGACTTTTTTTCCCAACCGGTGTGGGAAGACGATGATTAAAATTACTGCGCTACCCCCACGAGAGCTTGTGTGTCATGACAGTATATTCGGTGATTCCCCCCCCCCCCATATTAAGGTAGGACTACCTAATAGCGAGTAGTATATGATGGTCCATGTTGACTGAATTGATCCCCACAATTTTTGTAGACTGGATTGGATTGGATGGTCGCGGATCTGTACTCGGAAAAGTTCCTTCCACTTCATCCCACAGGTGCTCCACTGGATTGAGATCTGGCGACTGGAGAAGCCATTGCAGTAGGAAGAATTCATTCTCATGTTTCTGGGTTCAGTTCTGTACAATTGTAGCATGCGACATGGCTCATTATTCTGTTCGAATAATCCATTCAGAGATGAATATACTACAGCCATGAAGGGATGTAACCAGTCGGAAACAATTTACAGATAAACTGACACCCAAATGTTGCTCTACTGGTATCAAGAGTCCTGATTCGCACCTCAAAACACTCCCCACATTATTACTGTCTCAATCCTGCATTGTTGAAACCTGGCAGGATGGATCTATGGACTCGTGCTATTTTCGCCATATTCTGATCCCCCATTAGTGTTAACAGCGGAATTCAGGATTCTTCAGATCAGACAGTACCCTTTTGTCTGTTTTTTTTTTTTTTTTTTTTTTTTTTTGCTGACTGGAGTAGAATCTGGCTGGGTCCTGAGGTGCGAATCGGATCCGTCATAAGGTACGATGAGTTGTGCGTTCTGAAATTACTATTTGGTTAGTACTGTTGTAATGGATTGTTATTTGACTGAGTGTAGCCTTTCACAAGTCCTGACAACTTCCATTGGCCTCTCTCATCAACGATCTGTTTCCGACTTCAGAAGATACTCATACCGGCGTGTCTGTCTTCAACTACTATGCTTTCAAAGTCACTTTAATTTTTCGTCTGACTCATTCTCGCACCGAATTTCAAACAAACATCTTCCTTCCGTATCTCAGCTTCTTTGCTCGCCTCAGGGCTGCTGAATGCTCCTCATCTCTACAACTTAGCCTGCAATTACTTTCTCCAGCGTTCTGTACAAGTCATTTCTGGAACTCAGCAACTTAGTCGCTCTGTCTCTCGAGGATGCCCACAAGGTTCAGTGCTTGGTCCACTCGTATGAAATTTCTAAGGGGAACGCCTGCACCTTCATGGGCTTCAATGCAGATCCCACTGCTAACCGAGCGACCGAAAAGAAAAGGCTCACTGCTCACCTCACGCAAATATGGCAATCTAGATGGGACAACCCTTCCAAGGGAGAGATCACTAGGAAATTTCTCCCCAACGTGGAGAAATTGCATCCGAAGGCCCCGCTGTGGTTCTCACTGGGCCTCTATACAACCTTTCTACTTACCGGACACGGAGCATTCAAGGCAAAACTCACAGCCCTGGGCATCACAGAGGACCCTGCCTGCTGCTGTGGAGAGTCTGAGAGCTGGCAGCATCTCATGTACGATTGCCGGCTCTACGATGACCTTCGCTGCCAGCCATCTCCAGGATCACCTTCTTGCCCAGAGACAGAGAAAAGCACCTACTCGACAGTAAAGAGCAATACATTGCATTCTCCAAATTCGCAGAAGACCTCTACAAGAGGAGACGTACCCTCATTGTACAACAACCAAACCGTGATCAACAGCAATAAAACTAATTCAAGCTGAGAACTGATAACGACGAAGTGTCATGACTGCCGCATCGTGGACCCTACAAGGAAACGGATTCTACTAAGAATAAAGGACACGGCTTACAACCATTAGAATGACCACAACCCTAGACTTTTCAAAGGAATACACCGACCTGGATCGTGCAGTTCACTGCCACCAAGCCATTTTGGCGAACAAAATCGAGCACCTGACTCGATTACTTTAAACCCAAACCCAGGCGGGAAGAGGGGAGACACCCTGTCCCCCCCTCTCTCCGCCGACCCTCCTTTTCCTTCTGGTGAGGCATATATGCATGTATATATATATATATATATATATACATGCATATATATATATATATATAAATATATATATTTGTATATATATATGTATGTATATTCTGCCTCCACGGGGCGAAAGTGGGGCAACGTTGGGCCTCAGCTGGGGTCCAGCGGCTAAATGACCAGATGAACAACGGTACACGACACCACACAAATACAATTCCCACACACTTTTAAATCTCTGGCTTTTCCAGTCAACTGGTTCACCCACAATGTAAACTACGCGGAGATGGGGGAAACCCCTGGTGCCGTTGGACCCTAAACACACTTTCACTTTCGTCTAGGATTTAGTTCTAGATGAGTGGCTTCTCCATTCAACTCCTAATGCTTCTAAAATAGCACATACCGATGATCTAACCCTTCTTGTACTTGGTAATTCTCGTGCTTCTTTGGATAGTACCGCCAGTAGCATTATGAATGATCTGTGCTTTTGGTCCGTTATTAATAAACTTACCATTTCTCCTAACAAGATTAAGCTTCTTTACCTTAAAGGCAACCTTAACATTTTCAGGTCTCCGACTGTTAAACTATTTGGTCGTTCGTTCTCTCTCTCCACGGTTGACTCACATAAAGTTTTGAGTATTATTCTAGATCGCAAGCTAAACTTCCAGAAGCATATCTTGCACCTTCATGATAAAATAGCCAAGTATACATCTATGCTTGTCCGTCTTTCGCATCAACCCTGGGGTATTAACCATCGTACCCTTCGTCTTTTATGCAAAGTGGTGTTTGTTCCGATTTGTACCTATGGCGCTGGCGCCTGGTTTTGGTATACTAAGAAGGTTGCCATCCAAGAGAAACTCTCCTCTATCCAAAGACTCTTAATAATGAGTCGTACCTGTCGCACTGTCTGACAGCTGCGCTCCAGGTTTTAAACGGTTGCCTACCTCTAGACCTCCAGATTGCTTATCGAGGTTTGTGCCATTAGACATGCCATTCCAGTTGACTTTTTAGACTTCACTGTTAATATCCACTGCGATTCTAAAACCGAAAAACCTCGTTGCTAGAACCACCTATTTCAACTCTGGCAAGATCGGTAGTTTTCTTCTTCCAAAGGTATGGTCACAAGAAAGTTTATTCCATCTGTGTCCTTTGCCTTACAAAAGTCTATTCTAAAATGGTTCAGTCCGAATCTCCGTACTCTTTTTTCTTCTAACTGGCCATGGTTCCCTTCGT
The DNA here is from genome assembly GCF_048544385.1 of Mastigoproctus giganteus. Classification (NCBI taxonomy): domain Eukaryota; kingdom Metazoa; phylum Arthropoda; class Arachnida; order Uropygi; family Thelyphonidae; genus Mastigoproctus; species Mastigoproctus giganteus. Next base: position 97,796,665 of record NC_143587.1, on the reverse strand, counting down.
GCTAAACTTGCTATGGTTAATCTGTCTGGTTCACCCCCGTGTAACTGTGGCAGCCCAGAAGACTATCAGCATGTTCTTTTCACCTGTCCATATTATTTGATTCTTCGTCAACCTCTGTGTGTCAACCATTTTCTCCAGGCAATCATCTTCCTTCCGTATCCGTCGTCTCTCTTGGACTCCAAATAAAAATTAGTTTCTGCAAGTTTTTGCACATGCTTTCGCCAGACTTTTTTTTTTATGTTCTTGAGTCAGGGTGGCACCTAGGCAAATGCCCATTTCTACCTTGAACACCTGCGATAGCACAAAAACTCTGTGAAAAGGCCTGAAAGAAGTGTGTCAGGCCACTTCGAACTAGCGAGCTGCCAACACCCAGGCAGCCGCCGGAACTACTCCTATTCCAGCTCTACCTCCAGTCCAGACCAGTATCTCCATCTTCGCCATCTGATGATACCACCACCATCGTCACTAGCACCATTTTTTAGCTCAAATACCATCTTTACCACCACCTTCGACTTGGACAGTTGGTAGTCAAACTTGTACGATGCCGAATGATATCACAGTGTCTTCTATCTTCTGCTGGCCTCAGGCCAGTCCTGAGGCAGTATCATCTGCTGGCACCACCTTGCACTGGTGCGCGATTTTTATTCATTTTATTAACTTATTTTCACCTTTATTTTTTCTGAATTTTATTTTTATTTTATTTACTTATTTTCATCTTTAAGTTTTCTGATTAATATTTTTTTTTCAAAAAATTTTTTAATATAAATTTTTATTTCTTTAACTTTTAATTCTTTATTTTTAAAATTTTTATTAATTTACTGTTTTATTTTCCATTTGTGTAACTATATAATGGCGTGGAGCATGTTTTCGTGGCATAATTCTGATCTCTCGATAGATCATATGTGGTCATCTTTGTGGATCAGGTTCGCCTGGCAATGTTGCACATGTACCCTTATGGACAAGGCTATTTCAAGATAACAATGAGACCATCCACCGCGCCAAATGTGCGAAAGACTAGCCCGAGGAATACTCCACTCATCTGTTTTGGGCAGTCGAATTCCCTAGATCTCAGTCCCATTGAGTACATGAGAGCTGAACTGGAAAGGTGTGACTCCTGGTCTCACTTTTACAAACCTTGTTTACTCTGTGCAGAGTCCTATCGGAGTAGTGATTCGGACGGTTCAATACGTTGTTCGTTCATCTTTATAATAAAGTGACCAGGAAGTATGATTATTAATAATGAAGTATTAACACATACAAGGTCACTGTTAATTTGTAGTCCCTTTTTCATCTTATATAACCACCTGTTGTACAATTTTAGATTAAAGTTTGTTTCTCTTAAAACAGAGTTCCATGATTACTGATAACAATGCAAAAAAAATCATTCATTGGTAAGTATACTGTAGTTTCAGAGTTAAAGAGAAACATTTTTATTGGTATAGATCTCAGCAGTCAAATCAGCAAAATATACGAGAGCTACCTGAGACTCAATAGCACAACTCATATCAACATTTTAAACTGCAGGTGGACCCTATAAATATCATATTTCTAGTCTTACCTGTGCCGTAATGGATACCTCCAACGATTCCTTGCATGGTTGCTATGAGACCAACTGGAGCAAGGGCATCACTGTATGTGGCAGCAGCAGTCCACAAAAGCTGATAAGTGAGGGGCTTCATGACCTCATACACCAACACCACCCATGGATTGTACATGTACGACAATCCAAATAAACGAATGAGGTAGACAAAGAAAGTCATAACCAAGACGTTCACTCTGCCAAACCTCTTGATGATCCATCCTGATATCATCAACACTGGTATGCTGACCAACCCGGAAACTGTGTTGGTAAGTCCGATCAGATACTGAGGGCTGTTCAGGTCAACCAAAAACCAACCTAAAAAGTTTTCTAGGAATCCCCAGAGTGACCCGAGAAAGAAAAGTGCAATAAGCAACAGGACGGTCTCCGGGTTTCGGAACAGCGTCACAGTTTTGTAGGGCACATTCTTTGTAGGAGCGGCGATCTCTAGTTTAGAAAATATCACTATGAATGTTGTCAAAACCACCAGTGCGTCGTAGAAGTAGAACGCTGGGAAGTAACTCGTGTAATTTTTTCCCCGACTAGCGATGTCCACCAGGTATCCGGATAGCGGGGAAAATATAACGCTGGAAATTGAACCCCAAACTCTCTCCCTGCCGAAGTCTCCATTATGTTTTTCTATCATTGCCAAGGCTGTGACGTCCACAAACCGGAAGCATATGGTTACGAAGGTGATGTAACTGAGAAATAGAATGAATGTCACAACGACAGTCAAAAGTTTGTCTTGCCAACTAACACTATTACAATTTTTTTTGAAATGTAATTTTCCAGAAGCTGTTTGAGAAATTGCAAGTACTGAACAAATCAGTGAACAACTGCGATTGGTTGCACAGGCCATTCCTGATAAATCTTCAAAGAACGAAGAATTCGACTCAGATGGGTGAAGAAGATACCTGCACTGGCTTCCAGGTCGGCCATACATGTGTACATCGATGGTGATATTTTCTTGCTGGCTGTCTTTTTGGCCACATAGCTGTCCTTCTTCGGAACACGGTTCTGGTCCGAATTGTTGATGTTCAGAGCTGTTCCAGCATTGCATATTACATTGGAGGAGCTGAGCAGTTGAATTTCCCGTGGAGTTATTGCCGCAGTTCCCTTTAGCCAACAGATGGAACTGTTCGCTTGAGTTGCAGGTTATTTCAGCTGGATATGGCTTGCAAGAAGGTTGAGGGGCTGGTGGAATGAAAAGAATCCCTGTAGCTGTCACAGCGCACATAAATAAACAAAGAACAAGAACAAGTTTGTGTCTTCCAATCTTGTCTGCAATCATCCCAATCAGTGGAGGAGCCAGTATCTGAGGGATGGGGAGGAAAGTAAGAATGGCGGATGTTTCGGAAATCGTTAATCCCAACTGCTTCAGGTGGATGAAGACGAATGGTATCAGGGTAGAGTGTGCTACAGAAAAAAGAAAAATAACTGCATAATCTGAGTATTTATTGTGTAATCTTTATTGTAAAAATAACAAGTGCATGGTGTGGATTGTAATACAGCCCATCAAGATTGCAAATTATCTGACAAATTTATATAAATACGTATTTTATATTTGCGCTTCTAAAAAGACAGAGCTTCATTAGAGGATTCAAAGATGGGAGACCAGATTAGTGAGGAGAACAAATCGATGCACGTATCAGGAACGGCTTAGTGAAAAGTTTGATAATTAGCCATCTGAGTGGAGATTTAAGAAACTTTCAGGGAATAACAGAAGACTGGATGTCATGAAGTTCACTTATGGGTGGTCGAATATTTAGATGTAGGGTTTTAAATGCATCGGAAACTTTTACACCATATTGGGCCGTATATAATATGATGTAAATTGCTTGTGTTCTGTAGTCGATTTGCTGTTTGCTGGACCAAAAATCTCGCTTGAGACCCATTAACTCAGCCACTTTGTGAAAACGAACCATAAAAATTCTTCATGTCATTGACGGTTTTCGAACTCTGGTCTTTTCCACCTGGTGGTGAGGGCGGTGATTATACCAAGTGTGCTATCCACAAAGATTTGGCGATTACTAAAGTAATTTTCCTCCTTTTGGGTGCTCAAAGTATGGTCTGTAAGCCTAGTCTGGCCCTCGACAAGGTTTTACCAGACCAACTTGAGAATTTTGCAATTTTCTTCACTAGCTCTTAAAACAAAACGTTAAACCAATCCCTCCTTAGCTGGTACGTGGACTGTGAGAAAATCCCAATGATGCCTTTATTATAAAAGATTAAACTGTACACCGTGTCACATTGTAGTAATGACATTAGATGGGAAGTTGAAGGATATTTTTCCAAGCTGTACAAGACTCCAATCAAGCCATGGAATGAGAGTTTGTTTGATGTCGAATCCACTGAAATGCTTATCAAATTTGAGTGAATATGACGTTGAAATATGCACAGCGAAGTGAATAAAATTACTTTTATATATTTGTTATTAATTAATGTATGACAAGATAATTAATTATATTTTTTACTTCTGTTAATCGAGTTAAAAATTAAATTAATTGAAGAAATATTTCAAAGTCAGTTTTCACTCTTTGATTTCAAAATTCGCTTTGCTATTTTGTAAGCAGCAAAGAAAGCTGGAGAGTTTGGTGCAAATCAGTTCTAATATTCCTGATTCGTACTTGAAATGGCCTTAGAGCAGATCTTAGAAAATTGCGGTTTAGCTAAAAGGTTGAGACTTCAAAGTGGAATAACGAATAAAGGATTCTAAATCCTACAAGATGATTTTGGTAAAACCATACTCATCAAAAAGAAAAATAACAGAAAAGTCAAGAAAAAGTATTAAAGAGGGACCTTAAAAAGAAAAAATAAAGTCATTTCTAAGTTAAAGTGGGAAAATGGACGATGCGAATTTAAGGATAAAATTAATTAAACTCAGAAGTGTTTTTCTTACCTCCAAACCAACAAAACTGAACAGCTCTTAATGGAACAAGATGCTTGTTCACTCTGAACCATTCTCGAACTGTCCTCTTTGAAATCTTCATCGTGGCAGTCTGAAAATAAGTAAAAAAGTGTGAAATAAGGAAATAGCACTCAAAACTTAATTTAATCAGCGAATACAACCACTAGAACACACTTAAAAACGAGAGAAACGTATCTTGATGACCGTAGATGAAGAGTAGAGGGAAGTCGTATCAAATGTCAGATAAATAAATGCAGTTAATACTCTCCGTAATAAACATATGTTAGTTTATATAAGTAGATGCGATTATAATAACAGTTAATGCACTATTGTGGACAATAAAAACCCTCACAACAAACTAGAATATCCTTTTCACTCACTAAGATACGTTCTTCGAAACCTTTGGTTAACGATTTAAAAACAAAAACGCTTATTTATTCATTAGTTCGCTACCACTTGACAAAATGGGGCACGTATCAAAGCATATACATCCCCTAATCACATATTAATTCTTTAATATACCCTCCTTGCCAAAATACAAGATTACTTACCGTAGGATTCAAGTCAACCGCTCGTTTCTTACCACGTTCAAATCATTCGATCTCTTCTTATGAGAATGCTGCACTCCTGCAGTACTTATTCCAAAAGTAGAAACATCGGACCTCAACGAAGCATGCAGTAAATTAAGTCCGTTGTCAAGCTCGATTTATTTCGTTGGAAAACACCACGCCATGACCAAAAAGCGGTTATTTTAAAATGAAGTGGACAAGCACAGCCCAGCACGATTTTTGTTGATTCATATTAAAGTTAACTTTAGCTAAATATTGCGAAATGCGAGACAAAAGAAATTATTGTTTTCTCCTTGCTGCGTTTTGCACGTAATAATTTTTTATGCTTGTCAAGTCACGGAATGATGTGGCAGAAATATAACAATTTTAGAGCAGCATAGAGGAAAACGTTCGAAAGATTTCGTTTTCATAAAGAGCATCTACATTCCAGTTATATTTGTGACCTTGGGCCTCCATCTCTGCCAGATTATAAAAGCTAGTCCTTGATTAATGTTCCCAGCACGATGTCTTGAGCTTATATAACTGTATGTAACGAGGGTATGATATTTTGCTACTATAAAAACACTGAAGAATTATTTCCAGATAGGCAAACGGTATAAAAGCTGGAACTCCCCACCAACTAAGGACAATTTGCTGTACTCAGTTCACTTTCAAGAAGACCTTGTCCAAGCTTCTTTTAAATGCACAAACTGCACTTGTGGATTAACTGTTGGATTACAAGCAAATACCTTGTAGTGTAATCCTGATGAACGTGACATCTGACCTTCGTAGAATTCGCGTGAATTTTAAAACTGTAGATTTGAACTTTAGGAACTAATCTCTGGTAACACCCATAGCCGTTTCTGTTGTGCAAGCTAAATTCGTTCAGCCCCTTTGGCTTCATAGAAGAATTACCATTTATTGGCTGAAAACGTATTGAAAAAAATTATCTATTAATTGTAACACCCGGTGGAAAAGGCCCGAGTTTGAATTACGCCAACGACGCGAGGGATTTTCAGAGCTTTTCTTACAACGTGGCTGAGTTAGTCGGTCTCAGGAGAGGACGGAGTGTTCTTTTTTTCCCTTCGGAAACTCGGGATTCGTCTAATTGTAAATCTGTAGTAATATCCTCGTTAAAGTTAAGGAATTTTAAAACTATTCAGTGCCTGTTATCTTGATTCGGATTTATTTGGGATTAAAGATCGGTTTGTTCTGTGGTTTATTCCCATCAACTCTTGGAGTAACCTAATACATCATGCTTCTTAATTGAACTAGGCTATATAAACAACCGAGAGTCGGTGGATGGACCTTCCCTCAATCCCCACCCTTCTCTTCGGTTCCAGCAGAATTTGAGGATGTCCTAGTCAGGAATTCACTTTGCAGACAATAATGTTATTAAATCCAAATGTTCTACGTTTACAGATTTATATACAAAAATTAATCCTAACATAAGCAACGCCTACGGTATATTCCTCGAGTGGACATAACTCATCTTTGTTGACTCCGTGTCAAGACTGAAAACAGCTCGCATCAAGAGCAGAATACTTTGTACCATTGGATGCTGGTTTCTCGCGTTAAATAAAGATATTTATTTATCTGACATTTTGATCACCGCTTGCCTTTACCCTTATTCCTTAGTATGCCATAGCAGAGATTATGTCTACTTCTAGAGTCGGAAGAGGCTTTTAGATTCTAAGACGATATTTAAAGATTTTAATCTTAAAATGTCGCTTCTAGTTACCGAAAGCAACAACAGGGATATTTCAGTAGCAGAAAGAAACTTTTAAACAAAGTCACTGAACGTAAACAGGAACATTGACATACCTAACTGTAACCAGGTTCTCTTTCAGACTAGATCCGAACTGAATCACCTACTTCTCGATGTGCAGTACATTTCAGCCAGGAGCGTCATTCGCTGAACGTGCTCCTGCCACTGCTCACACGGAAATCAATCGTGCATCGCCTTGTTTAATTCCGCTAGGACCGACCGAACCTTATCAAACCAGTTGTGACGCAACCTAAAGTATACAACTCGAAGAAATGCTAAACCACCGAGGTGTTAAGGTCACACAGCATCGATCATTGAAGAAGCAGCACGAAAGGCATTCTTCGAACTGGGATAATTAAGGAGAAAACGGTTAACGAGGATGCTTGGAACTTTGTGAGGAACATATTATTGAAGCACTGCACATCTTCATAGATTAAGCAAATAACCAAACTGTATTCGTGTTTTAAAACATAAAAGAATCACCGTCCTTCCACACTGGGTGCAAAAGGGCCCAGTTCGAGTCCCGCCAATTAAGAACTTTCACGCGTGTCTGAATTAGTCAGTCTGAAGTGAGGGATGCATAGTTTCTAGCCAGCTAACCACTGACGCCTCATAGCCTTAGTTTCTTTGGTGTTTAACACGCAGTTAGCGTAACCTAGCCTAGCCTGACCTCACAAGAGCGATTAGCAATCTTTATTACCGTCAAAATACTTCTGATTTTCGTATTCAATTAAAGTTTAAGTTTATATTTATTTTCTCAATTCCCCAAGTTTCCATAGTCTGACATTACAAATAAACAGCGTCATTGCCTTCGATATTAATTTATTCTCTTCTCCATTTATATTTTTAGTCATTATCCGCATTCATATTAATGTTTATTGAAATGCACTCAGTCGTATTGTTATCGTTTTCAGTAGACTGCTAAGCGAATGTTAAATTTAAAGGAATGAGAGTACACTAACTGGTAATAATTAACTATTACACTGGGTATTGCTCGTGAAGAATCCTCCAGACTGTTGCCCCTGAATCATTGGCCTTGTGCTCTGTTGCTCACTTCCTTGTGCCCGTTCCAGGATTCTTTCCAACCAGAACAAGTTTTTCTAAATCGGGACTTGGGCAACCAGATCCGGGGTAAACATAACAGCAAAGAATGGAAAATACAGGATGATCAAAAAGTCCTTGCGCATCCAAAGGCCTTTTGGCATATTTACTGGAAGTAGGAAAGTCTCATACACAAGCCTTAGATAGTACAAGTGCTTGATGGCACATAACTTCTATCGAATCACCTCCTCCCAAGTGCCCTTCAACCTGTTATACTGTAAACAGCGAGTTGCTTTGATGCCCTTTGATTGACAACGCCAATCAAATCTTTGTACTCAGTCTTACCAGAGTACAAAGTAATGAACACTTCTGATCGCATCCTGAGTCCAAAAAGTTATAAGAGATGAGTCCAAAGTTATGAGAGATGAGTCCACAAATGAAGAGATTTTAGTAAGAAGCTTTATATCATCTGTGTACATTAAATAATTATTTCAAGGGTATATGAAGGGGGAAAAATCACAGCCAATAGGATGCCGGACAGTACTCCTCCTTGTGGGACAATGGTAGTTATGTTCCAGGTTTTGTTTTTGGTCTTGTTTTGTATGGTTAGATGAACACGCCTGTTCATCAGCGGTGCAGTAAGGAAGGCCGACAGATTCCCATTTATTCAGATGATGGATTGTTGTAGAAGTAATAGAATTGAGGTGTTCAGTCTATTGAAGGCGTCTTCGATGTCTGCATATATGATTGGCATCTCACATTTGATTTCAAAGACATCTAATATGGCGGTTTGAGCCGGAAGAAGGTTGGTTACAGTGGACCTAGTGGGCACTGCAAAGTAAAACTGCTCCGGGCTTGTGGGGTATTGGCTTCACCAGATGGGAAGAGAAGATTGCATTGTAGATGCTTAGCATCTACAATGCAATCCTCTCTTACAGTGGATTTATTAGGTAGGGACTGAGGGCTGTGATGATAAAATGTGGCACTGAGTCTTCACCTGAGAGTTTATGGCATCTATTAGTTGCTTCCTGTTGATTTGGAGATGAGTGCTCTTGGGCAGGATGAACTCCATTCGGCAGATTGGAAAGATCGCTCAAAGTTGGCTCACGGGACTGGAATCTGGAATGTAATAAATCCAATCGGTTGGTTGCAGGTGGGGTTATGTCTGAGGTGGTAATTTGCCCTTCCTGATGTTAGCGTCAGTGAAATACTTAATTGTGGCAATTGTATGTTTGCTAAGGATTGTCCTAGCACGCGAGTATTGGAATCTGTCTTGGGTATTACCTAAAGTCTTCCATTAACTATGAAGGATTTGTTTTTTTTTTAAGTGATCTGAAAGTCAGGGGGAGGATTCACCACGTTCGACTCCTAAGAGAGTTCCGAATCATTTTGGCAGTGGCACATAATCAGATCTATCTTGTGATAAGGTCTGTTGCAAAGATTGGGTCGCATTTCTCGAGAGCATGCCAAGGTATAATCTTTGCAGCTTCCAGGCATTTATTGGGGTTGAGGAAGTTTGGAAACACTAAAACTTGGCATTCCAAATCGTTAAGAGTATTAAAATTTACTGATGGTAATTGCAAAGTTTTCATAATTGGGTTCTGATCCTAGATAAAATAAGTCTCTTATTTTCAGAATCGACTATGCAATTGCCAGAACTGATGATAAGGTCGAGATGGCTCAGTCAGGTTGGATCGTTATTGATGTTGTGCAAGCTGTTGTTGTTGGGTTTTAAGAGCATCAGCAACTACGGCCATATTACTCCGTTCATATTGTCTGTAAATAGCGTGTGAGTTCTTAGGTCGATTTTTTGTTTGCTAGACAAAAAACCCGAGTTTCCGGGAGAAAAAACCATGATACCCTGAGACCGACTGACTCAGCTACTTCGTGAAAAAGGCTAATAAAAATTCCTCCTGTCATTGACTGGACTCGAACTCAGGTCTTTTCATACCCGGTGTGGTAGGATGGCGATTCTACCAACTGTGCAAACCGCGAAGGCGATGTGTAAGCATGCCGAGCTAAGATTTGTTAGTAGTCTTTGCAACAGATTATCTAAATTCCAGGGTAAGTTGAAATCTCCAGAGATCAGATGTTTGGCAGAAGTGTGCAGTCTATTTATAATTCTCGACCCCTTCATCCTACAATTAACGGAGGCCAAAATTACCGGAACCACTTCCGACCGGATAATGGCATAGATCACATGGCTCGTGTTATCCATGGAACTTCTGCTTGATGTGTTTGTTGACTGCATTACTCCCCCTGATTAGTTTCTGTGGTGTGCCAGAAAAAGTACGATAAACCGACACAATCGTGCACAATTTTTTTTCTCTTCTCAATTGTCTGTGACAGCCAAATCCTCTGCATGCACCTTCACGATGGTGGGACTGTTAGTAATCCAGGATATAACCCCAATGCGCAAACACACTGTGGATGACCACCCGGGTGTGAACCAACATAAGCAGGGGTCGAGGTGTGGCGCCCACATCACACGTACGAATGCCGTCCCTCTGTGTTACCAAGCGATACTAGGTGGTAGATGACTCTCATTAACCGTTGCAAAACCACCACTTTGCTTATTAGAGGCTTGAGCCCGTCACCACAAAATACGGAGGATGCGGAAAGGTCAAGGGAATGACCACCGCATATTCCCGGGACAATATGGCCTTAGTTGCTAATGCTCCAAAAAACCAAATAACAAACAAACATTAGAGGCTTAAACTGGTGGAACCCATGTTTAGTCTCCAGAACTAAGCTGCAGTCAACCCTCCCTATCTCTTCCATCATGCAGTATGACTGATTACTTTTGAGGTTATGATGGACATCATGGAGAGATCCAATCTTCCTTACATTTCAAGCGTACAGCCCTAAAACGGTGATCGCAGGCCGGCCGCTAGTAAGTACACCGGACCGAACCTATTGGAAACTCTTTGGGAGGCTTCCGGATCAGCTAGTGTATAATCTTGCTACCTCTACTCTGCCAGATAGTGACCGGAGGGAGTCCGAGTAGTATATACATACTACTCGGAGGGAGTAGTATGTATATACTACTCCCTCCGAGTAGTATGCAGGGAGCATTGTCGAGGCCCCGTTATGTCAAGGATCTGTTTATATTCTTACAATGTGTACGCCATATCTAAAAATTTCATTACTTCATACAGCATGTCCCACTCACTTTTTCTCACTATTGAATACGCCATGAATTGTCAAACTAATAGAGTAAGCTTATCTGCGAAAAGATCTAAACCACCCAAACACTTCCTAATTCATTTCACAAATATACGTGGTCTCAATTCTAATCTCAACGATGTCCATTTCCACTTGCAGTCTGCCAAACCCCATGTACTTTTTCTGACAGAATCTCAGTTATCGGTTGATTCAACTACTGCTCATCTCAGATGTCCAAATTATTTGCTGTATGATTCCTTTCGCCTCAAAGGTATTTGTGCATATGTCCGTTCTAATATTCCCTGTCAGAGACTTGGAAATTTGGAATATCCTCTCTTTGATCTTTTCTGGCTTAAAAGCTCTCGACCTCATTGTGTCAGATTCATCTGTTGTCTCTACCGTTCTCCAAACACCACTAATAACTTGGAGCTCTTTGACTTTCTCTCTTTGCAACTTGACTTTCTCCAGTCCAACTTTCCTAACAGTGAGGTAATTTTCCTTGGTGATTTTAATGTTCACAACTCCAGCTGCCTTCCGTTTTCTAGTCACACCGACTGAGCTAGTCGAGATGCTGAGGCTTTTGCAATTACTAATGACCTTGCACAGATTGTTCATTTACACCATGAATACCGGACGATCCTAATCATACAGCCAACATACTTGATCTTTTTCTCACAAACAACCCTTCTAAGTACACGGTCGAAGTTAGAGGTCCTTTAGGCACTTCAGATCACAACTTGGTGATTGTCTCTTCTCCAATGGAGCCTTTATCTCATGGCTATTCCCAACCTCGTATTATTTGGCATTAAAAGAATGCAAAATGGGTTGACCTGCGAGACTTCTTTTCTTCTTTTCCTTGGTCGGATTACTGTTTCAAAATGATTGATTTGGTAGTTGTTGGCGCATCGGCTTCTGTGGCCATATTGCACCTCCCAAGGTTTTTGCAGTACTTTGATCCAAGCCCGAGGCGAGAATCGAACCCGCGACCTTTGGGTAGCCGGGCAGGTACTTTACCCACTCGGCTAGCCCGGTCGGCACTGTTTCAAAACTTTTGATGTCAACTTTTTCTCAGATCGCGTCAGTGAAATTATAACAACCCTACGCTCTGTTAAAATTACAACCGTTGCTCAAGAAACAGCGATCATCTCATTCTCAAATCTGGTCCTAGCCACTGAAATCCCAGGAAAGTAGGTGGTAGGACCCGCCAGAGTACTCTAGCTACAGTGGTACACTCGGTCAGCCTCTCCGTGGCATGGTGTGGTAACGTCGGGTCCCACTAGGGGTTCGGCGGCTAATAGACCGGAGGAACAAAGGGCACAACACAATATACAGCACATGACCCCACACACTTCAAATCTCTGGCCCCGATACAATGTACACCCGCGGAGATGGGAGAAATCTCAGGAGCCGTTAGACACTAACATACCTTACACCTTATTCTTGTAGGAATGGAATCCTTTATTCCACACTCCACTTTAAAATTCTCGTTCTGTATTCTTATTCCGAAGGCGTTTTTGCTTCTCCTTGGAAATTTGCTCATATCCAGCCAGTTCCTAAAAAGGGTGACAAATTCCTCCCATCCAATTATCATTCCATTGCAATTACTTCTACTCTTTCTAAACTAATGGAGAGCTCAATTAACCGCCAACTCTTAAACTACCTAGAAACCTTTCGTCTGATCAACAATTGCTAATAGGATCCATTGGTGATATTCTGCCTTATGTTACCCATTTATGGACTAATTCAATGGGAACGTTCGCTCTTACAGTTGCTCTTGACATCTCAAAGGCTTTCGATCATGTTTGGCATAAAGGTCTTCTAAACAAGCTTCCATCTTATGGTTTGCCGACTGTATTTTGTAATTGATTATCCAGTTTTCTCTCTGATCGCTCACTGAGGGTGATGGTAGATGGCTCTCTGTTTTCTAACTTTTCCACTAATGCCGGTGTCCCCCAAGGTTCAGTTCTTTCCCCCACTATTTTCCTTTTGTATATCAATGACCTTCTTCCATTGACTGGAAATCCTATCCATTGTTTTGCTTGCCGATGATAGCACATTGCATTCAACTTTCCATTTTGAGAAACCTTGTCCTGCTCAATCAGCTTCAATTTCTCAAAAATCTGCTACCAATTCCTTAAATGCCGATCTCCAGGTAATTCTGCAGTGGGGCAAAGACAACTTAGTTGATTTCAACCCTTCTAAAACTCAATCTTGTCTTATATCTCGCAAAAAGGATTCTTCTGCTCCTATGCTTATCTTTAGTGATACTCCGATTTCTAGGCAAAATGATATATCTCTTTTGGCGATTACCCTGACTTCTAATCTCTCTTGGCACAAGCACATTACAAATATTGCTTCCTCTGCATCTAAAAAACTTGGTTTTCTCTTTCGCTCTCGGCATTACTTTTCTTCCAAACAGCTGCTCACTCTGTACAAATCGCAAATCCGCCCTGCCATGGAATATTGTTCCCACATCTGGGGTGGTGCCCCCAAAACCTCTCTCAGGCTTCTTGATTCAGTTCAGAAGAGGGCAGTTAGGTTAATTAACGATTCAACTCTAACAGAGTCTCTCCACTCTCTGTCTGATAGACGCACTGTTTCTGCTGCATGCCTCTTCTACAGATACTTCCATGGGCGCTGTTCTTCTGAATTGGCTTCTATAATTCCTGCTCTCTCTTTCAAAACAGTCTAACACGTGCCGCCACCAGCCAACATCCATTTACTGTCCAACTTCAAACCCACAGAACCAACTTTTCATCTTCCTCGTTTATTCATTCAACTGCCGTTTTCTGGAACAACCTCCCTTCATACATATTTCCTGAAAATTACAATCTACAGAAGTTCAAGTCCAATGTCAACAAATATCTTCTTTCGTCTTCTCAAACTCTAACCCAAGCACGGTACTAAATACTATAGGTTCTAATACCTGTCGTGTTTGGGGTTTCCATAATGCTCCACACAATTCCATGGTTTCATAATTCAATGTTGGCCTCTGATGACTTGCAGTGATGGGTTATTGTATTGGTATTGGTATTGGTATTTAAGGGCACAAGGGCAGCTAAGGCCAAAATGTGCCAGGTCCTATATTATTATCCTAAAGTAATATGATGGGTTCCATTTTTGCATCAGAGGAATTCATATATATGTATTTGCTTCGGAAAGGTATAGAGTCTAGTTAGGTTAGCACTATTGCCAATCATGTGGTTAAGGGATAGTGGTTCTTGCAGTTGTGATTGAGCGTGGAAAGTACTTCTGAAATGGGAACAGTGAGGAAAATCTAAAAGTATATGCCTGACTGAAAGCGGTAGTGTACAATGTGTGCATCGAGGTGGGTCATCCCCCATGAGTAGAAACATATGGGTTAGGTGCGTATGTCCAATTCTTAGTCTTGCTAGTATAACTTCTTCCTGTCTATTTTGTCTGAAGCTAGAAATCCATAAGGCTGGTTCATCTTTGATTTGGAGCAACTTGTTATTACTTTGTGCCTTCCATATTTCTGTCCACTGAAACATACAGACTTTTTTAATATGCTTCAAATAATCTCTATATGGTACTTGGTAATTTGCTGGTATTGTACTGCTTGGTTTTTTGGCTGCCTGATCTTCTCTCTCATTGCCTAAGATACCAGAATGCCCTGGGATCCAGTAGAATTTCACTGAATGATTCCTACTTCGTAGATGGTTTAAACAGCAAATGATTTGTTTTTTGATTGGTTGTGATGTTGAAAATTGATTGCCCAAAGCAGACACTGCACTCAATGAATCAGTGTATATTATACTGCTAGCATTGTGGAGAGTGCTAATATTCTGTAAGGCTAGTTTGATTGCATATAACTCAGCAGTATAACTGCTGCATTCAACTGGTAGTGATATGGAGACTGTAAAAGACAGAAAGACAGCTGCGGCACCAATGGCAGAACCTGTTTTTGAGCCATCTGTATATATTTGGAACTTTGTATATTGTTGAGGGCATGTTCTTTATGTAGTTGTTTGATATTTTCATCTGCCAGGGAGTTTTTTCCCCACTGCTGAAAGTGGGTATCACAATGAGCGAGATTTACAGACCAGGATGGGTCAGGAATATCGCTCTCTTGAAGTATGTTATCAAAATCAATATTCCAGGTGTGAATCAAATCTTTTAATCTAATACCAGTTGGTCTATTTTCAGTTGGTTTACTGTTATAGAAAGCTGTCCACTCAGGATTGGAAAGCAACGGTTGAACGGGATGGTCTGGAAGGCTTTGAATTTTAGCTGCATAATTTAGAAGCAACATTTTCCTTCGAAGGTGAAGTGGAGGTTCGTGTGCCTCTACATACAGACTCTGAACAGGGGATGTTCTAAATGCGCCAAGAGCAGTGCGAAGGGCACTGTGTTGGATGGTATTAAGTCTGATTAATGCACTTTTCCGAGCTAAATCATATACGATAGCACCGTAGTCTAAACGAGATCTGATAATAGCACGATACAAATGTAACAGAGTGTATCTATCTGCTCCCCATGTCATAGCAGAAATGGACCTAAGTATATTAAGTTTCTTTAGACAAACAGTTCGGAGGTATGTGATATGTGGAATGAAGTTCAGCTTGGTGTCCAATATTAAGCCTAAGAAACGAAGATTACTGGTGAGAGGGATCAAATGTTTTTTTAATCTGAGTTCCGGTTCCGGGTGTAGTTTACGTTTTTTGCAAAAGTGAACTACAATAGTTTTTTGATCTGATAATCGATATCCATTCTGCATTGTCCATGCCTCCAACTTATTTATGGAGAGTTGCAGCTGTCTTTCAATGGTATGAATATTTTGTGAACGGCAAGATATAGTTAGATCATCAGCATACATATATAGTTCTACAGTATTTGGGATGTTGTGTGTTATGGTGTTCAGTCTAAGTGAGAAGAGGGTAGAGCTCAGTACTGATCCCTGCGGGACACCCTGCTCCTGAGTGTAGGACCGAGAAAGTACAGATCGATAGCGGACCTGAAAGGTTCTGTGTTGAAGAAAATTTCTAATGAATTCTGGTAAGTGCTATCGCAATCCTATGGAATGAAGTTCTCTCAATATGCCATACCTCCAGGTAGTGTCGAAAGCCTTTTCTATATCGAGACTTACCATTACAAGATGTTCATTTTTGACGTAAGCATTACGGATGTTAGTCTCGGCTTTCACCATTAGATCCAAAGTGGCTCTGTTTTGTCGGAAACCAAATTGATTGTTGTTCATCAGTGCTTAGTTTCAAGAACCCAGGTGAGCCTTCTGTGTATCATTCTTTCTAGGATTTTACTTAGGCAGCTGGTTAGAGAAATAGGTCGGTAATTTTCTGGAAGTGAGTGATCTTTTCCTGGTTTAGGAAAGGCTAAAATGATGGAATGATGCCAGGAAGATGGATATGTACCTTCAAGAAAAATCCGATTATAGAAAATTAATAGTAAATTCAATGCCGTACTGTTTATATGTTTCAGCATTGCATAATATATACCATCAGGTCCAGCTGCACTGTTGGGTGATCTATTTAATGCTGTTTGCAGTTCAAATAGGTTAAACGGTTGATTATAGGCAATATATTGGGTAGTATGGAATTTTATTTTGTACCTTTCCGCCGAAGCTTTGATTTTCAGAAAGGAGTTGTCATATGCTGACGTGGCAGATGTTTGGTAGAAATTCTCTGCAAGGGCGTTAGCTATTTCTTCTTCAGAAGAAATTTCCTGTCCATTTTTGATTAAGATGGGAGAAGGAAGAGGTAGATATTTCCCATTTAATTGCAGAATCTTTTTCCAGATTAGACGACTGCTAGTATCATTTGTGATAGTGGAGGCAAACTGTATCCATGATTCCTTTTTGGCTTTTTTTCTAATTTGTCTAGCTTTTGACTTTAGCCTTTTATATTGAATTAGGTTGTTGGTAGTTGGGAACTTTCGGAATAGGTTCCAAGCTTTACTTTTTTCCTTTTTGGCATTGGTACAAGCTTCATTCCACCAGTGTTTAAGGTTTTTGTGTTTACATGTGGAAGCTTGAGGTATTGCTTCAGAGGCAATGGTCAGTATTTGCCTGGTAATATGCTCTGTGACATCATCAATGGGTTGTAGTCTGATCAATTGGCTATCAAAAGAAAGACGGTTTGAAAACTTTTCCCAATCTGCTCTGGAGAATTTCCATTTTGAGCGGTTATCAGGGTATGATGTTTGAAGCGTTTGGATTCTGCATATGATTGGAAAGTGGTCACTATTATGTGGGTCGTTTAATACTATCCATTCTATGCTGGGATATAATATGGGGGAACAGAGAGTTAAATCAATTGCTGACATAGATCCAGAGGGAAGGTGAGTATAAGTATTTTCACCAGTGTTCAGTAATGTTAGATTCAGTTGGTCCAGTATCGTCTCGATCAAGTGTCCTCTATTGTCCATGTGGTCTGATCCCCACAATGGATGATGAGCATTGAAATCACCAAGGATACAAAAAGGTGGTGGTATTTGTCTTATAAGGTCTTCTAGTTCTTTAAACGTGCACATCTTGTTAGGTGGAAGGTACAGGGATACAAGAGTTAGAATTTGCCCAACTGATACTCGTACAGCAATAGCTTCTAAGTGGGTTTGAAGCGGAATGTTTCTAGAAGGTATTTTACAGTCAACTAGAATGGCGACGCCTCCACGTGCAGATAGTGAGGAGTTTCTATCTTTTCTGTAAAATGTAAAATTTCTGATTGATGGAGTTACTTGTGGAGTTAGATTAGTCTCTTGTATACAAACGGCTATTAGACCATATAGGGAGATTAAGTCATAGATGTCGTCGGTATTGCTGCGTAAACCTCTACAATTCCATTGAACAATGTTCTGCATTATCGGGGTTTGAGGAGGGAAGGCGAGTCTGTCTGTTTCTTGTGAGTGGTTTGCTTTTGACGGTCATATTTCATTTTATCTTTTCTAGGAAAATTGGGACGTCCGGGATCTGTACTCTCTTCTACATCATCAGTTTGACCTGATGAAAATCCAGTCTCCATATCATCTTCTGCATGAAGATCAAGGACTGTTTCATCGTGCGTAGCTATATTTTCAGAGTCCATTCTATTTGAGTTTGTCTTTTGTAATTCAGTGGCTTGTTGCCTTCGGGATTTATTAGACATTTTATCACATGATTTTATTTTAGGCGGAACTGTGATAGGGGTATTACTTACTTCATCAACTAGAACGGGTTTGGTGGTAGGTTCAGATGTTGATAGCACAGATCGTGCCCATTCTGCAATGGATGTATTGGGCGGAATTGATACCTCAGTTTGGGTTGAAACAGCTCGGCAATTTAGTGTAACGGAAGCGTACGTGGTTTTTGCGATAGTTGACTTTATTTGCTTTCTTGCTTCTTGATATGTGACCTTATTCTCGATCTTGTACTTTTGTATTCTTTTTTCAATTTTCCAGAGTTCGCATGATTTTGAGTATGCTGGATGGTCATTCTTGCAATTTGGACATTCCGGAGCCTTTGCAGTACACTCTGTTTGTGAATGGTTTTTTGATCCGCAGTTAGGACAAGTAGTTTCGCCTCTGCATGTTGTCTGGGAGTGACCAAACTTTTGGCACTTGAAACATCTTAGAGGGTTTGGAATGTATGGGCGTATACGGCAGTTTAGGTAGCCTGCTTTAACTGAGGTCGGCAAATTCGGTGTACTAAAGGTCAGTATAATATTACGTGTGGGAACAAGTTGGTCATCCTTCTTTATCATAATTCTTCTTGCTTGAGTTACTTTCTGTTCCAGTAATTCCATGACTATCTCCTCTTCGGTTACGTTCAACAAATCCCACTCACTTATTACTCCTTTTGAGGAGTTCAAGGTGTTATGTAGTGAGACTTTGATTGGTATTCCGCTTATAGATGACATTTTTAGTAAAAATTCTGAATGCCTTGCTTGAGTGGTCTCAATTAAAAGATCTCCTGATTGGAGCCCTTTCACCATTTTCGGTGTACCTGCTGCATTCTCGAGACATCTCTGGATGACAAAGGGGGAGAGAGTCTGCTTAGCGGCTGAGTCGATAAGGAATGTATAATCAGAAAAGCTGGTGGTTCTGATTTGTTACGATCCTTTTTCATTCTTTTTGGAAGATTGGGATCGTCTTCCATTCTGCGGGTCTCAACATGTTGAGAGCCTGTTGGCTCTAGTGGTGGACATGTATCACAGTCCATTGTTGCTCCTTTTAGCCCTGGGAGTGAGAGCTTTTCCTCCCAGATTTCCGGCCACGCCACGTGGAGGCAGGAGCGGTGCCACCTAGTGGCCAAGCGGTTGGAGAGGTTAGTTTGTTAGTGCAAAAATTAATAAATATACTAGGAAAAGAAAGGTAATTTTCCTTTCTGGGTTCTTACTTAGGATCTGTTAAGTACAGAACCACTTACAAAGAAATCAGGATGCGAAAAGCACTAGAAAGTAAATATAACCAAATCACTGAGAAAGAGCACTATATCTCACTTGGGAAAATCGCTTGGACACTATCGCTTGGCACTCGGGGCCAGGGTTATTGTATACGCGTTTTCTGAGCATAATAAGAATTCTTTATTTCCCACTCCTCGAAAGTCACGCCCTTCAAGCATGACACACCGCTTGTCATACTGCACTAAACATCTTAATGAAAGATTTGTGTGCCGCAGTTCGTCCTTGGAACTCCGTGTTGATGCGATATTCGACCAACAGTCATGGAAAACAGCCTTCTGTACCTTACGGACACCGTTCAGTGATTCTTTTACAATTTTAGTACAGTTTGTTTCCCGTAACTTCGAATTATTATTATTATTATTATTAAAATCAGTTTATTTCCCAAGAGAGCTTGGGTCACCCCGGGACGGCTCTGTGCCAGAAGGGTGTGAATATTTACAGACTAAGGTGCGAGGAACACAATGTACAATAAAGAAGAGTACATGCTGCTCGACCCGAGACTTTTACAGGATTAAATATACAATAATGTACAAAATATACAGTGATATGCAAAATATATGATTGCATGGAGACAAAAAGTCTTTGTCATATACAAATAGGCAAACAAAAAAAAACAAAAAAACAAATCAGTTATGTCGAGGAGCAGGTGAGTATTATAGATTCATTATCTGGTAGAAGTTCTTGAGGATTTCCTTCCTGCAGAGCTTGTCTTCACAGAACCTATCAAGGTGGAACATAAATTTATTCAAGATCCGAAGACAAGGCTGGAAACATGTTCCTCAGGGAATCAATGCTTGTCAGCGTAAGACGCAGAGGGAGACAGGAGTCGGGTGCTCCCCTCTTGCCCTCCTCGGGCCAGAGATTAATGTGGATACCGATGGAGCATCAGTTCGCCTCGTTATAAGCCGTGCAATCGTGTGGACATTTTTTGTCATGATATGTCTCCAGGGAGTGGTGCCCAGATGTGCTTGTAGGATGGATCTGTAGATAGTTAAGGGGTGGCTTACCACTCTGTTCATCCATCTAAGCAACCAGTACTCTAAACTGAGATACTTCTGAAGGTATGAGGCAGGGGCAGGTGACCAAATTTCTGAAGCATAGAGAGGAATCGGCGTAATACACCTCAGGATGTGCCGAACAAGCAGCGCTGGCTGATGCACATCAACGAGCTCTTGACGCACTGCCCAAAGAGCAGCGTACGTCTTCTGCCTCATCCTGGCAAAGTGAGGCTGAAATGTGACATCCCAGGTGAGGCCAAGATCAGTACGAGAGGTCACCTTTTGCACCGGTTCCCCACTAACAAATATTTGGAAATCATTTTTGACTTTCTTCTTGGTTATCGTCAGTTGCACTGATTTGGAAGGGCTCAGATGCAGCCCAATTGTGGCAAGATAACTTTCCAAGCTCAATATCTGTCTAGAATTGTTCCAATAAAATGTTGTTATTCGTTCGTGTCCTCTTATTTTTGGTAACGCCGTATTTGCTGGGACGAAAGGAGTTTTACCGGGTCACTTTTATGCTGTTCCTCATGCATCTGTGCGAAATTAGTTTGCTTTTTGACTAAGTATACAAAAGATGTTTTACAATATTATTATTTATTATTATTAAATTAAATATACACTACAGGCGTATATTTCTATAATGCATATCACGATGGACCATACTTGACAAATACTGCTCTGAATCAAGGACAGTCGGCAGTAATATTGTTTGTTACAATATCCATTTGCAGGCACTTTAAGCATATATGCATAATGAGCCTATTATCTTCACCATGTCCGTCAGTCCATCCGAATGTAATAAACCGGCTCTTAGTGGATGAATTTTAATGATTTTTTTTATTTTTAGACCTTTTTGAAAGATTTATCATCCATACAAATTTCATCATAATCGAATTCGGCTCCCCTCCCTCCATCCGCATGCGATAATTGGACTGTAGAGGATGGATTATCATAAAATTCCCCATTTGGCTCTATTAGAAAGATTTGTTACTTCGATGCCGGTGAGCACCTTAAGATCATCGGAGTAGGATGTCATATCACTCCTCCCATGAATAAATGGGGGCAATTACAGCTGTAAATAACAGACAGAGGACCCCCACCTTGTGGAACACCCACATCATTTGTTCTGGTTAATGACTGGTCGCAAAATTTGAAGACAACAGTCCTCTCACAGAGGAGCATGTTCAAAAATGAGAAATGATCATACGAATGGATGATTATTAAGCATATCCAAAAGCGATTGAACATTACAGCATCAAAAGCGGCCTGAATGCATTCGATGCTTTTCTTTTCCGTGTGATCAGCACTCTTCTTGTCCAAGTACTGATCCTCTGCGGGTTTCAGTTTTCTGTCACATTTAGAGGCGATTTTTGTCAGTCTCTATGTACGTTGCTGTAGATAGCCATTAGTGTTTTTCTCTTAGTGAATAGGTCTTGCGCATACCGGGAGAGTGCCCTATATTCAGCTTCAGTGTCAAGGAAATGGTGCTCCAGTCCTTTTGGGAGGTATCTCAATCTTGTTATTAGTGTCCCCTGAGGTCTTCACAGTGTTGACAATCATAGACTATGTGGCTCCAGCTTTAGCTTTTCCCACATATTATTATTATTAATATCATTTAATTCCACATCAGTGGGCACCCCTGGAACAGGCTGGTTTGGCTAGAAGGGTGTACATTATGCAAATTCCAGTTGTTTACATTCACTGGAATTGCAAGAGAGATTGCAAATACATAACAAGGTAAAATCAATACATAAAATAATAAACAATAAAATAAATAAAGATAACAAACAATAAAAAAAAACACAGTGGTGAATCCAGAAAGCCTTTGCAGGGGATTCTTTTCACATAGCACTTATTGTTCGTGTTTATAGAGTTCTTTCACTCTGTCCTGTCTATAGCGCTCTGAGCTGCAGAAAGATGAGGCATCGATTCCCAGGAATCCCATTCCCATCGATTCCCATTCTGAACGTATTTGACGGAAACACTGACCTAAGGTATTGCACATTTTGCAGACAAGATTGTAGACAAAGTGTTGAACTGCACCGGGTTCGTTGTGAGGTCCAAGGATTTGCAGAAACTTCCCAGATATCAGGCGAGTCTATTTGGCCGCATAGAAGTTCTGCCAAGGTGTGTAGATTCCTCTGCTTGACTATGGTTTCCCAGGGTTTCGTGCCCAGGTTTGTATTGAGCACACTCCTAGATATGGTGAAAGGGTAGCCCTTCTCCCTGTTTAGCCATCTCAGGAGCCAATATTCAACCCCCAGAAATCTCTTCACTTGAGTAGAGGAAGCTCCTGACCAGAGTACCGAAGCGTAGAGCGGTACGGATGTTAAATTTCTTCGGACGTATTCCAAAAGGAACTCTCGAGGCCTCAGACCGACCAATTCCTGTCGGATTGCCCAGTACGCCACAAGCGTTTTTAGCCTGGCCATCTTCAGGTAGTCTTTGAAAGTAAGCCCATCATCCCACTTCAACCCCAAATCCGTGTGGGAGTGAACCTCTTTAATGACGGTCCCATTTATTGTGAGCATAATTTCATTAATACTCCTCCTTTTTGTGCTCCTCCTTCTGAGCTGCTTTTTGAGGATTCAGTTTAAGTCCCAGACGTCCTAGATAATCCTGGAGCTCGAACAGTACTATCTTATTTTCATAAGCGACTACCTCAGCTTTTGCTGGATCATCGGATATGACCAGAATCTTAAGATCATCAGCGTATGAAATGAAGTTTGGGTGCTTTGAAAGGAAGGGTTCTAGTGCTGCGGCAAAAAACCATGATGACAAAACTCCCCCTTGTGGGATGCCAACAGAGGTCGTCGTGGTCATCTCCAATATGCGATCATATTTAATAAATATTTGCCTGTTGATGAGGAGTTGATTGAGAATAGCAAGAAGATTACCTTCAATTCTGAAATAATCCTTTAGAATTTTAACTAGCTTTGTTGTGTTGAGTGTGTCGAAAACAGCTTGTATATCTAGGAATAAGATTTCAAGTTGTTTTTCAGAGTTAAGGGCTTTTTGGATTGCCCAGCTGGTCATTAATATATTTGATAGCGTAAACCTCCTAGGATTTACAGTATGAAAATGCTGTGGACGCCCATTGAAGCACTGATCGACTAAGGTGGACTGTATCGTTTTTTCAAACACTTTTAGTAGTCCACAGGAAATAGAGATTGCTCTGTAGTCTCTGGGATCTTTGGTTTATTAGTTTTTGGAACTGGTAAAGCATGGTAGACATTCCATATTGTCGGTGTGATACCAGTCTCGAGGATGTTGTTGAAGAGGTGATGTAACAGGTAAATCACATAGAAACTGCATATTTTGAGAATAAAGAGGGGGAATCCGTCGGGACCAATTGTAGATTTATTGGAAAGGCTGTTTATTGCTTTCATTATCCTTTCCCATCCTTTCCCTTGATACCTTAACGTACGCAAGCTCGGTCCTGGCCATATCTGTGATGGCCGCTACAGGGAGGGGCGGATGTTTTTCCTGGTCAGAGTGGAAGGTTGACTATGTCCACAGTTTTATCGTTCCTTCATCCATTTCCACCTGACGACCACGTGTGGAAACGATACGCTTGGAATGCCTAAGTCTCTTCTAGATATATATACGATGTGCCTTTTTCCGAACACGCAGGAAATTCGCTCTTTGTTTGTTGTAAGCGATGGGAGCCAGACTTTTTCCAGGTTCTGTAGGCTTTTTGCTTTAGATTAAAAGCCTCTTTCGTTTCGGAGTTGAACCGCTACTTAGTGTTTGAGGAGATTTTAATTGTCTTCGACGCACAAATGAGAGCAATGTGTCTCAATTCTTTAGAAATGGCATTAATTGGCTCTTCCACTGGTTTGAAGCAGAGATTATTCTAATTAAATGCTTTCAGTTCAGTGACGATAACATTGGCCTGACTAGGTTGGTTGAAAACGTAGTTACTGTATGTACCGGGTCCGCTGGTTTGGTCGCAGCGACTGAGGTTTCAGGTGCCTGTGCAATTTCAAACACTATTGGTAGATGGTCCGAGACGAATTTGGAGTTATAACGAATGATTTGTATTTGTTCCAAATTGTGGTAGACGCTGTCCAGGACTTGATTTCCTCTGGTCGGTGGTGTGTTCAGTGGGATGAGTCCCCAGGTCCGCATGGTATCTTCCATGTCTTGCTTTGCATCCTTGTACCTTGGCAGAGGCAGGTTGAAATCTCCTAAAATGATTGTTTGAATATTGGGGCATAGATGAGCAGACATCCATGAGATAAGATCCTCTCTGATTGATGAGGTGTGTCCTAGTGGGAGATACACAAGGCAGATTTGGATACTTTTTCATTTTTGTTGAAAACTGCAGTGATTGCTTCATAGTTTGATGTTTTACTGCTGTAGACATGTACTGCCTGAAAGAGGTCTTGTGGAAGATGGCAACACCACCTCCTCTCTTATCCTTTCTGGAGTTTGCAATATATTGATAATGAGTGAACGAGAGGAGCAATCCAAGTTGTTTTCCCTGATCAACCCATGTTTCCGAGATGCAAATGAAATCAATGTCTTACTGGAGGAGTAGGGCTTGCAAGGTATGTAGCTTGTTAGCAAGGCTCCTAACATTTTGTAGAAAAAAAAATGTTACTGTCGTTTGGGTTACATCTATTTGCATCTTGTCAATTGCTTGATATTGGTGTACACTAGGGATCTTGTGGTTGGTATCTTTTTTTTGTTTCGATGAATGGCTTAATTAAGGCACCTATCGGCCATACTGCTGGGTTGAGCACCTCGTGCAGATGTGCCCGAAGGCAAGACAGAACAAACGAGGAATATGATGGGTATTTTGTTTTAATGGCTCTAACATCTACCTTTATGCCAAGCTCTATGTCCAGGAAGCTTTTTATAGCAGTGGCCTGGGTATTTGGGTTTCTACAGTGACGCCAGCCTTGTGATGAACAGCTTGGCCCGCGAAGTCACTGCTGTAATGTTGTAAGTTTCGCAAACTTGCCTGAGCCGGATATTTTCCATGGACGTTTCCGTCCGTTGAGTACGTTTAGTGGTTGGTGCCTGTTCAGTCTCGATCTGGCATGGTGCATCTAGTAGACCTGTCCACCTTTGTGCTAGCAACTTCTGTCTGAACGACTTGCGCATGAGATCTGGTGGGTCTCTTGGCGTCACTCCGGGGTTTATGTACTGCTCGCTTGGCAGGGGAAGAGAGGGCTGAATTTGGTTTTCTACAGTGACAGCCGAAGGCTCGTCCAAATTCTGTTGAAGGAGTAGTTGTTAAAGGGGAGCTGGGTAATTGGTCTCCCTGTGAATGCGTATTGCGGGAGACCGAGGTGCCCGTTTGGGTGGCATCTGATTACTGTGATTTTGCTGGTTCTCTATAGGTTGGTTGGTGGGATACGTTGGACCTGCTGTATTGTAAAGTTGTCTGTCTTGCATGAGGCTCCATCTGTGCGCTTCTCTCCGCATCAGCTTTGCATTTGTATAACTTAACAAGTTCCTGTGACATTAGGATTGTGGTAATTACCGGAGGCATCACCTAGTTTGGAGAGCTCTGTTAGGTTAACTAGGTCCGTGACCAGAAATGTCAGATCCTTAATTTGTTTTCTGAGCAGAAGTAGTTCATCTCTAATTTCCGCGTTCTGAATTTTGAGTCGATAATTATCGGTCAGAAGTTTTGAAGATTCTTTTTCATCGGTTTCACCATATCTTCAAGATTGTGCCCTTGAGGAGACCTACCAAAGTTGTGAGGAGAAGGATCCTGGTAGGTAATTTTCTGTATGGGATGAATGGTTGATGCGAGAGGGAGGGTGGTTGGGACAGTTTGCAGCTCTTCCCTATCAACAGGAGTTTCGAGGTAACATGGCTGACTAGCTGGCTTCATTTCCGTTCCTTGTTCTGTGAAGAGAAGCTGAGGCTCGCCCATAGTCATTCTTTCATATCACTCTTTATCCGACTCGATGTCATCCTGCGCGAGAGCTTGTTCATTGGGAATGCCCGGTTGGGTGGAGGGGTTTCTTTCTGATTTACAAGTGTTTTGCATTCTTGGCATAGGTAGGATTTTCGCTTCGCAATTGTCAATTTCGAAAGATTATTGACACAGCACGCCCGAAGCTAAGTGAGCAGCTGACACATTGTATAGTAAGAGACGCAGGTACATGACATTGGCTGCAAGTGCACATACCGGGGGACATGCTTTTCTTCTGGGTAGGACTAGGCATATTTAAACTCCGTCAGGTTATACTGTAGTGGTATTAGAATATCTTTCTTTCCGTGATTTTAGAACTTAAGCTCAGAATGCGAGTTTTCAATACAATTCGCCACAGTGACAATTAGCAGATTTCCTTGGTATTGCAGGCCTTTAGGCGCTGGGGTAGAGACTACTTGGGAATTGACAGCACTGACTGATTAAGCATTTAATCGAGTAACTTGTGTGGCGACCTTGACCTCAGGCGGTTCTACTTTAACCGTAAGCCGTACTCGAGAAATGTTTCACTGTAGATATGTATTATAAACGAGAGAAAAATTACAATAAAGATTTACCTGTCAGAGATGGTTGGACAATAGCTCCATCAATGGATCGCTGACACTACAACGAACCTTCTGGTATTAGATTCATCATGGTGCACTGTTTTGAACACTATTTTTTTGGCACTAAACGCGGAGCAGCCAAATGCGTGGCCACACACTATACGAGAACAAGATATGCAGTTGGAGTCCTCAACGAGTCCGAAGCCAAACAGCTTCTCCTTGTAGCGTCCGTGTCCGGTTAATAGTGTTGTCATATGGTACCCTGGGAAGTACCAGGCCGGCTGCTTTGGGTATATTTTCCAGAGGTCTGGTAGAAATCTTTCTGTTACTTCGCCTTTTGTAGTCTTCGTCCACCTTCCTGCCAAAGGTCCATAAAGTGTGTGTGTAGCCTAATGTTTTCGTTTTTTAGGTTGCCCGCCGGGTCATTCGTGTGTCCTTGGTGGGTGGCGGCCATTCCCCTGGCCAGCAAAAAACAGTAGTCTCGCCTGTCTATACCCTTCCATGCAATTGGGATTAATCCACTCATATTTTCAATGTCCAGCTTGTTCGCATAAAAAGCTCTGCCTTTACGGAGCGTAGCATCGAGAAGCTTTAATAGCGGTTGATTTAAGCCTATTGAATAATGCTCTTGCTCTTGAGAAGGAGAACCTGTCGTTAACGTCATAAAACCCATTTCATATCTTATGAGAGAAAATCTTGTAAAGAAACGCTTTGTTCAGTTTGGAGTTCCACTAGATTTTAGACTGGGTTGAAATTTTTAGTGTCTTTGCAGCAGCTTATCTCCAATAGAACGTACCCAGCGAGTGAGGAGGTCAGAGACAAAGTCAGCGTCACAGTGTGCCAACACGTCCCAAGGAATTGCAGTGGCAGCTTGAAGACATCGGGATGGATCCAAAAATTTAGGCAACATTATCTTCATCTTTTCAATATCTGCGCGGTAGTACAGTGACATTGTCACCGTCCTCCTCACACCGGGTGCAAAAGGCCCGGGTTCAAATCCCATCAATAACACAAAGAACTTTTATGGGAGTTTCCACTCCGTAGCTGAGTTAGCCGGTCTCAGGAGTAGATAGCAAGCTTCCTCTTCCCGGGTTTTGTGTCCAGAAAAAGAGGCAAATCGACCAGAGAACACACGCAATTCACGAATATTATCACACGTGGGTAAATGAACTAATTCTCTGGGTGACTCTAGTGTAGTGTGACATTTTTTCTTCTTTTCAATTAATCTGTATTCGGGGAAGTTAGGACCTTGTAGGCAAAGTAGATAGAAACAGGTTCATGATCAGATTGAAAGAGGACCCTGGATAGTTGATTTAAAGTGTGGAAGAACAGGGATCAAGAAGATTTTGACCTCTGGTCAGGGCATAATTAATAAGAGCTATGCCGCGGGACTCGAAGAAGGTGGATTTACCATAAGTTGGGATGATGCAGAGAGAATATTAAAATCTCCACAGAGAACAAACTCATATGAATTATGCAATGCGTTGATTGGCCAATTAATGGGCTCGTAAATGAATTGTTCAACAAGCTCAGGTGGAATACAGACCATAACAATGTCGATCATAGTGTAGTTGATCTAAAGTGATACGATGACGGATTCTTGGGAGGACCATTCTTTCGGTTAAACAATGACGTTACTCAGTGGAAAACGTTTACGCTTATTTATTTATTTATTTATTTTTTTTTTGATATTTCCTTATGGTGGATACTATGAAGGTATCTTCAAGGTGTGGTTGATTCTCGGGATTTGCAGAGATACTGGGTGTTAGTTGTAGAAGTCTTAATATAGTGAACAACGTTTCCTTTTATTGCAGAATATGAGTTGGTGTTGACTAGATGACAGGAAGGAGAAACAGCATTGGCGAGATCTTTATTCCAATTTGCGTTCCATCCACTGACTCAGCTTATTGGAGAGATCAATTGATGCATGCCTTCGTTGTTCGGGATTTTCCCATAGCACTGCCTGATCCTTGTACCGACAGGCCAATATTCAGATTTCCAATTCGGTCATAGCCAGTACGGTCACAGTCAGTCCAGAAAGTGGAGTAACTGGTGTTCTTTGTTTGAAATTAATGGACTCTATAGTCGGCGTGAAGCTCTTCTTTAATGGTTTCTGTAACAATAACAAGGGCTCATGTAGTTGATGAGTTCAGACGTGTAACAAACAACCCGCCAGAGCGACGACGCTCAGGAGGATTGAGGCATGGAAGTAGTTTAGAACTGGTGGCAGTTCCTCTCCATGTTCTTGATTTGGAAGCAGTGATTTTTACCGAATTTCGGACCTTTTGTTGACAGACAGTTAAGGGTTTTTTTTTTTCATTAGCATAACTTGATGTTATTCTAACATACTCACACGTTTTCGCTCTGCTCTGGCTAGAAATATGGACATCTGATTGCATCCTATCTGTTGTACTGCGTGGGCTGGGTTGGCATCATGACAGCAATGTGACGTAAAGCAGTAGATGACAAACTCTTCGTCAGCGCATTGACACAGCTGAAGTATTCATACACCTTAGAAATTTCTCATTCTGTCTCTGAATAAGTTATTTTAACATAGTTTGAATTCTCATCAAAAGTTAGGGACTTAAATTCTGGTTAGCTTTGGAAACTTTTGATACGACCTCTGCATCTGATTCTTTATTTATGGCACCGTTGCAGTTATCAGCGCGATGATGGGCTATTTAAAGCTCCTCGTTACTGCATGAGGGAGGGTACTGATTCCACTAGAAAGGGTGTAGTTGAGCGCAGTTGACCATGACCTTAAGGCCAACGGCGAAATTGCCAAATTCAACAGTGGACACATAGACATTCGTGTCAACTCGTTGTAGGTACTTTGAAAATCAGCCTAGGCAACAGAGGAACTAGCTGTATCTGTCATGGTGGAAATAAAACTGATTTATTCTCAGTCTTCGGTTATCTCTACGACGTTCTTGGCTGGGGGCGGTCACAGCTGTTATCTAGGCTTGTTACTGATCCGTGAATCATATCTAGCTGTGGACATGATGGTCAAGTATGTGGGGGTGAGTCATACGACGATTTAGAGGCGAACAAGAAGTTGTAATTGAAGGGAGCAAATCCAGATGGTAGATTTTTATTTTTTTCCACAACAACATGTGGTATTTTCTGGGGCTGAGAAGGACAATTTCTTGAGACTTAGGCGTGAAAGGCCAGAGCAGTCCTGGCAAATAAGACCTTCACTAGTGTCTACTATAACGCCTTTATGTTAAACGAGAACAACCGGCGTCCATCTTGAAGAAATTCATTCACAAGAGCCAAAGAATATAAGAGAACTACTTATCTTTTGCTGGGACTTTAGAGAATGGACACGACGAATCAGAAGAGAAGCAGTTTCTTATGACATCAAGTTTGTTCGTGTATTGCACTCGTAATTATACAGAATTTATCTTGAACAAACAGCTGGTTGATTGGGTGGGGACTGTCGGTCTTCGGATCAGTGAGTTCTGTTATGACAGTAAATATTCAAGGATTCAAGGCATGAGGATATGCGTTTATACTTTCGAAAAAGCATCTTCTTCGAAGGCTGTTCGTAACGCACGAGTTTCTAAAGCTGTTTTAGTAAGCCTGAAACGAAAAGTGATGCGAATTGTTTTTTGTTGATGAACTGCTCAGTTTAAAAACTTGCAGATTACTTTGAACGCATCTTCGACCAAATACAATATTTGCAAGAAAATAAATCGCGCTGATGAAAGCTTGAGTACTCAATTAGACTTGATCTTACAACAAAAAAGATGTTCAAAATTGAGATATCTTAGTTTCCCTTTCTTCCCAAAAGATGGCGATACCATACACGAGCATTGAGGATTACACAAACACATAAAAGTTGATCTTACATACTTCAGTTAGCTGTTGCGTTGAATTCAGAATATTTTGTTTTTTATTACTGCTTTTTGACGTGACAAATCGATTTGCATTCTAATTTGTAGCAGACGATTTTAATAATAAGCGCATAAATTGCTTGGAATATGGCTGGTGCTGCCATCTTTTGGCAGCACCAAAATCGTCGTATTTATTAAAAAATTAACTCGACTGAAACTTGAAACATGGAAAACAGTACAGTATTTTGTTTATAAACTCCTTGATATTTGTGTGATTAAATTAATTTATTTAACTTGCTGGTTTGCCTCAAAGGAATATTACTATTTCTATTTTATTGTTTATTTCGGCAATTGAAGGATTATATACACTGAAATTGCACCTTCAAAGTCCGACCTAAGGAGTCTTGCTGGTTCTTGTAATTGTTCAGGTTATCACAGTATAGTCATACGTAAATTTTTAAAATTTACTCCACGTCACGGCAGATATTCCACGAGATAGAGGGGAGTGTCCACGATGTTGGTGACTGTCCACGCCACAACCGTTGGTGTATATTCAATGGTGTGAATCCAAGAGCCGAACAGCCCGTTCCACGACTTCGCATACACTTCCTACTGGGCTTAGATCTGGCGATTTTGGCAGCCATGGAAGGAATGCTCATCGAACCAGGTCCCGTTGCAGCCCTGTGATACGAAGCATCGTCCTGCTGAAAGATTCCTTCATAGTTCGGGAAGATGGTTACCATAAATTGATGCACATCAGCAGAAATGATGGACCTGTATGAGTCTCCAGTGAGGCGTAGATGGACCGATATCGGAGGACTCAGGATCTTCCATCCCCAGAAGCTGCCCCCCTCTGGCCTGTATACAAATTCCTTGGTACACACGGACACCGAAATTGGACACAGGATTCATCGGACAAGGCAACCCGATTCCAATCATCCATTGTTTTGTGGTTCCACTCCATACCTACCCTAAGCGTATTTGCTTGTGACAGGCTGTGTTTAGGGTACTCATACGGGCTGACAGTTGCGATAGCCTAACAGCGGTAGTGTCTGATGCATGGTCCATGTTTAAATAGGTATTGCGCCCGGCCCTAGACTGCATGTTAGAGCCTCTTATCGTTCCTTTATTGAACAAGCCGTGGCTGGAGTGCTCGGAGAATCTGGCTGTCAGTTCAGTACACTCAAGACACAAAATTGCTTCACTAAAGTCCAGCAGGACTTAGTGCCGTGCTCAATTTGCATTGTGTTCTTTTCCACAGTAGATAATGACCACAGTTCGTCTTTTGAGCATCTCATTCCTCGTGCCACTTGCTTTTCTTATAGGCAATATACTAGGGAAAATTCAGGCTAAAAATATATTAGTTAAAATGGATATAAACATGGGAAATGTGATTAAGAAAGAAATGTAGACGTCACTACTCAACTGGGAGTGCCCATTCCGACGCGCAACTTGGTCGAGTGGCCATACCAAGAATTAAATTTGATCATTCTTGGTTTACAGGATTCGTCCATTCTTATAAACATAGCCGAAAAATAGATCGTTCTGGGAAATTTATGTCTGATCTTGGAGAATTGAAGCCGCAGTATTGTTTGTAGGCACGCAAATGCGATTCTAAGTTAAACCCAACCATTTTTTCGTGAGACTACTTCCAATATTTTATATCGAATTACAGTACCTCCCAGATGTGAAGTACCCGAGGACAATTAAATTGTGAAATTTAATTCAAAAAGTAAATCCTTTAAGGTTAATATTCGCATATGAGAACCGCTCCAAATATAACCTCTCTTTATAAGGGTTTATAAACTGTTCTTGCCAGAACAGTTTATAAACCCTTAAGTTTTATTCCGCATATATACTGGTGTTTAATTGAATGTATTAACCGTTCATTACGCATATTTTGCACGCACACTTTTTATTTTCAGTTGAGTGTTTGATCAGAAGATCAAAAAGCTGAGGAAATTTTTCCCTTAGCTCTTCGATCATCCGATCAAATTCGCAGATCAAATTCGCAGTTTATGGCATACACCGCGAATATTTCACGAGCAAATTCGGCTGACACAAAAAAAGATAAAACATTTATTACACAAAGAAGTTCAGTTTACATACACAACGCACCAAAATATCCTGCACGCAATAAGGATAACCAATTTATATTACAGTATTACTTTACTTCCTTCGATTAAAATTCAGTGTAAGAGTATAATTGAAATTAATATTCTCATATTGACCTCTGCTTTACCTTAATATGCAAATTTTTTTTTAATCGTGGTACGACTACATATGAACTGGATTTGGGGCTTGCTTTGGACTCGCAGTGGTACATTTCTAAATAACCAATATGTTCTAAATAACAACATATTAAAAAAATAGAATAAATTCTCTAAAAATATACAAAAATATCTTTAAAAGAGAAAGTGTGGTTTAAGCTGTTTATTTAAGAGGCCGTCGTAACACACAGAACAGAACAAAATGCCTTCACAACGAGTTGCGATAATATTGCACTACTTTCACGAGTTTATTACTCTACGTTTGCGCTGCCATTGAAAACAAACCTTTAGTGAGGAATCAAAAAAGCATCCAAAACATATAAAAATGAATACATTACTTTATTTTGACTTTATCTGTATATTATCTCATACATTAGAACAGTGATTTTTTTTTAATAAGCCGATTTAATAAAAAATAAATTGTATTTGTAGACCTCCGGTATGGTAGTTTCTCGACTTAACTCTTACTCCGTCCCCCTTCCCCGTATCTCTTAGCTTAACTCCGATTGAAGAGGCCTTGCACTGCCCTACCCTGCCCTGTAGAATGCATTTTAAATGGCATTGCCTTAGTAGTAAAATAATAAAATACTATTAATGGACATATTGTAGAATAATGAGCTCACCTCTTTGTACTATCGTAGTGATTCCACTTTGACTATCTTTAAATATTATTCTTTGCTAAAGACGACTGGACCCATAGCTTGCTCCTTCTTTCAGTGAACTTTTTTATTGCTTGTCATTTGAGAATCTTCTTTAAAATCTCTAATTTGAAGATGCACTGAAATGACCTTGTCATGAATAGCCGAGAATATGCTTTTTCGCAATGTGGTCCCAAGTTTTCTTACGTTAGAGTTCGAAAATTCAACTTTACGACTAACGATATTCGAAAAATGTAATTAGAAATTGTTCAACTCTTTAAAACCGTTCACTTGTTGGAACTACGAGTCCTCCACGAGAAAAAAAATGGAAAGTTCACTCTTCGGAATAATTTGTCTCTGTATTCTTCCACATTTCAGTTGGGACGCCAAGGATATTTCAATGTTTCAGCAGTAAATGCTACGTAACTAGCAGTACTAACAGGGAAACACAGACAATCAAGTTCATTTGGATTTCCAAGTTGTCGTTGCGAAGTCTCCACCGCCAATGTTTCATAAGTTT
Source organism: Mastigoproctus giganteus (assembly GCF_048544385.1). NCBI lineage: Eukaryota > Metazoa > Arthropoda > Arachnida > Uropygi > Thelyphonidae > Mastigoproctus > Mastigoproctus giganteus. The sequence goes on along the minus strand of NC_143587.1, from coordinate 97,762,479 downwards.
ATCTCCTGTTTGTTTTTTTTCACTAATAGAAAGAAATGCCTGTACAAATACCACTGTTTTAGCCAACTGATGACCTTCCGGATAATGGAATGACACTTGCATTTCCAGTAAAAATCAGCAAAGGGGTTCTGTTGCGAAATTAAAAGGATGACAGGTCGTTATAAAAACTGTCGACTTCATATCTTAGAACAAAAATATATTAGCTTATTCTTGCCTTTAAACAATAGTATAAATAATTTTAATAAACGAGTATCAAGTTTCAAACTCTTTATCGGAGTTCTTGGTCACATGCATAATGATTAATGAACCAGAACAAAGATTGTAAATTAGCCTTTCCCTAACTGCTGACGTCATATCGTATGAGGCGTTTCCAATCTAGTGTTCTCATAGCCACTCTTCCTCCAGCAACCCCTTGCCATGCTCCATTAGTTCGTACTTAATTTGAATTTATGAAATTCTTCCTATCCACGAAACGGATCCATTGGGAATGCATTGCAGCGACCGCTGGATGACTGTCCCCCTTCAAAGTTTTCCATGAATAGGCTGCGGTAATTGGCGATAATGGGTTCCCCATGATGAGTCTTGTCTTTTATATATATTTTTTGTCTTCAAGTTAAAAAACAAACAAACAAAAACTGGTCCTAAAGCTAATTTGAAGAAATGTTTAAAAGTTCTATTGATATACCGTGATGTCAATAATTAGGTAACACGCCACTGACATCGAGACTTGACAATATTTCCCTGATTTCATGAGTTCCTGTTTAATTACTTTTATAAAATCCTTTAAATTTGTGATTATGTACACCTTAAAGAATAAAAGCCTTCACAAAATACTTATTAATCTGAAAAATACTTGAAAAATGAAATTATTTGACAGCCTATTTTAGTCTTACTAATCCTCCAGAGAGCACATGATCTTAAGTGACAATAATTATACAAAGGATATCCGCATTAATGCTTAAAAAGGTTTCAATATTCGCAATGGCACTGACAACCATTCGTAATGGAGCTCATATTTTTATTCTGAGTTCTCTATGTAACTCAATATTTTTGGTGTTTGCTTGTACGTACACTATTTATTTTGTATTTCCATGTAGTTATTATTTTATGCAACAAAATAATAGCTACATGAAACTTAGGAGTTCTTTAATCTGTTTATTCAATAATCTAATATCTACACGAAAGAACAATTTTTGTACTTTCAAGTGTTTTTGCAGCTGCCTAACAAACTCTACCTTCACAACGCGTTGCAGTGCTATTGCACTACTTTTAAAAAAAAAAAAGGACATCGGCAAGAGGTGAATCTATCGCTTACTTAAAAGATAACCCTCAGTTTCAAGAATTACTACTTCTTTCCAAATAGCGTGGTTTCTTTCAAATAAAATATGGAAAAATTTTGGTGATTCCACTTGTTTTAAAATAGTACAATACCGCCGCAACTCGTTATAAAGGTAAAGTTTGTTCCGCTCTGAGCAGTTCAAAGCACAATTACTAATTCAGAGGACTTCAACAAAGTTATTAAACAAGAACTCATAAAGAATGAGTAAATTGTTGTACATCTCGATGTCAATGACATGTTTACTAACATTCCAGTAGATCAAGCTGTTAACATCATAAACAGGAAAAATCGCAGATTACGTAGTAAGAGTGCCGCTGTAAGATATTATCTAATAGAACTATACAGCTCATCAAATTAGCTTTAGAACCAGGTTATTTTAAGTTTGAAGATAAAATATACATACAAAAGATAGGCCTCATCATGGGGAACCCATTATCACCGATTGTCACGGTTCTATTCATGAAGAACTTTGAGAGAGAAAGCATCCAGCAGCCACTTTGAGGATTTCCCTATGGGTCCGTTTCGTGGATGAATTTTGGAACATGGGCAGGAAGAATTACATAAATTCAAAGAAAATGTAAACAGCATTCATCAAACCATTAAGTTTAAACATGAGATTGGTGACAATAACAGCTGACCATTCTTGGACGTCCTAGTGGTTAGAGCCAAACAGTTTATGTTCTGTTCAGAAAGCTGACGGATTCAGGCCGATACAAAACCTTTGCATCTAAATCACCTGCACAAAATTAAAGCAGGTATGAAGCGTTAATGAATAGATGTTTGTAAATTTGCGACAACTACAAAAAAATCGAGGAGGAATCTAGTGCTATTAAAGAATTATTGGGAAATTATGTGTACCCAAGTAATTTAATAATAATAATAAGATTCTTTATTAACATAAATTGTATACAATAGTGATTCCTTAAATAGAAAGAAAGAGGAATCTTACAATTAGTTGTTTATACAAGTGATTTTGTTTTATAATAGAAAAAAAAATGAAATGAAATAATAATCATAACTGAATAATAATTAATAGATAAAAGCAAAGATGACAATCAAAACATAAAAATGAAGTAGTAATTACAGCGAAAAAGGACTACAAGTTGAGCAGAACGTGAAATGACATCGGCTAACTAAGATCGGCACTTACATAAATGTCCTTTACAAACAGCAAGATGGGACAAGATACCATCGCGATATGCCTTGTCTATGTCTATAGTCCACAGGTCGATGTCGATGTTGAGCGAGTTGAGAGTGTCCAGAGTCACATTACGGAAATGTCTTTTGAAATTCTGTAACCGCTGGAGCCTTGAGCACAAGGAGGGGGTACTACGGAGATGTCTGTCTGACAAACGCCAACCAACCGTGTTCCAGATGTTGATGTGATCCTGCTTAGCTGAGCACAGATGAAGGAATGACTTTATTTTTAGCACATGGGCTCTGTGGACTATGGGCGTATATTGCAGGTTGCAGCAGAGAGTAGATTTAGATGTTGTGTAGATCTGGTGCGACCACAAGTTGGCCCACTTCAGCACCCAGAATTTGAGGCCCCACAGTTTCCTGAGGCTGGTGGGTGGTGTCGCCGACCAAACTTCCACGGCATAGGAGAGCACACTACAGAAGTAAGTTGCGAGGTACTTCTTGATTATTTTCTTATTGTGTGTTTTGCACAGATCAATTTTCATTCCCCAGAACGCTCTCAGGGCTTTGGAATATTGAGCTTGGATTTGCTTTTTATAGGTGAGATTGGCATCAAGGATTACTCCTAGGAATTTGACACTGTCTGTGGGAGTCAGAACATTTCCTACCAATTCCGGAAGTAGAGAAGCTGCAGTATCAGTAGAAGTCATCCGACTTGGCGTAAAGGTGAGAGAGTTTGACTTCTCTGGATTGACTGACAAGTTAAAAAATTTGGCATACTTGCAGAATGTATTTAGGTAGCTGTTTACAGATTCAGAGGAGACTTGTCTTTCTTTTGAATCACCAACATGGTGTTTGCACGGCAAGTAGCATACAATATCATCAGCATACGATAGGAAAGCTGGAATTTGATCCATTAGTGTAACGAATATTGCTGCAAATAACAAGGCTGAGAGAGAACCACCTTGTGGGATCCCTACTTCGACGCTTTTAGTGACTGTAATGCCATCGCCTTTGAAGTGAAGCATTCTCCTAGACAGCAAATTCTTCAGGATCCTGAGCATATTTCCGGATATCCTGTAGAGTCTCTCAAGTAAGGCAAGAAGGGGTGTTATTTGGACTGAGTCGAAAGCAGATTTCATGTTGAGAAAAATGGTGTGAAGATCTTCGTTGTCATTCCAAGCATGAAGTGTTTTCTGTGATAATGACTGTAGGCAAGTTACAGTAGATCTATTTAAGGCATGGCATAATGGGTATGTTCTGGCCTATGCTCAAAGATTGCGAGTGCTATATCATTATAGATGCACTTCTCGAGGCATTTCAGGAAGGGAGAGGCAATTGATATTGGCCTGAAGTCAGCCGGTCTTTTTACACGAGGCTTCTTCGGAACTGCCACGACTCTGTACGATAACCAGTTCGAAGGCACTTGTGCAAATTTGAGTACTTTGTTATAGAGTTGGGTGAGCTCTTTGCTGATGAAATAAGAAGCAATTTTTAGACTACAAAGAGGTATTGCGTAAATTCCTATGGTGGACTTGTCAGGTAGTGAATTTATTATTTTTATTAGCTGTTCTTCGGAAATTTCTGTATTACTAGAAGGTGAAGAAACGTTAAACGCTTCGTTCCAAGGATATGCTTCGGACACACGGTGACCTCGCTTAAAATGCAGCACATGCTCACACCATTCCTGGACATCTACAGATAGAGGGGTGCAAGTATGACTTGTGGACCACACACATTTTCCCCGGGATAGCCGGCCATTCATGAAATTGTCAATAGCAAATTGTTTACTCATCTGGAAATCCATCCTTGCTTTGGAAAATTTGGCGTATGACTCTCGTGAAGGCGACTTCTTGTAGGAGGCATGGGCTGCCTGTTTTTTCCTAAAGGCCTTAGTCAGGAGGTCATTCCACCATGGCTTTGAGTGGGGACTAAGGATGCAAGTTTTGGACATTGCAGACCTTGCAATGAATTCCATCCATCTCGAAAACCAGTAGGCAGCCTCATTTATGTTAAGCTCAGCCAGTATCAGTGGCGGATTTCCGCACAGGCGCACGAGGCGCGCGCCTGGGGCCTATTAAATGGAGGGGACCTCAAATCTCAGGTCTCAAAAAAAAAATAAATAAATAAAATTGTTTCATTTTTAATTTTTACACTCATCATTATTACCGTTACTGAATAAAACTATAATTTAAGATGAGAAGTTAGTAAACTCTTATGCGAATATCCCTACATATTATACGAAATATCTATGCGAACTAAGTGAATCTGAAGTAGAATACGTATTATCATTAATGCTTAGTTGTGCCATTTTTTCATTTAAACATTAGTTAAAATATGTATGAAAGAATTGCGCAACCAAAATGATTAAAACCGCAACACCAAATCTAAAGCGCGTGCTATAGTAAAAACGTGCGCGTAGAATGTACACTTTAGTGGTACCGAAAATATTTAGAGCGGGGGGCCTCAAAAGTGAATTGCGCCTGGGGCCTCTCAAGTGCTAAATCCGCCACTTGGCCAGTATGTTCCATGGGTAAAGTTGGAAAAGGGTAGTAACTTTTCCAATGTTGATGTATTTTGGATTGTATACTCTCCTGACAGTGTTTGTAGTTTGTACTTGTGTACGTTCATCCTTAGGTCCCTGCAGAGATATCATCGCAGCAATCGGAACGTGATCGGAAGGGAGGAAGTTCTCAGTTATGGTCAGGGTGTCCTTTACTAAACAGTTTGAGAAGATGCGCTGCAGGATGGTAATCGCCATGTGAGGGAGGAACATGAATAAGACCAATGACCATTTCCGACATGTTCAATGACAGAGTATCTAGGAGCTTCTTTGTGGCTGGCAGTGGAAGGTTAAAGTCTCCGAGGATTATGAGCTTTTGCCGATGATTGATTGTGGATGACAGCCATGCAGTCAGATTAAGGACAGAATCCTCAGAAACCGGTGGAGGGAAATAAACGGCACACACAGAGATCGACAAACCAGCAAATCGGTAGATTCCAAGAACAGCTTCTATGTCATCTCCTGGATAAATGGATGCCTTAATCAGGGAGAGTGAACTCCTTTGACAGATTGCTACACCGCCGCCTCATCTCCGAATTCTATTAGCAGCCAACGTGTGGTAGCCAAGATTTGAGGTGAAGGCAGCAATTTCCATCTCATCTCTGAGCCAGGTTTCAATCAGAATGACGAAGTCGTACTCTGCGCAGGAAAGCAAATCAAGTAGGCCATCTAGTTTGTTTTTGACACTCCTGATGTTTTGTAGGAAACATCGAATATTTACTTCGACAGAGGGGTACTATGATGAGATTACTCTCGGAACAGTATTTGCTTTTCATATAATGATCTGAAATCTCGTCCCGGGATCGATGTCCCGTTCGATGTGCCCTCTTACTGGATATTCTAACTGGAATAAGGTATAAGGTATATTCTAACTGGAATGCGACCGGTCTGATGTTCGCTCGTCATCTCCACGTTAGACATCCGCAAATTGCACCCGCTCTCGGATATAATTTGGGAGACTCCGCTAGAGAGGACAGGTAGCTATGCTGGCGTAGTTATGCATTGTTGTGTAATTGGGTTCGGGCTTGATAAGTTCTTGGCCTTTAGTGTCCCATAGTATGGTATTACCAACAGACCTCTGGGCCAGTATTCGGCATTGAGGTATTGTTGGTAATTAGGCCCATCAATACCAATCAATACCAAGCATCCATCCATAAGACGGATGTTTGGTATTGATTTTGAAAGGCCTGAATTTCTTCAACTTTTGTCAACGGATCCAGCCTGCTAATGAAGATATTTGCATGAGTATTGCTGGTGGCTTGGCGATCTCGTATTCTGAGGCTAGTATTAACTACTTTCGTGCCAATCAAGGTGGTTTTGCTGTTTCTGGAATACCGTTGGCGTGGGGATGCTTGCGTCGGTTGAGGTCCGGGCATCTGGCTTTGCTGTACCCCATTCATGCCTGCAATGTCAGAGTTCCGTTTCGTTGATATTAGCATGGGCGCTATAGGCGCTGTCTTTAGAGAGTGCAACTATATCCGTTTCAGGTAGTAGCAATGACTCAGGTGTGGGAGATGGGCGTTCCTGTGGGCCAGCACAAGGGAGTCTAGTGTTCACGGGCAAGAGACCTTGTAGTAGGCTCAAGGACTTTCGTTGATAATCTTCAAGCTGAAGCTATTTTCCGAATGCAGTTTTCTTAGAATGCCTTCAATAGTTTCAAATTTCTCGGTGTTACACCCGCAAAAAGCGCAGCTGACTTGAGCCTGTGATTCCGTTTGAGAATAATTATCAGTAACCCCAGACAAAAGCTTGCTGTTCGTAGCCGGTTCACTGAGAGTGGAATTGTTATGTGTGGGACGTCATTAACAACATTCAGCATTCTAGAGGGAGAGACTGTGGGGGAGGGAGGCAAGTGCGCTAAGGGAGCAGCCAATATGTCAGCAAAATCCCTATATTGCTGGTGGCAGAGCGCACATCTCCATTTTGATTTCCGAAGTTGCGCAGTCCGTTTTAGATCTTTAATGCCACTACAAAAATTGCAAAAAAGAAGCTGGCATGATAATGATGAACATTTTATTAGGCAGTCGGAAAGTTTTTCGCAGCTCGATTTGATTTATTTTTCTTATTTTTATTTATTTATTTTTTTTTTTTAGGAGCATTAGCAACTAAGGCCACATTGCTCCGAGGATATGCGGTGGTCATTCCCTGACCTTTCCAAATCCTCCGTATTTGGTGGTCACGGGATCGAACCCCGGTCTAATTAGGAAGCGTGTGCTACGCACTCGCAGCTCGAGCAGGGTTGCATATTTTTCGGCAGCATTGTACCCAAAATTCACTAAACAGTACAGGGACAGATATAGCAAGGTTGCTGACAAAGTAAAAGGCAAAGACAAAATCCTTCAGGGTAGGATTAAGTAGGGTGGCGAAGAGCTGACCACTTACTTTTCGCAGTATGTGGGCTCAACGGGTAAAGGAATACACACTGTACTCACAAGGGCGAACAACACGGTCCGATTCAACTTTAGAAATTCTGCTAGGAAATCCGAAATTGCTGGACGAATTAGTAGCTAAAAGCACTTCGATACTCACTCCTCACAAACTGAATATAGATCTAAGACATTACATGAAAATTAAGATGGTTACACTAGTTTAAGAAACTAAAACAATTGAAGTAAGCGGAGCGTATAAATCACCCGACCCGAACAATCACGCGCACGCGCACTTCTCTCTAATCGATAATTCCATAGAAAAATATTTGAATCAACATAAACAATAACATAACGTTCAATATGGATTTAGAAATTCCGAACATAAAAAACACTGGCAAAAAAAAAAACAAAAAAAAAAAAAAAAACGAAAAAGAATCTGTAAAAGAGTACGGGCTTCAAATGACCTTTTAAGTCGAATAATACAATGGCCGACTGCTTCAAAGATCCCACACTAGAGTGTAATTAAAAGTCATATAATATACAAAAATGTATGTTAATGTGATTTACATAGGCGAGACCGGAAGAAAATTCAACACGTAGCCAAGGGAAACAAACACACTAAAGAAACGGAATTGGTAGAATATGCGCTGCAGACTGGACTGGATACGTTTCATAAGACAGATATCAGTAATCCTTTCTGTGACTGCTAAAGGCTTTGTAACGCGAGGCTCCTTCATTAAAATTATTTATCGTGTTATATAGTGTTTGAATTGTTTATTTCTCATTTAGACATGATTAAACCTCAGCACTTTTGATTTAATAACTTTAAGGAAGTTAGAAAAAATCCTTTAAAAATGGAGTAAACTTTGCCTTTTCGAAGCAGGTGTCAGCAAAATTTTCAAAAAATTCTTCACAATCCGTTGACTAAAAATGATCATTAATTCCGTAGTCATTAGCTAATGACGTCTTCTGAGCCCCATCGTCACGAAATGGAGATTCTCAAAAAGAACTCTCAGGATTCTGTATTTTCTTCTAATGTGTATACTGTAAATTGTATTTGGATCGAAGTGTAAACACACACATACACACTCACAGAGCTGTTTTCTCAAACATCCAAAAAAATCAGTAGTTAGCAATGTCAAAAACTAATAGTTGAAATATATATGGCTCGTCGGGTGGGGGAACTCGAAAAGCGGAAGGATTTTTCAGAAAATATAGGGGAAAGTTGTTTGGAAAATGGAAGGAACCATGCATTTTAATTTTTAACTCGCTCTTGTTTGAAATATAATAATCTCTTGTAATTCTTATTGTTTAATTGACTGATAAGAACAATAGAATTTTATACAATGATCGCCAATTAATTTTAAAAAAATCAATAAAGATTTTAAAAGAATCCTCATTGATTTTTTTATGATGAAATCAACTTTTGGTGATTTTTCAAACCACGGTTTGCAAAATAATGAAAAATCACAAATTTTCAAACCCCAGCTCAGGCTTGAACTTACAACACAATTCGAACTTTTTTTTATTAAAGACAACGAAGTTAAACTTCGTGCACGAAAGAATAATTATTATTATTATTATTAACGAATAGTAACATTGACCATCCACTTCTTTTCAGCACATAGAAATAACAATAAGGTGTTTTAAAGTACTCTGTAATTTATACTAAATTTGAATTATTTTGAAAATTATTTTAAGAATTTTCTAATTGATATAATAATTGCAAATTGTTTTAATATAAATAGTGGTTATTTACTTTAAATATTTACAGTGAAAACAATTTTATTTTTCCCTGCACATTATTGAGTAGATACAAAAAGATCATGCTGACTAAGACTTCCTGCCTTATAGCCTAAGGGCCTAAGCTGCCAATGTCCCGTGAAAAAACATTTCTACTTCTGAAATGTAGTTGTGTGTGTTTTTTGCAATGGTAGTTGAAAAGTGTAATAAATTAGTAATATAAAATTTTATGGCTATTTCATTATGCGTTGTTTTTCTTTTTTTTAATTTAAAAGAAAGACCAGTTCATTGTTTCTGCATAAATAGAAATGCTTACATATTGTGTCAAATGTCATAAAGTTAAAAGCACAATTTGGGGAACTTCCGTAACGTGATTTTTTTTTTTTTTTCATTTATTTATTTTCATACTCAATTGATCTTTAAACATCTGCATCAAATATAGCAAGGGTTCGAAACTTTTTCCGAGCCAAGAGCCATATCAGCAAAAAAATGAAAACAAACGGGGACAATCCCTGATCGTCGAAAATTGTTTCTTTGTTTCCAGAATGTACATGCGTGAGATCTGGTTTTATGAATATGTTATTAGAAACAGTCTCACAATAATTGCAATCATCTTGTACTTCTGACTACTCTAGTTATGGGCCACTGTTCTACACATATCATAACAACATAGGGTAATGCTCTGAAGGGGAAACTCACAGAAGCGTACACTTTGCCTTCACAACGAGTTGACCTGCTATTGCACTACTTTCAAATATAACATCTTCAAAAGATGTCATTTATTTTAACCACTTTTTAAAATATACGAATTTGAAAGATAAAACAGCACTATAACAGCCTGTATAATTTTAAATGAGCAAACTTAAATAAGTTGCCTTTATAGACGGTAGAATACAGAAAAAGTTTCTAGAATTCAAAGAAAATTAGATGAAATGCTAGTGGCTGTCTAAAATAAAGTGGACAACCGTACTGCTGACTCATAAAAGAGTAAGCAAATACTCCCCAATTATAATTCACAAACAAAATAGCACTAAGGAAGTTGTTCAACGTAAACTGCCTTGTAATATATGAAACTGCTTACGTAACGCCATAACTGCCTTAACAACGAGTTTCGAAGGTATTGCACTATTTTTTAAATATATGTATATATACAGTATATTTATAATTTCCAAAATGGTTAAAAATTATTCGCATCTCATATATACAGTTATAATCATAACTTAAAATAGCACTGTCCTCTATTCTCCTAGTTTTTCCCTTTCAAAACCGTACTTATATCGTATTTCAATGTTTCTATTGTATGTATATTTTTTTATTTAACTATCATCATATTTTAATACAGATTTCTATTAAAACTCTTTGTAAGTATTATTTATATTTTATATATTTTATAATTTTAAAATAATATTTAATTGTAAAATATATTTTCAAATTTATGAATACACCTCGTATCAGTTTAAATAAAATGACTGAAATAAAATTAATGGGGCAGATGTTATACCTCAAAACTAGCTTCACCCATTTGTGGTTGGCAAATCAGTCAAGTTTCTTTTTCAATGACTATGATTATTAGCCATACGGTGCAGAGAAGCTTGAGGCTTACCAGCCAAAGGGAAAAAAAAAATTGAATTACCCTGCGAGAGAGAGAACAAGAGCCAGAAGGGAATCACCAAAAAAGAGAGGAATGATGAAATCCAGCTGAGGATCCTGGGTGTGCCAAGCCCATACTCACTAGAGGTGAGCCCACGTGCCGTTTAAATAAACTGGCAAGAAAAACAGATGAAAGGATAAGAACATCTTATTAAGAAAGAAGTGTGACTTTTCTTTTTCTTGAAGTGAAACTTATTTAGGAGCGCCCCAGGCAGTCCGCAGATTGACAAAAATCACTACACGACGAAATACTGTAATTCATTGTCACTGCAACTTATCCATAAGTAAATGTATTAGAGACGCTTTAAACAGCCAACTATCATAATAGGCTGAATGCATACCTCTCTACGGTCCAGCTAAATGCAACGAGCCAGAAACAATACACCACCTAATGATATACTGCAACGTCACATCTAAAATATGGAACGTAGTGACTCCACTGATCTCTTCATCGTCAATGGTCACCGAAAAACTTGTATTCTGGTTAAAAGATGGAAGAATAGAAACAACAAAAATGATCATAATAATCATTACAATGTACGCAATATGGTCGCACAGATGTGACGAAATATACGGGAGAAATGAAGCAGGAAACATATTGATGAAAGTAAACAAATATCTCAAAGAAATCACTCATGATACCATCTACAAGAAAGCAATAACCCCGAGGGAATGGCACAAAACAGGAGTCCTCTCTGGAGAGCAAGACAGTTACAAATACAAACCAATCGCAAATTAATCATCACAATGCCATAAATGTCTTTAAATGTGAAAACTGAATTAATAAAAGTTAAACTAAGAAATAAGATAATGTAACACAATGAAACTAATAAATTGACGTATCTTAAGAAACATTATAGGTATATGATAAATCAGGATGTGTATTTCAATAAGGATTGTCAATTAGCACGAATGTATAGTGTAACATAGGATCTCAATATCAATTTGTACTTTGAAAATCATGTTCTAGGTAGTTTAACAATAGCAATTAAAAAGCTTATGTGTAAATTACAATGAAAAATATGGTCAAGTTGTATAAAGGAGAAAGAACCTGTATAAATGCAAAACAGTGGAATAATATACAAATTGTATAAACAATTAATATATAATCTGTCCAATATGAGCAACACAATACAGAAGAGGAATATATCTGAACTGTACATGTGAGAACTAGCAATGTAAAAAAAAAAAAAAAATATGCAAATTTATAGTAATAATGAAAACAGGAAATGTTAATGATTAAAAGTTACTAATGTCCTATGTAAATAATGTATATGTTGTAAAAAGATCTGTATATAAATATGTAAATTGAATGTATACAATTGAATGTAAACAATTTGTACTTTGAAAATCATGTTCAAGGTAGTTTAACAATAGCAATCAAAAAGCTTATGTGTAAATTAGAATAAAAAAATATGGTCAAGTTATATAAAGGAGAAAGAACCTGTATAAATACAAAAAAATGTTATTCGACAGACAAATGTATCACTGAACAAAGCAACAGCAAAATTATATTGTAAAAAAAAAAAAAAAAACTGTATAGAAATTGATAAAATGTTGATGATATCCAATGACACAATATGATAGAAAAGAGACTTTCAGTGTATGCCATAGTTGTTACATTAATATTTGATCAAATGTAAACAAAGTAAATAGTGAAATGTCAAAGTGTAATAAAAAAGAAAAAGGGACAGATGTAGGCAAGCCTACGGATCTCACAGCAGCCAAGACAAACTCAGGACTGTAGTTTAAAAATAGTCAGTCGAATAAATGTGAATATAACTTGAATTAATTAGAGACGCCATTACACGGCGAGGATAATAATCTGGAAGAATAGAAAATATGAAACAATAATATGTATAAGGAAATGTGTGTAAAAAATGAAACAGAAAATCAGACTATGTAATTTGTAAATAATGTATATACTGTATTGTAATATATTTGTATAATAAGCTGGCATGTCCAACGTATGTACAAAAAAACCAATAAAATATTACTAGGCTGAATGCACCGGTTCTCGTCTGATCACCGAAGTTAAGCAGCTTTAAGCTTGGTTAGTACTTGGGAGGGTGACCACCTGGGAATACCAGGTATAGTTGGCTTATTGCAGTTTTTTTTTTTTTTCTTTTGGCTGATGCTGTATAAGCTTGCTTTTTTGCATCACATGCTTCTGCTAATGATTTTATAGAAATTAAAATGGTAAAAGAATTGGCTATCCGCACCATCTATTTCAACCGTATAATAATTGTCTACAAAAGGGAATCTTCCTAACCCTTTGAAGACAAAAATAATATTAAAGAATCCTGAAAAACCCCAATAGATCCTCAATCATAAAGGTCCATTGCTTTGTTGCCAGTTTTTGGCAAGTTAATGGAGAGGATTATACTACCCAGATTGCAGACTCGCTATCTCAGTGCAAACCAACAGTGAGAAAAGCACTATGGCTTTAAATACGGTCGCTGTGCAGAAGATGTAGTAGATTCACCTCAGTTAATTCGCCTATTTAATTTAGATATTTCCAATTAATAGTTTATTCTGCTAGTCAACACAGCAGAAGAACGTATGAATTAGAAATATCCATAGACTTTGCAGGAACGTTTGATGCATTGTGGTGGCCCAGAATTCTTTGCAGGCTGCGAGGTGTGCAGGAATACCACCGAACCTGTATCAAATAATACAAGATGACCTCAGAGATGGACAGGTTTCGGCCAAAACCATATACCAGTGCATCACCAGAAGTGTGACAAAAGGATGCCCCCTAAGATTCAGTGCTGGATCTCTGTTTTTGAAACCTGGTACTGGATGAATTCCTTGGAATGGATATTGGAGACGCTGACGACCTTGTCCTGATTGTTAAGGCCGAAACATGGGCTATTCTCGAACAGCATACCAACCTAGCTGCAAATACTCTCCAGCATTGGGAAAAATTCACAAATTAACCTAAGGATAAGGTTATCTAGTACAAAAACAAAATCAATTCTATTAAAAGGTAACTAAAGACAAACAGGCCCAGATAAATTAAAATTGCATGAAAAACAATAGAATTCGTAACTGAAATGAAATATCTTGGGATAATTTTTTATTCCTGGATAACATTAGTAAAATAATAAGAGGAGTTTACCTCAATATAGTGCGTAGAACACTTCCGTATGATACCCTCCAGAAATTAAAACGGAAAAAACGAAAAAATCGACAACTTACCGGTACATTAGAGTAAAATATAAATAATTAAAAAAATCAATTTAACAATTAAAACAATTAAAAATCAAATTAAAAGAATCAAATTTGATTCTTTTAATTTGATTTTTAATTGTTTTAAATTGATTTGAATTGTGTTAAATTGATTTTTTTAATTATTTATATTTTACTCTAATGTACCGGTAAGTTGTCGATTTTTTCGTTTTTTCCTTTTTAATTTCTGGAGGGTATCATACGGAAGTGTTCTACGCACTATATTGAGGTAAACTCCTCTTATTATTTTACTAATATTATTATCAACGTAGAACATATTGAGTAGTACAGCTCTGATTCATACTATCTAATTCCTGGATAACAAATTAGAAACATCTAGTGCACTTAGTAAAAACGTCAGAAACTATGCTGGAATGATAGTTCGGATCAGCCACACTGACTGGGCCTTAAAGAGGAAAACTCTTGCTGTTATTGTTATTTAGAAGGCAATCTTCCTCTCAGTCATTACCATATGCGCAGGCATATGGTTTTAGAGCCACTGAAGTAAAAAGAAACTAGATTCTATCCAAAGGATCATTCTATTAACCGTCATGAGGGCATGTCATACGGTTAGTACATCCAAGGGCTTATTCAGGGGTGGGCAGTAGGGGTATATTCTCCTCCTTAACCCTAAATTTTTTTGAACGCCTCCTGCTTTCTAAAAACCTCACTGGTTGCCGTGTCCCCTCCCCCTTACGATGACACCTGGACATGGTCGCCATGCCTCCCGTTACGATGACACCTGGATACGCCACTGAGTACACCTCTAGTTCTGGCAGGAACAATTCCTCTTCACCTGGAAATAATAAGTAAGGACCTCACTTATAGATAAAGAGTCAAATTCCAACCAACATCTTGAGAATAACTCTCGACTTTGTAACAGATGTAAAGCAGAACAGGAAGAGAATTCTGTGCATTTTTTACCAGCACTGCAAGAATAGTTGGGCAGAGCCAGAGCTAGTTTATGCCAGCTCCGAGCACATCCAAGATCATTACATTACATGGGCTTCAGCCTTAACACTTGAAGCGCATGTAATGTAGAGGCGAATCATAAACGTTTTTCTGCAACCAGCTGGGCCGGTCAAGAATATTTGAATCGGTTCGAGATTGGGCGATAACAGACTCCAAATTACATGTATGAGTAGAATCTTTTTCTTGTCATTTTCATTAAGCCGCAGAAGTCCTCGTTGGTCATCAAGTTTTTGCAATTCTTTGCAATTGCGCTGAGTCGGTTAAGTGTGGCGAGCTTTAGATCCTCATTCATCTCTCTGTTTGGATGATTGTAGAAGTTTCGAAAGGGGTCTTCTCGCAGTCGCGTTACAAGGCTATGCAGGTCATTACCGCATGCTTTGTCGGTGTCGTCGTTGTCTTGACACATCCTCTTACACATTTCAATCGTTTTAATTGCAACAATATTGTATAATTGCAACAATACAAATACTTGTATTGTTGCAATTATACTATTCAAGAAATGGCTACAATCAAATGGGTAATTAGGCTTTTTGGCCTAACCTTTTCCATACGTTGATTCGGTAGAGTAAGCAGCGGGTGTGTGTATCCTATTTATCAATAACACTGATTCGGTGAGTAAGTAGCGGGCGTGAGCATAAATTACATCGTTCATGATTTCGGTTCTAGCTGTTCGAAATTTAGTAAGTGTCGTCAAAGATGTTTATACATAAAACATCTTTCGTGCTTACACACGCGATTTTTTTTTTTTTTTTTTTTGCATGGATTCATAAAGATAAATGCGATTGTTGATGCGAGTTACGGATTGCTTTCTTAAAACCAAAAAAGAAATAATTTTGAAACTTTTGCAGAGTAGTAATAATTTTGAAGATTTAAAATCGTAAAGTGTGAAATATCAAATACGCCAATTTGCACGTAATCACTAACACTAGGAACAGAAATGGTAAGATCAAACAAAAATGAATACATGAAAACTTAGACCACAGCTTATTGAGGTGATTTTGAGCAAGCTGTGGTCTAAATAGTGAAATATCACATCAGCAATAATTAGGAAAAAAGAAGAATGAGAAATGAGATAGGAAGAAAAAAAAAAAAGTCACTAATTCATTCTCTTCAGAAAGCAGCTGGACACTGGACTGACAAACAAAATTTCGTAAAGACAACCAAACAATGGAGTGACATGTTTGTTCAGGCTGAAGTTTTTATGCTGATATAATAATAATACGGGAAGAAAAGAAACTATAACGTAAAACAAACCAAGAACTTACCGCAACATAAAAATAGAATAAGAGTGAATCTGTGAGTGAATGCAGCATATAATACCTGCGTATGAATAGCCGGAATAACCTATATAATACCTGGTCTGAAAACTCGAGACAGAAAAATAAGATACGCTGTGGATTTTCTGAATTTACATATGATTCAGCACGAAGTAGTCCATAAACAATAATGGAGAATTATTCTCCTGCGATCGGTTCACGTCACTCTTAAAGCATAATATTCATACGCACGTATGAATATTATGCTTTATGCTATTACATGTTGTATGCATACTAAAGTAAAATTGTCAGGTTTATCAGTTTAACCACGACCCTCGAGGCCTTTTTCCTAATATTGTATTTACTCAGTTTCCACTGTTTGCTCTTTGATGTTTATATTTCACAGTCTCTATACATTCTTCTTATACTACCTTTGTTGCAATTATTATTATTATTATTAAACAGGAAATTATAGTTTTTAATCCAAGAAATCCCCGTTGTTTGTCAATATCACGTGCACACTACCGTCAAATATAACTTATATTGGGTATGTTATCATTAGATCAATTTTTACATATTTATTATTATAAATTTTATTGTAACTATAATTATAGCTTAAAATTTTTAAACATTTTCAAAACTAATTTAAAATTATTAAAATATCTTAAGATATTTCAATACACTTTTTATAATATTTAATGAAATTAGTATAGATAGTTTACACAGTATTTTCTGAATTGTTACAAATGCAAACACTGACAGTTATGATGTTTAGTTTGTATGGTGTTTAATTTCATAAAATTATAAATATTAGGTTTTTGAACTCGCAAACCCCTTTCAACATAACATTTTAATCGCGAGCCTAAGCCTATATTCTCTGAAATCATATACAGTAATAGTACTGAATTTTTATTACAAAATATTTCCGGTACTACGTGTTTATAAGTGATATTACGTATTAATATAAAATTATTATTAAGTATCTGTACCTAACAATGGTCTTAGAGAATGGAAACAAATTTATTATGGAAAACATTTATTTAACACTGTAAGTTAATAAATACACTGATATACTGTAAGTTAGTAAACTAATTATAGGAGATGTGGTTTCTTTCGTTGGAAATGCTTAACTCCATATTTAATTTTATTCTATCTTTATTTATTATTAGTTATAATTTTTATAAACCTTTTACCACAAGCTACCTGACTGCTTTGTATAATCAGAAGGTCCAAGTTATTTGGGTAATAATTGTCATATACTACTTTTCTTTTTTTGGGAAAATGTATATATCAATAGCTTATGAGCAATTACGAGGACACCAATAATGATCAACAAAACATCTATTATTAACACACAAAATTTTACATATTTTTAAAATGAACAAGTTTGTTCCGGTATTGCGGTTTCAACGAGGTATAAATTGCAAAATCTCACTTTCACTCATATACGTAGTTGAAAATGGCAGCAGGATTTACACAGCCCTTTCGCTAAGTGATGGATATTCAGTTTTTAATCCAATCCAAAAGGTTATTCAAAGTATTTTATTATTTTCTGCAGGCTCCAGGGTTCCCCCTATCCGCTGCTGAAGAGTAACTGTACATTATTTACAATTTATAGTTTTGAAAAACATATCCTTGCAGACAAGGCTTTCCGCAGAAGAGAGGAGACGCATCCAAACCCAGAGTAAATAACTTATAAGTTCAGGGTGCCATGCCCGGATAGAAGGAAAGTTAAGTGAAGACCTGGGTAGAACCAGGGCCAATGTTTTTTGTCAAATTCAGCAACTTGAGATATAAAAAGGGTAGTAATTCTTCCAGTGTTTGCATTAGTCCATTCGTTTTGCCACTCCTGGAGGAAGTGGTTTCTTAATCTAGTGTTGTCTTCTTTCACTGGCATGTCCAGGTTAACAGAAAACTAGTTGAGCTGTGCTGCAATACTGTTACTTCTAGAATAATGAAGATAATTGAACAGTACTTCGTATTTAATTGGCAGTTTGTCGTCGATTACTTGTAGTTCCGACGTTGAAATTGTGCGACAAGCTCTTGAAGTTGCAATCAGGAAGAAGCGCTGGGCTTGAGTCAAGATTTTTTTCCACCATGACTCTACGTATACTGGGACCCCAAGAGCCCGCAGCATAGCAGACAATAGGAATAAATATGCATTTGTAGTACAGCTTGACAGTGGTGGAGGGTTACAGATCCCAAGAACCTTTGGTAATTCTAATTATTTTGCCTGTCAAATCTTAATTTTTATTTGTGCATATGGGTAATGAATTTGAGTTTGTTATCTAACATAATTCCTAGGTATTTGTATGAGTTAACCAATTTTATCGATTGTTCTTTAATCTTAATACTTGGAGGTCTATTTGGGTCTAATTTTCCTTTGAGAAGAATTTGTTTTGTTTTGGGAACAGAAATAGTTCGTTTATGTGTACAATACCACTCATCTAGGTCCGATAGGACTTCATTAGCATGGGTTTCAAGTTGTAGTCTGGAGTTTCCATAAACAAGGATAATTAGATCGTCTGCGTAAGCAATTTTAGTAGTGCAATGATGTTCTGTAGCCAGCCACCCATCAAGGACCACATTCCACCATACTGGTCCGAGAACTGATCCCAGAGGGCAACCGCGAGTAACAGGTCTCGCAACAGAGCGGGATCCACTGGAGACCACAAGTGAGCGATTCTGGAAATAATCCGTGATGAGATGATAAATCGGCACAGCCTCCCGGCCTCCCGGAACCTCTCCAGGACACTTTGCCACCAAACAGTGTCAAAGGCCCCTTTGAAGTCTACAAGGAGGCCGAGGGCTGAAACAATATTAATAACTAGGTTAACGGCATCCACTGTAGACATCCCAGCAGTGAACTGATATCTGTAGTTTAGGCTTCTTTCTTTATAGTACTTTTGGAATCTCGCTACAGTCTAGTATTTTTCCGAAGACCAGAAGTAAAACAATTGGGCTGTATGAATTTGCCTGATTTGTTGTTTTGTCGGGATTCTTAATGAGTAATTTAAGACTTGTGTTTTGTCTCAAGGAAGTTTAGATAAGGCTCAATTTCTTGAAAATGCTGTGAGCACTGCATGTAGATTGAGGTGAAGAAGCAGAGACCATTTACCCATGTGATCGTGATCTGCTTGTCCGCTATAACAAGAGCTGTGCACACCCTTGCCACAGCATTTGCACTCTGTCCTGTAACAGATACATTAGATTTAACAAAGTTAAAGGATTACCAAACAGCAGTTTGGTAATCCTTTAACTTTGCCTTTGTAGGAGTATAATTCCTGAAGTCCTAGTTTGTCAATTTTATAATGTGTAATTATTTTGGAGATATCATTATAGATGCAGAACGTTGGCAGTTTAACTGTAGTATTTTTAATCTTTCCAATTAACAATTCAGTTTAGGCTTAGATGGTTTCTTTATAGTTTCTACTTTTCCCGTTTTGTTTTGTTTTTTTCTTCTTTTTTTGCATCATCCACCCCAGAAGAAATGAATATTCTCATTCTTGCAGAACCAGGAGTTTCATTCCATTTTCAGTACATTTATTGCGCTAACAACACAGCGCATCGTCATTATCAAAACTGATAGCACTTGGTTTTTGAACCAACACAACACAAGACTTCCACTGGCCTAGGGAAATGTTTCAGATATGAATCTTTACGCGTGCCTGAGACATGGCGAGATTACCGATCGCGCAATGAAAAGGAGCTTTATCGTACCAGTTTACAGTGGTGCCCAGTGTTTCGCTAGCTTTAGCACAAGACGTGACTATCTCTTGCATGCAGCATCTTTTTCCGCGTTCTTTTCTTGGATCTTCACTTCCTGTGGACATGTGTGAACGATTTCCATATTTTTGCTCACGCTTGCTGTCATTTTTCCATATATATATATGGTCACGTGATTGCCGCCTGCGAAGGATAGAAGTGCAATTTACTCCCTACATATATCAAGCGATTATAAAGTTTCTTCTGTGGGCTAGGAGCAGAGTTGTGAGGCACAGCTGCAAACACCACAATTAAACCATTAAACTCCACAGAATGTTGGCTCCTGAAGTGGGCGACCTGGAAGTGTCATTTCTCGCCACTGCAGTACACAACATTAATGGCCAAAGCGCCGAATTTAACCAGGTTTTCAGCATTAATTCATGAAAGAAGACTCATCTTCACCATAAAAATAATCGCTGGGAGAGTCTCAGAGCCCAACATTTGGGACACCGTGTGCTGGAGGATTCTCCAACCAGCTCTCCGCTCAACTCCCAAGCTTCTTGCTCTTCCTTCGAGGCTACAGTTTAAAGATCGTTTCCTCCCATATCAAAAGGTCCATCTAGTTCAATCCCTGGATGCTGACTTGCATAAAATCATAAGTGATAAAAAGTATAGACGGTGAAAATGCGGATCCTCGGGCGAAATGCAACCCTCTTCGGAGACCAACGGAAATGGCCCCATCGTGAAAAAGGAACTAAAAATTCGTCCCGTCCTGAGAGGGGAGTATTTAGCAACATTTCAACCCACAGGTTCTCGAACCCATTCGCCACTGCACTACCGCGAGGAGAGACAATTCCACCTGATCATTCGGCAACTGCTGCTGAATAATGATCACAAAGTTACCCACGTCTCGTGTTTGAATCAACAAAATACAGAAATGTTCTTGGGTCCTTTTCCTCGTGGTTACGATCATGCGGTCCTTCCATACTGTGTGGAAAACGTCCGGGTTCGAATTCCCTCTCTCTCAATGGGAGTAACGTTTATCATCCTTTTTTTGAATAAAATAGCATGTTCCTTTTTGGAATCCCTCTAATCGTCCCACGAAATGGATTCTCCCTGATGAGTATTGGGCATAAAATTGGATCGACGCCCCTTTGAATGATCTTAATTCAAACACGAATGAGAACTTTTCCAGTAAAATTTTATTGGCATAATCATCTAAATAACGAGGAAATTATTGAAGTCGTGCAATTGTGATTTCAATAACAACGGAATTTGAAAATGGCTTTTTGGAAATCGGCTATTCTTCCATCTTTATGCTAACTTCAAAATGTTTTCTTTTGGATGGGCACAGGATTAAGTCCACGATTTCCTCATTTTGAATTTTTATTTTTTTCTCGCCATTAAAAATCCAAAATAAGAAGTAACGAAAGAAAAATGATACTCAGATGGTTGTTAAGTTTGAACTATAAGGAGGTATATAGATTTTTCGTGATATTCATTGTCACTACGGCTATGCAAAGTCTGATATTGTCCTGGTGGAAACAGACGTCTTTCTACTGTAATATTAATCCGCATTAATATATTTCCACTGGGCAAGAAAATCAACGAAGATGACATATTTTGCATCCTAGAATTCACAATGGCTCTCAGTTACCGAGCATTGAGTCCGTTTGGCCTCTGTTAGAAATTTCTGGTTTCATATTATGGTTCATCAGTGACAGATTGAACTGTAAGATCTGAAAATCTTACAAAAAAATAAAATATTTTTTTGAAACTTTGGAAGTCAGTTTTCCTTTTGATTCTTTTGCCGTTAATAGGATAAAAGGGTAATATCTGCAGTTTCAGAAATAAGAATTATTCTGGAAAGAGGTATAAAAATTAAAAAGGTAGTAGGAACGAAAACAGAGCCATTAGCTTTACTTCCGTTAAAACAGGGCACTGACGGAGAATACTATGGCAAACCCAGCAGGGGGTTCGGCGCAACAAACAACTCAAGGTTTATGAGAGGTCACACACCGGAAACGTATTCGGAAAAGCACACACTAGTTTCTAAAAATAGACGCTATGGTATCCAGTGTCACGTTTTGTGGTTTTTTTTGAGTGCAATAGAGACAAGCTGTTATGAGACAGGAAAAGTTGTTTTGAAGTATTCGGCCGAATCAAAGAACACAACGGATGTCAACAGGTTGTAAAGAAAGGGGTATAGAGAATCACGTGCTACGGGGCAGGCTGAACTAGGCCTTCCAACAAATGAAAAGAAAAAAAAATGGAAAAGAAAGAGTGATTGGAAGAAAACACTGTGGGGAGCCGTGGAAAACTCCGGGAGAAAAGTGTAGATGGATACGGACACATGAGGAGGGAGAGTGAAAAAGGAAGAGAAGGAGAGGGGAGAACTTTTTGAGCAGTGCCAGTGAAAGGGTGAGTCGGGAAGAGTTGCTTGAAAGATGATGAAGAAATAGCCGACGAAAAAAGTCGAAGTGGGGTTATCAGTAATGTAGTGAGTGAAAAATTAGGAGATGAACTGGAAAGGGGTAGTAAAAGGAAGTTCTGCAAACAGTGAGAATGAGAGAAGAAGATTCCCTTAGAACACCCAGTCCACCGAGAAAGGCGATAATATCCTGATATAGTCTTGAAAGGCAAAGTAACAACCCTGGAACAGAAGGTAGCCATCCTGACAGGAAAAGTAGTAGATCCTGAAAGCGGAGTAGCAGTTGCGAACGCCATATGATGATGCCCTGGAAGCTGTAAGATGTTGCCCTGGATGGCGGAAGATAGCAGCTCTGGATAAGGATAGGATAGAAGGCCCTTATGAAGACACCTGACCATAGAAATTAAGTAAGTGAAAGTTAATTTGAGAATACTGTAAGTTAAAAGCTAGAGAAAGGACTGTAGAGCGATATTTGGGGAATTCAATGATAAGAGAAAGTTAATTTGAGAATACTGTAAGTTAACTGCTAGAGAAAGGACTGTAGTGCGATATTGGGGAATTTAATGATAAAGATAAGATTAGATGGGTGAACCAAATAGGAGTAAATTCTACTCTAAGGCAATTATGGTTGGTTTAGGCAGTAATTTGGAATAAGGAGGATAGTAATGTAGATGAGAAAGTTAACGGAAGGAATTGTAGTAAAAATAGAAATATTAAATGTGTGGAGATAAAATTTATGTATATTGCCAACCCTTAAAGGTGTGTTTGAATGTGACATTGTATTTTGGTGATCAAGTTCTGTAACTGACAATGGTTAAAGAAATATATAAGAAAGAGGAATAGGGAATTAAAGAATAAATTGGTAGTTATGATGATACATAAAAGTAATGTGATCAATGATATATTTAACTTTAATGATAAAAAAATGTTATTGACACCTATGAGGTATGATTTTATTGTGTTGTAATAGGAGCAGAAATAAGGTGAGCATATAAAGAGTGTAACTATTTAACCTGTGTATGCGTAATGAGAAAGGTGAGATAAAAAAAAGTCAAGTCTGTAAAGGAGCCTGTTAGATAGGAAGAGACTGGATATATTGTGAGTACCTTGGTGTTGAAACAGTGAAATTCTATTCTTAATGAGATTTGTTATGATTTAACTGTAAATATACATAATAAACTTGTTTTTTGTATAACATTTGTGTAATTATTTGTTGTACTGGACACAAGCCCATCCGAAGGGAATAATATACATCTAGAAGTTTCCCCCCCAAAACCTGCAGTCTTCTGTGAAGTTGAATAGTCAGATGCGCAAGTGGGGAGATATTATAAAGGGGAGTTGTTTAAATAGGGGAATAAATCATAAATAATATAAATAATATATAACCCCTCCCCCCACAGAACATTATCGTTCAATTCGATTAAATCGAAGGAATCTTGTCTGGATGGTATGGCAGTTCATTATACGTAGCGCTTGAAATAACTGGAAAGGTCCGCGAGGATGGCTGGTTTTCTCACCGGCAGTTGTATTCCTAAAACTGGAGTCATCAAGAAGACTGGAATACGATTAGATTTAGTTAGACGTTTAGTAAATCTGAACAAGGTTTCATATTATAAAATGTTGCAACTTAGACTAGATAGAATTAATATAACTATTATACTGGAAGTTTAGACAATATTGCTTCATCAATTTTTTCATCCAAAACCAATGTCTTGAATCAATAAGACATCAACGCTGACGGGTGGAGGTAAATAGAATGACATTACATAGAACTGAAAATTAGCATACTTATGGATACGATAAGCTCGGTAGACAGAATATAGTAGGTGCTACAAGAACATCATGGTATTCAGCAGTCATCACTTGGGCTAGAACCACGATTAGCTGTAACACGAACTGTTGTACTCTTATATTTGACCACTCTACTATGGCCACCAACCTGATGTTGGGGTAGATTGAATGATCTTGCCAGATACTCAGATTTAAAATGTGAATTGACCACTACTTGATGGGCTCTTCGGCGTATCATTTATTTATGTTTTTATGGACATCTACATAGTCAACCAATGTTTGGACATTTACATAGTCAACAATCGTCAAACTCCTATTCGTACAAGAATTAACTCAGAAATTGATGAAGGGACTGATTATTTTAATAATATCTGGGCATAGCTGAAGGACCGTAATAAATTGCTTCGACGAACGTATTTGACTTACCCCTGATCAGCCCTAGAGAGTGATGATTTTTCCCAGAGGGCAGTGGCATTTAACACAATATATGTTCGCTGCTGATCTGTAAATATTATTTCCTATAATTGAAACGCGGAGAATGGAAATGGCCAAACTCATCATTGGTCATCTTACAAGTGATACAATTTTCTAAGACAGTGCTTCCTAAACAGTGTACTTGGCACTTTATTGTGCCGCGAGCTTCATCAATGAGTGCCACGAATATAACGTCTTCCACTCCCAGAAAAGCCAAAGATGAATGAAAATTTCTTCATGTTTAACCAGAAACTGCAACTGAAGCATGTTCGTATCATTACCACACGCGAAAGATGATTACAGTGACCTAGCACAAATTTCTGCTATTTCTCTTGAGTAAATGTGAGTTTAAACCTGCGTTGCCTAGCAAAGTTTTGTTTATGATAGCTCAGTTATGTTTCTTTATTTTATATTCAAATTGAGCGAACACGTATTTGGAGATTGGTGCGTTGTTTTATTTTAGAGATTCATATTGCAAACCTATTTAATTATCCTCATTGATGAAGTAAGTGCATATACCAGAAGCAGTTAATACTCTGTTCTTTTACGTATACAGATAAAACAATTCACATCGGTTTAATTATCTAAGGAAACTGAACGCTACTTTCACTGCTGGAAGTCAAACCTGAAATCAAAACTGCTGCAGCGGTTTTATAAAGATTGTCAGTGCTTACATTTTAGAATTATTAGTCTCTCTGTCTAGCTGAAATATTCTTCCCTCCATCCTGGTCGATTATTCTGTCTTTCTCTAAGTTAATGCGCCAATAAAAACCCAAGAACCAACCAACCAACCTTTCTCTAAGTCCCTAACCATAAACTATTAAAAGAATGGCAGCCTATCGCTGTCTTCTCCCCATTTCTAAAATTATTTCAAAGATCCATTCTGCCTCTTCTAATCTATGGAAAAAAGATTCTCTACCACCAATCTTCCTGAAGCGACATTTCTTGCGTCTGATGCCACGAATCGAAAGGGCCAACATGACCTGGTTTACCTTTACTTATCCTCTGCATTCGATGCTGTTTGCCCATCGATACGTCTTTACCTTTTGAAAACATGGTTAACATTTATGGATCATAAGGTAATTTACTCTTTTTCATACAGGAATCTCTCCTCCATTGAATCTTTCTTGCATAACATGCAAGAAAGATTCAATGGAGATTCAAAGATTCAAAGCGGATTCCTTTCTAATTAAAATGAATCCGCTTGTATTACGCATGGAGGCACTTTTTACCCTTATGATTTTCGCCTTAATTCCACTACTATTGCTTTTGCAAGTTCCTCCCTCCTTAATGATGGTATTAAAATCTGGGTTACCTCCACCTTTCTTGAGGAGGCACGGCAGAATAATTCGCATATTAATGATCCTGTTGTGGATATCACTAATTATTTTAGTCTTTTTGACCTTTATATTAATTCTGTTAAGTGTGCTTATATTTCTTTCTCCGGGAAATTCTGTCCTTTCTATCTAACCCCTCTCATTGGAATTCAGCCTGTTAAATCAGTTATGTCTTATAAAGATCTGAAGGTACTCTTTGATACTAAATCTTTTACTCTCACATTGTCTCCCTCCTCGCTGTGGAATATAGACTATTAACTTGGTTCCATTAAAAACTGGCCATGAAAATGCCATCTCTCGTAGCACAATGAGAGAATATTCAAATTGGGTCCCATTCAGAAAGTTTCTTCATATAAAATCAGTATACAGACAGTGTCCAACCTCCTTTCGAATGCTGGGAAGACTTCTGCTGGCATATTCCCCCATCCCCAGGAGTATAAAAAGCAAACGACAGAATTCAATAGTTATAATGTACAGGTTTTTAGGATACGAGTAAAGAATTCATAATAAGTGAAACAACAAATGTCAGCTAAATAATAAATGGATTCACAGTACGCCCGAGTAGCTCGCCTCGGGTGGAAGTTGCATGGCGTTTCTCACGGAAACTTGAATTTTGAACCAAGCAAACGGCATGCACACACACACACACACATACAGACACACCGAATAAAAAAAAAAAAAAAAGAAAGAATATGCGAGATACTCGTATACACAACGCTGTCCACCTATGGAGTGGATGGGGACGCAGTACATTCATGAGTGGCACAATAGGTCCAATTAAAGCGGCTTGGTTGCAGGAGTTCCCCGACTTTCCCATTTGCAACTCGAACGCCAGTAATAAATGAAAGGCTAACCGATATCACGAAACTTGAAAGGGGAATGGATTAGACAGGGTTGTTCGATAGGTCCCCCGACGCTCTTTGCCTAACCTGCGAGCCCCTTCTAGCAAAAAATAAACTGTAACTTCAACCGGGAAATTCAATTAAATTAGAGATTGGAGAAATTAATTTCTATATACCAACACACAAAATGAAAGATAAACCGCAAATATAAAGGACACCTAGGACATGAGTCTGCCAAGGAGCTCTCTTGATAAATATTGGGAGCAGTATTCTTATGGCTAGGCATCTGAATCAAGTTGTACTAAGTGCCAAAGCAACTAAAGCTGTGAGGCGTCATTATACGTATTATATCTGTAATTTGGGGGTGGGAAATTCTACGGCTGGTTTGCTATTTTGAAAGAAAGAAAAAAGTGAAAGAAGCCCATAAAAATTGCTCGCGTGATGGAAGGGAGCACCCAGACCTTTTTCATCTGGCTTGGAAGAACGGTGATTATAACTAGTGCGCTACTGTGAGACCTTCCCCCCTCGGGTGCATGTTAGGCGAATCGAAATGTGCTCTGAAATATGATCTCTGCATTGATTCAAATCAGCATCGCCCACCGTACACCAGCAGCTCTTGTCTGAGGACCAGTAGTGTGTCATTTTGTGCTAAAAGTTTTGCGATATTTACTTTTGATTTTTCTAGTTCATATATTTTTAAAAGTTGATTGTTGATTGTTTAAATGAAGATTTCATCCAATTAGCAGAATGTGCTGACGTACATGAAAGTGTTCTGTGAAGACTGTTAATCACCAGTGAACCAGCAAAAAATGTCAAGGTTTGACCTTTTCGTTTGAACTTTATTAAAAGCTAACGTTTCAGTTACTGTAACGTGCTTCATGCATACCACTGACTAGAGTTGCTACCAATAGTAGGAAGAAGGCTAGTTTAAGCACATGTGCACTGTTCGCCATTTAAATTGCCCCACTTAGAAAGAATGGACGGATTTATCTGAAAATGTGCATGCATAACTGACTTATGAGGAGGGTATCAAAAAGTTCGTACCCTGACCTAGATAAAACATCAGTAGGAAGATGCCCTTTTTAATATAAGTTGTCTACATATTCAATAACCAACATGAGAAATTTCGTTCCCGATCATACACCTGATGTGGAGCCCGGAATTTGAGGAAGGATGCTATGTTTGATAAAGTGGAGTATCGAGCAGTGATCAAGCTCCTGCATTTGCAGGGCAAGAAAGCTCAGGAAATTGACGAATAAATGAAAGCTGTGTATGGGCAGAATTGTCCATCCTATGACACTACAAAAAAATGGAAACGGGAGTTCCAGGGCGGTAGTACAAGTATCTTTGACGAGCCAAGAGAAGGCCATCAACATCCACAGACAGTGAGACGGTTGCAAAGGTTGAGCAGCTGGTGCTGAGTGACAGACGTGTGAAAATTCATTTCATCGTAAATGCAGTAGGAATCTGCCCACAGCATTTTACATGACCATCTGCACATGTCTAAGGTCTCCGCATGATGGGTTCCAACATTGCTGACGCCTTTAATGTCGAATGCAATGTTTTCACCAGCTGTTGGGTTTGTGTAATGCGGATGTTGAGAAAATTTTTGATCGGTTGGTGACAAATGACGAATGCTGGGTGTACCAGTTATGATCCGGAGACTAAAGACATGTCAAAGCAATGGAAGCACATCTCCTCTCCACCTCCCAAAAAAGCAATGACCATCCATCTGCGAAGAAGGTGATGTTGTCCGTGTTTTGGGATAGAAAAGGGGTTATCCTGACAGATTACGTAGTTCCACTTTGTGGAACCACGAAGGAGAATACCATAGAAATCTTTTGAAAAAAGTTACGCGATGCGTTGAAGGTGAAAAGGCGTGGAATGTTCACCAAAGGTCTCCTTCGTCTGTCAAACAATGCACCGGCTCACACGGCCGTTGCCACCACCAACTTTGTTGCCCAGTGCGGCTTCGAACTACTGCAGCACCCACCCTATTCTCCCGACCTAGCACCGTCAGACTTCTTCTTGTTTCGAGAAATGAAGAAACCATTGCGTGGACGCCGCTTTGAATCGTCTCAGAAAGTTATCAATGAAGTGAAATCGTGGTTTCAGGCAAAAAGTGCGGACTTCAATGATCAAGGCATTAAACAACTGATCCATAGATGGGAGAAATGTGTTGCTATGCATGGAGAGTACATAGAAAAGGATTAAAGTTCCTGTGAAGTTTCACCTTTCCAAGGCTATTATTTTTAGGTAAGGCTACGAACCTTTTGATACCCCCTCGTATATGGACGTAAGCGATTAGTATGTTAAGCTGATTTGTAAGAACATCCAATAAGGTACCTGTTACCATCCTGATGAAAGAATCTGAAGGTGATATAAAAACGTGTCTAAACATTAGCAGGCAAACAAAACTGTGAATGAAAACACGTCTAAGAGTGTACAACGCGTATAAAACACAGAAGGTGACGTTATGTAGAGCTGATGAACTTCGAAAGTGGTCAGATCACTGAGCTGTCAAAAGCTGGATGAGCAACACGACAAATTGCCATTCGTGTAGGTCATGCTGTCCAAACGGATGGATGTTTGGCAATAACGGGCATATGAAGGTACTCGAACACGCCGCTAGGATTCTGAAGACATCAGAACGCCAGACCGGGAGGATCGAAGAATCCAAACTAAGAACAGGAAACATATCTGTCATAAAGTGCCAGCTTTCCAACATCGCAACGCGATCCTCTCTGAGCCTGTGTCTGAAAACACGATTAGCACACGAATGCGAGAAATTGGGCTGCATTCTGGCTATCCCTTTCTTCGCCTGTCTTTGACGCCATTCCATCGTCGTCATCTTGGAATCGCGTTTCTGTTTGTGATTCAATGATGGTCGAGTGCACTTTTCTAGAGACACGCTAGGGACAGAAGTAATCGAGCCCGCTTGAGGAAGCGATATACCCGATGGACGCCGATAATTATGGTATGCGAACCCATTAGTTACAATTATAGCTATTCACCCCTGATCGTTATTGACGTCACGTTCGTAGGACATTATGTCGAAACCACTTTTAAGCGCGCACTGCTTCTACCCTTTCTATGCCCGATCTAAAGCGCTATTTTCCAACAGAAATATACTCGCGCACGTGCCGTTCTCATATCCCAACGGTGCTCTCGCGAATGGAGGGGGGAAAAATGATCGGATGGTGGTGTGCGCAAGCGCGCACTATTTCATAACGCACAGACACACGATGATATGAATGGTTCGACTGATTCAAATTTCCATGGAATTCAGATCTGCTGACAACGTTAAGAGTTAATGTCAACGATTAGAGAGAGTTTAGGTTTTTTTTTTGGAGATTGCTATGAAGACCTAAGTGTCAGTGAGCTTCTCTTTCTACATCAGTCATCCCAGCAGCCCACATGAGTGGATCACTTCCAAGAATGACTTACGGTTCATTGACATAGTTGACCTCAAGAGCAATGATTACGCCAATCACTTTTTTTCTTCCATTCCCCGTGGATCAACACACCATAGCACGAGGCCTCTAAGAATTGTTTTATTTTCTCTATCTCTCTCTCGCTGTCTGTCTTTCCAGGAAGCCATTTGTGTCATCTTGCCCGACAGTAATGTGAAAGCTCCACCGCCTAATTTCGACTGACATTGCTCTCACAGATTGGCCCGCTGGCATCTGCCCCAGGTGACCGCTTAATTCACCTCAATAGCATACTTCCTGGGCATGCGTGCGTTTTGACGGGCGTCCCACTTCTTCATTCAACACTAACCAGTTGCGCATACCTAGTCGCTGACTCCAGTGGGTGTCCTTGCTCGCCGGCCCGCCTCACTGTCCACTAGTGTTTGCATCAACAGGCAGCTTGCATTTATGCGCCGAAAGTTTCTGTCCGAATGCTGAAGGTAAGACTTACGTTACTTCAATTCCTCCCATCGGGGAATGCAGGCATATTTTATTAATCTGAAACTGAAGTTAGTATCGTGCGCAAATTTTTCGCCACAAAATGTTATCCTCACGTTAACAGAATTTATATTTGCATATAAAATAATTTTTGTTTTTTATAAATACTAATATAAAAACTTATTTAGATAATTCAGTTTAAAATTTAAAAGTGATTTGTTTTAAATTATCATGAAATCACTCTGGAAAACATAAAATTTTTAACCACCAACTTATTTATTATATGTGTTGGAAATATCTGCTCGCTTACGCTTAATATTTACTAATATATGAAAATTCTCTGTAAGTTGCAATGAGCTTGCATAAATTAGCAAGTAATTATATAACTCACTATTTTTAAATTTATACTGAAGTTGCATCTTTTGTAGTAATACAGAAGACTGAAAAAGGAAAAAAAATCTTCAAAAATTGTAACAGTAAATTGTAACATTGAGAAATGAATAATTGGTACTTAAAATAGCAGAGTCACTGCATTTTCATAGTTAGGAGACATCCCCCACTTCCCGTTATAGAGGAAACTATAAACTCTGTCCCCTCCCACGTGGTTCTTGAACGCCACCCACCCTGTGCTCTTTAAAAATTATACAAAGTTGTTCTGTTCCTAATGCATTAGAGTTTTTTGTGGCACACCAGTACATGTTGTGTACATTGAATCGAAATCACTGAATTTGTTGAAAGGTGCGCTGCTCTTGCACGCGAAGGATGAGAACAATTAGGCAGATGCTATTTATATAACTCGCTGCAACCACCGTGCATCCGTAGTTTGTGGGTAATCGGAGAGCTCTGACGGTCGACTTGAGTGGCCTTGCAAATCATAATTACAGCAACATCTGTGGCCAGCAGAGAGCATTTTTGGGTTCAGGACACAGTTCCGTGAGTCACCCCAGTGTGAGGTACGACGATCTTCTCAGGACAACTAATCGTTCAGCGCCTGCCGCATAAAGGAACCTATCATTATCTTCCTCTGAAGACCTGTCAAGTGAAACTGATGTGGGCGATATTTATGCTATGTAGTTCCACCTGCAGGGCACAGTTTGTATGGAAAGGGTTAATGTGATATATCTGAGGATCATAAATGTATGGGAATTATGTTTTTCAATGCTAAATACGCTTATAACTTTCAAAAGTAACAGAGAAAGTCAGCAAACGTTTTGTTACAATTCATTTAATATTGTATTGTTTTTATTTTAGCAAAATGCCGCGAGATGGCGCTGTCCACAAACTTATGCATTTGTCATTTTAGGTGACAATAGATGGTCGATGCCTCATATTTCTTCAAATAATAGACCATATAGCAACATAAATACAATAAAATATTTATTTATTTTATTATACGGTTAGTACGTTTTAATTATACAGTTTTATTATATTGAGAGAATACTATAACACCTTTTGTAAATAATATGTACCGCTAATATTCTTATTGTCGTTAGATAAAAGATCATTATAGCCAATGCCAACCATCATAGTAGCGAGGAAGATAAAAGAAAATGGTGACTTGTTAACCTGTTTCGCGCATGTTTGCCCACCACAAAGAATACTGAAGGGGAAAAGTAAAGTAACGTTACGAATAATAATAATATAATTTTGGCTCAAATATTACTAACAGAAACGACCCAATTATTCCATCGGAATCCATTAGCGCACAGATATAAATAGATGGTTAGTTAATGAGGCCATGCCAGCCAACAATACGTTGGACGACCTCGTTTAGTGCGGCATATCCTCACGTTCTGCTTGCACGTGGACTGGCTGTTTTTGAGAAAGCGAATGGTGGTGGCCCACTCGATTTGGAGTTAATGGGTTAAAAGCATGGAAGTTGCAGTACACGGCCGCAGTGCCTTTTGATGTGGTAATAACGCACGTGACTAATGGGTTGTCATGACAACCTGTTTTGGCATGCACGTGCGAGGAAAGCACAGATATGAGAGAGAGAGAGAGAGAGAGAGAGAGAGAGAGTGTGTGTGTGCAAGACCACTTAGCTGAGATTGCAGGCAAGAAAATCTGTTTTAATTCGACAAAATTGCTTTCGAAGAATTAGAAATAATTAAGGGAAAGCAGACATTTTTAATAGCCCTCATTACTGTGATATGTATTTGGCGTGTTCTTTTAGGCAGGAGTAATCCAACCTACGTCCAATTCAGCTGCAATACACAAGCGCAGTACAGCTATCATTGGCTTGGGAGGATTGTTCTAGAACAAAAAAAAAAAAACAAGGCTGAAGCCAACGTTCTAAAATTGGTCTCTGTACCTTTATAAACATCTTGTCAGATGTTTATAAAATTACGAGTCATGGCGAGAACTTAGCGAAGCAATTAATTTATTTATTACTTTATTCCCCATCCTGCAATCTGCCGAAGTTGCCTTGCTTAGCAGATGTGATGCCCTGACCTCATGATCGAGCCGTCTTTTAGCTAATCCACGATCCAACCAGCGGTCCACTGCTTCATATTGTGTTGCCTTTTCCATATCCTCAGCTCTGTGTGTGTGTTATGCGTCTCCATAGCGCGTCACAAATTATAGCTGACTTTCGAAATGCTGTATTCCAATGCGAGAGGGATGGAGAGAGAGATTAGTGGATTAAATTTTTTCGTAACATTGTCGCGCAGACAATTAGAGAGAGTTGAATTTTATGTTTGAATAAGACTTATATTAATGCATAAATTTGCATTTATGTAATAATTATTTTAAAAAGATAAAACGGGTGGTTTCACAATGAACTTAGCGAAGCGGCGACTGGTTTTATTTGTATGGGCTCCCCTAAAAATTCTTTTAAAATATATTTTTATGAAATAACACCATTTTTTGGTAGTTTCGATTTTTTAAATTTGATATTTGACATAATCTACCTTTTAGACGTCATTAAATGATGGGGAGGAAAAGGAATTAGTTTTTGGCACCTCAAATATTTATATTTGAAAAAACGAAGTCAGTTTTAATGATAGGGTAAAAAGTGAACGAAGATTTTGTACAAGAAAAACATCGGAAACCTGAAAATAAATGGGCCTGTCGTTCTGGATTCCATTGTTTAAGGATAGATGAATTCTGTATAATTCAGAAAAGTTTTAATAATAAATGACACGAAGCTTTCAG
The DNA here is from genome assembly GCF_048544385.1 of Mastigoproctus giganteus. NCBI lineage: Eukaryota > Metazoa > Arthropoda > Arachnida > Uropygi > Thelyphonidae > Mastigoproctus > Mastigoproctus giganteus. The sequence goes on along the minus strand of NC_143587.1, from coordinate 97,728,575 downwards.
GGTTAAATGGGCCCGTTCTTCAGCAAATTCTAACGGGATAAAGACGTTAGAGACAAATTTAACAGATACAGAGTTGTGCGCACAGAGAGAGTGCATGGACACGTGATTAAACATGTGTCCATGCACTCATCTCTGCGTGCATGGACACGTGATTAAACATTCAACTACTAGGATGCTGCTCATTGTCGCACATGGACGAGTGTGGATTTGCTGCCAGCGTTTATCCAGTTTCAAGATAGTTGCCTCCAAGATAGGGTGTAGCCTTCGCAAAATACATCACGCATGTAAGACAAATATCCACGGAGCAACCAGCTATACTGAATTAAGAAATCTTCGATTCAGTATAGCTGGTTACTGAAATCTTCGATAAAAGATATTCTGTTATAACGAACGAGACAACGTTATGATATGAAAAATCAAGTCTAAAAAGTCACATTCATGTAATTTTCCTGCGCATGTTCGCAAGAGTCACTAGCTATTTTAGTCAGCAAATGTTTTACCTATTGGTAGAAATCATAAAGTACACTCGCAAACGTAAATAACGGGAAGCTTGTTTTTCAAAGATTTTTTAGCTGTTTAATGAAATGGTTTCATCGCTCACAGCAGAACAAACGCTGCCTTCACAACGAGTTTCCTTGGTATTGTACTACTTTGTGACAACATGGCGATGCTTTTGTTTGTTTGGAATCGGACTACTTTTAAAACATGGCATTGGCAAAAGGTTACCCTATTATACACTTTAAAATATTTGTTTGTAATTAGTTCAATACCAGAGCAACGTGCTCTATTGCACACAATTGTCATCCATTTCTCTTTCCTGGCTGTAAAATTTTTGATATTTTCTACTCTCTCCTCTCAAAGGACTTTTTGAGATTTTGAGGTTTTTTGACTGCTAAATTAAAACAGGCTGCTATAATACCATCTTTCACCAAACAGATTAGCTGTTTGCCAATGCCATTCGTTGAAGGTAGTGCAATACCAGACAACTCTTGCCAATGCCATTTGTTGAAGGTAGTGCAATACCAGAGCAACTCGCGACAAAGGCAAAGTTTGTTCTCACAAATACATGTAGTGTATTTGTGTTTCCAGTGTACTGTACTTTACTTTAAAATCTGAAAACGTACAGTATACGCATTCTTTATAAGTGAATGAATGATTTATATAAATATTGTGGATACGCTCTGATTATTTTGAGTGTCTTAAATGAACGAAAGTGAAAAATCAGCTTTATGTTTTCATTTCCCCGCAATATGTACTTTTTTTTTTTTTTTTTTTGTTCAGGTCCTGTAAAACGAAGATACAGGGTTTTACTGTATATTTTAATCATCTTGAAACATCTCAATTATTTTTAACTCCCGGAATTAATCGTCCATGAGGTGGCAACCCAAAGTACGCCATCAAAGGCCATTACACCTGTTCCTGAACCTCAATTCGAATCTTAATGTGGCTGTCTCTCGCGCTCGGTCAGATCGCAAACTCCTCCATGAGCATCCACTTTACTTCAGTGGTCATTAGACGCGTCAATACACTGAAGAGCGTGTCACGTTACCACCGAAGAAATACACGACGTAAGAATAACTGAAAATTTGTGAATGAAAATAAACAAAATCGCATATTTAAGCTGCGCATTATATTTGCGCAACAAAGAAAGAATGGAAAATCCGATTAAATTGGAGTTACATTGTCAACTCGAAGAAGCAATAACACATAATTAAAAGCAATTGTTTTCACTTTACTGCAACATAATATTCATTCGAGTTTCTGTCGCGCGCTTTACTTTTACATTGAAAAACAACAGAGGATGTAATTAAGTTAAAATACTTTTATCGGATTTTCTGTTTTGTCGCTCTGTGTGAGTGCATTGCATCATCGGGAAGGATACAAACAAACAAGCCAAAGAGATTTCGAAATTAGTGGCTGTTGACATGCGGTGGTGTTAAGCAGTTTACTGTGTGGATGAGTCAGTTGACCTACTTCGACTCTGCCGTTGAGTCGTGTATTATAATTTCCTTTTCAATCTTAACTCTCTCGAGCGATATGAAACCATGGTAACAGAGATTGGCCGAAGCTGAGTCCTTAGCACCCACTTATTTAGATAAAGATAGATAGCTTCCGGTGATTCCCTAAAAAGGGATGGTACAAGTGTTAATAATCGGTCAAGTACACTCGCCCTCGTCTCTTGAGGCACTGCTCGATGTCATAGCGACTCACGTGACTGGTTCACATTACTCCTCGTTATACCACGATATCGGGGAGGAATGAGTGGGGTTAAACAAATGCTGGCAATTTGTTTCTTGTGGTTTTTCGTTGTTCGGAAGATAAGAACAATTTTTTATTGGAAGTCTAGATATACTACTCCATCTTGATATGTCCTGGAATTTGTCCTCATTGCCATATCTGATTGGCGCAGCTCATTTTTCAACAACGTCCGTAATAGTTAAAATCAAGAAATATGAAAAGTTGCTACTGCAAAAAGAAAACTTTTTTTTTTTTTTTTTTTCGTACTGAACAATACTTCTAGTGAAGAATTAAAATTAAGTGATGACTTATATAAAACATAATAGATCAGTAGATTACAATAATAATTTAGTAAATGTTTAGTTTGTTTTATTTTAATTTTTAAAGGATTTTAGAAAGCAACAAAAATGAGACCATAAATCCCTTTAAAATTAAAAACACAGTGCAACGTAGAAATAATAATAAATATATGTCTTTCCTGCGTTACGATCATTCTGTTTTTATATATAATTTAACATAAATTTATGAAACGTTTTGTGTAAATCCAAGACTGAATTAGACAAAATAAGCGCCAATATATCAAAAATTACTTCACTCTAATTTTTCTAGTCCGGTTTTTGACCATATTTTAATTCTTCAGAGTTTGTTTTGGCCCGATTTATTATTCTTCTGATTCCATTTCAGTCTGGAGTTTAATCCTGAAATTATGATCACTCTAAAATAAGTCTTTTCAGTTATAGTAGAGTCACTTTAAATTATATTTTTCATGTTTAATTACAAACAATTCTGTTTCTTGTCTCTTCAATTCTTTTTGCGAAAAAAAAAAAAAAATAATAATAAAATAAAGTTTTCATTCTTTAAAATAACTGTGGTCAGCTAATAACCGGAAATTTATTTAAACACCTTTTAAACATACAGACGGGTGTTTTTAGGGATGACATCAACACAATCCCAAAAAACAACAGGGTTTGGTAATTTATTCTTAATTTATCCTGATTTTCATTGATTTGTCGTGCTTTATTGGTACAAATAACCTTTCAGTTGAGTCCATCTATGGCTTAGATCCATTTGTACCATTTGTATGCTGTATCGTGTTGGAGGAGTAGATGTAGAGGTAATGTACCGCGACAGGGGAGGGAAAGATTCCCCTTAAGAGATCGCTGTACATCCAGTTGTGAAATGGAAACGTGGCGTGTTTAAGATCGGTTAGAAGAGAAACTCGTTCGTTTCCTTCCCGAATCTTGTCGCTCAGACGCCACTTGTGTGAAGTTGCTAATCAACTCTCTCTCTCTCTCCTCCTCTCCCAACAAAAAAAGAAAGGAAGAAAAAAAAAGAGTTTACGTTCAAGGACAGATGCTTGGTTAGCCGCCAGCGTACGCTCAAGTAATATTTAATGCACGCATCAGTGAACTAAAACACTTTTTATGTGCACGGTCCATCTACATTTTGCTTACTTTCGCAATGTCGAAATAAACACAGTTGTCGTATGTGCTATATTTCGCAATACATCTGCAAATTCTCAACTGCCTCACAAACATCCGCAAAAACACATAAAAACTAAATTAATGAAGCTATTAAATATAACTTTCATTGCGTGTATTTCTCGACATCATAAATTTTCATTATTTTTTCATTACTTCCTTTCACGCACTTTATTCGTAGTCTGTTATTTGCTTGGTGACAAGAAAAGTATCTCCTGATAGACGTCTACATTAAATTAATCTCAAAATTTACATTTTAAGTTGATATTTAAACTCGGTACACTGTTCTCGGTCTTATCTGATGATGGCATTGATATAATAGCTTCCTTTGTATTATATCATCATCGGTTTTCAATCACTGCTAAATAAAATGGTTCATGTAATAATAGTCCTGCTAACAACATCCATCCGATCATTGGGCAAGGACTGTTCAAATGAATCGTGGACAAAGACCAAAATTTGCAGTAAATGTTTATTGATCTTAGAGCAACCTTCTCGCCTATTAAGGTATATACCTCAACATTTGTAGGAAGTCGATATTTAAGAAAGAAGATGGCCGCATCAGGAAGAATCCATTGACCATAATCTTCCACCATCGTCTGGCCTTAAAACGAGATGTCCTTTCATTATTTATTTAAATTGTCCAGAGTTATGAAAGCCATAAGGTAGGTCTTCATGATCTTAGGGGATACCGTTGTCGAAGTGTGTAGTGTCACGCAAGAACTACACTTTACTACCAATATGTTGCAGAAGGCCTGTCTTCGGGCATTCATTCTCTCTGCCACGTTGAACAAACTCAATGAACAGTGGCCGATGACAACCAAAGTAAAATATTTGCATCATTTGTCTGCACTCTTGACACGAACGAGAACTTTTTGGTGGGTAGAGGAGGATGTTGTTGCTGCCCCACAAAAAGACAATAAAGAGAAATATGTATACGGGGTTCGTTTTAAGAATCAGAAATAACTCCTAACAAGTAATGGAAAGTAACAGAAATTGGAATGACAATATATTGATCAAATAGTGGTATGATAACAAAGGATAAGTGTTGAGGTTCTATGTACAAAACGGAACAACAAACAAGAGTAAACGCAAAAAAAAAAAAAAAGAGGAGGGGGGAAAAACTTGTCTTCTCTACCCTTTATTTTATTCGTTTGAGTACCCGTAAGGCAGCTGGTTTGTATTCAAAGACTTGTGACAACGTTGCGTGATAACGCCGAGGCCTTGGTGGTTTAAAAAGGTTAAGGAGAGAGAGAGAGAGAGAGAGAAAGAGAGAGAGAGAGAGAGAGATTGTCCTAATTTCAGGCACTGAAAGAGGCTGCGTTTCAGAATAAACTTTGTGCATTGTCATAGAGAACAGGTATATTGAAATTTGGCCCACTTGGTTGACATTAATATTATAATAATCATTGGTCAATGATGACGAACGTTGTCAGATACTTCAGAGTTGCCTGTTTACACAAATGCTGTGTGGAAGGTGCCTGGTTCTCACTGAGGAGACGGCAATGGCCATCAAAACAAGCATCGCACACTACGTATTAAATGAATGATAATTCCAATATTTGTCACATAAGGAAAGTTGTTGTTTATCTGTAATACAAGACTAAGACAACTCGTAGTGATAGCATTAAAAGCTAAGCCTAATCAATTGTATAATTTCCTTGTCCTTTGTTCACAAATAGATGAAGCTAGGGGCCGGACGTAGCCAGAATATTGGCTAGGCAGCACGCTCGTGTTACGTCGGATAAAAGGATACATTGAATGGCACGTTGTCAAGGGCTAGTACCATCCAGTACAACCAAATAATAATCAGCAAAAGCTATCTGTTTCTGATTGCTATTTGCCAATAACCGCAGTACCTAAAGATAGTGCAAAGATATATTTATTTACATATGTGATGAGCAAGGAATAACCTGTTCGTTTTATTTAATCCTTATTCGTTCCGTTGATGAGAACGAAGTAAAATACATTTTTAAATCTAGGCAGATTGCTTTTTTTCCTTTCCCACTGACAACACGGATCATTACTATTATTATTTCTATAACGCGCGAAGAATATACAATAACTGTGTAGGAGGCAAGGTCATCTTCCATTTGGAGGTGAATTATGCGAACGCAGAATTATGCATTAGTCAGCAATAATATTTGGGTACTGTATTTGCGAAGGTTACGTCATCGATGAGGAAGTCCACAGGATAGACAGTACCTGTTTCTGGGATCATAAGTTAAAGGTTTAGAGATTTTATAAATAATAAACGTTATAGGTGGCTGATGAATCGGATAGCGAAAGGGTTGGTCACAAAATTATTATATTTCGTCGTAATCCTGCCGTGTTTATCAAGGACAAAATGACAAAGCACTCATAACTGCAATTATTTCTCTCCTATCCTTCATACCTCTTTCGCAGGCATCTAGTTCAGCATATGAGACCATTAGGAAGTGGTGCGTAAAGTCACTTAAATGTTATTTGAAATTCCTCCTAATTGTGACATATCTTCAATTTTTATATTGAATCTTGGTTTTTCTTTTTCCTCATTCTTTTTACTCAAATCCTTTTTCTCTCTTTAGTGCATTATGCAATTCAGTCAGTTCTATTTGTAGATGTCTGGCTATCAAACTTTGCAGTCCACACTCGATACCATTATACAAATTAAAAATTGGAGAGGCCTCAATCCCGAGCGAGGCCACATGCTACCCCAGTCCATGGTGAAGATTGACCAATTTCAATTAATCTTAAAAGAAATGCAGACTGTGAGAATAATTCAACATAATCCGTTAAAGAATTTTCTGATTGCATATTACCCGCAGTCTTTTTCAAAATAAAATTTTTACTGTACTATTATATAGCAATACAATCATAATACTGTATAAAATTATATATTATTATCATGTGTTGCTGGAAAGTCCATCTTTCCAGCAACAGTCCATCAGACTCCTGAGTCGTCCATCCACATGGATGGACGGCTACCATGGCAGTGCTCCAAATAGGAATCTCATCCGCTGAACTCTAAAGGGAGAAAACAACTCTTCATTGGTCAATCGGATCCCTAGAAGGGATAGTTCTTAAGGAAGGAGACACGAGCACAAACAGATAACTAATCTAACTGGCCTCTTTTGAATGGTATCTAGAAGACTGAGAGAGGTTTTGGGGGCGCCGCCCCAGATGTGAGAACAATATTCCATGGTAGGGAGGATTTACGATTTGTACAGAGTGAACAGCTGTTTGGAAGAACAGTAATCCTCAAAGAGAAACCCCAGTTTTTTAGATGCAGAGGAAGCAGTATTTGTAATGGGCTTATGCCAAGAAAGATTAGAAGTCAGGGTAATCCCCATACAGATATATGATCTTGCCTAGAAATCGGAGTGTCATTGAAGATAAGCATAGGAACAGAAGAATCCTTTTTGCGAGATGTAAGACAAGACAGTTTCAGAAGGGTTGAAATCAACTGAGTTATCTTTTGCAATGGGACGATAATTGGAAGGGAGGGATTTGTCATCCTTTTTAGGAACTGGCTGGATATGAGCAAATTTCCAAGCAGAAAGGAAAACACCTTTGGAAAAAGAAAGTGAAAACAGGCGACACAGAACAGGAGCACAGGTTTTGAGAACAACAACACCATCAGTACACGGAACTTTCTTAGCATCAAAATCTTTCTGACATCCTTTTGACGGAAGACCACAGGAGGCATTGAATAAAGCGTACTGGGTATGGTGGGAGGTGGTTTACCACGATCATTAATACGCGATTTGGAAGAAAAATAGGATGCTAGCAGGTCAGCTTAATCCTTAGCTGAAGAGGCAATAGAATCATCTGGTTTTGACAGAGGTGGGAGCAGAGATGGACAAAAGGTTGTGGCCAATAGCTTTGGCAAGAGACCAGAATGCTTGGCGACCATTTAGACAGGAAGCAAGTTTTCAACTCTTAGAGGGCCGACCGGGCTAGCCGAGTGGGTAAAGTACCTGCCCGGCAACCCAAAGGTCGCGGGTTCGATTCTCGCCTCGGGCTTGGATCAAAGTACTACAAAAACCTTGGGAGGTGCAATATGGCCACAGATGCCGATGCGCCAACAACTACCAAATCAAAAAAAAAAAAAAAAAAAAAATCAACTCTTAGCCTGTTCGAAATCTAGTTTGGACTGATTAATAACCGCTTTACAATTGTTGACAGCTGCTGTGACAGAAAATGAACCCGTAGATTTGGATATAAGCCAATTAAGATATGCAATTGGTTGCATCCAATTGCAATAAATATGCTAAGACTGTTCTTATCGTGAATAGGCCTTAGAAAATTTATTGCTTAGGCAGATTTATTGCACATTTATTGTAAAACCAAGGTTTAGACAAAGAAAGAGATTTGAAGATGGAGTGTGGAATAAAGAATTTCATCCCTACAAGAATAATTTCACTGACACGATCTGAGAAAAATGCAACATTGATATCAAAATACTTAACAGAGTAATCTAACCAAGGAAAAAAATAGAAATCGCGCAGATCATCCCATTTTGAATTTTTGTAATGCTAAACAACACGAGGTTGAGAATGACTACAAGAGAAAGGCTCCATTGGAGAAGAGATTACCAAGTTGTGAACTGAGGTGCCTAGAGGACCACTCACCTTGGCCGTTACTTGGAAGGGTTGTTTGTGAGAAAAAGATCAATTTGGCTGTGTGGTTAGGATTGTCCGGTATTCTGGTAGGTAAATGAACAATCTGTGCGCGGTCATTATTAATTGCAAAATCCTCAGCATCTCGACCAGCTAGGTCCATGTGACTAGAAACTGGAAGCTAGCTGGAATTCTGAAAATTGAAATCACCAAGGAAAATTACCTCACTGTTAGCAAAGTTGGACTGGAGAAAGTCAAGTTTCAAAGAGAGGAAGTCAAAGAGTTCAAATGATTAGTGGAGTTGGCAGAACGATAGAGGGAACAGATGAATTTCACAGAATGTTTTAGAGAGGTTTTAAGCCATAGAAAATCGAAAAGAGGAGATTTGAATTCAACGCCTTTCTGATGGGGAATATCAGAGCGGACATATGCATAACTACCATATTTGAAGCTTTAAATCGCACAGCGAGTAATTATGACAAAACACTTCCTCTTTCATTTATGAAATGAACGAGGAAGTGTTTTGGGAAGTTCAGCTCTTTTCACAGACAAGCTTGTTCTATTATTCTTACTATTCATGACATTAGTAAGAAAAGTTCGGGAGGACATGTAGGAAGTAACAAAATTTTCGGTTATGGCACATAGCAAGAATATACCCAACTCCTTGACATTACGTGGCTTCGATAGTTCCCCTCGCATACACACTACACGAGCCCCTCCAGTCATTATCTGGAAGAGTAGAGGCAGCGAGATGACACAAGATCAGGATGTCTTTTAGAGAATTACTAATAGGCTTGGGCCAGTGGACTAGCTGGCGACGGCTAACACCATTTTTGGGTTGTACCCTCGGAATGTAAAGAACATTGGATCTCGCCGTGATGTCCGTCATAACTTCGAAAGACATCAATCCTACTGCATGAACGAAGAGATAGGAGGTTTCCAGAGCTTCGCTCTTGAGACTAAACACGAGTTCACTTCTTCCTCCAATAATCAAAGTGGTGATATTGCACAAGTTGATATGAATCATCTACTATCTGCTATGGTCTTGTAATACAGAGAGGTGGCATTCTTCTGTGTGGTGTGGACACTACATCTCGACCCCTGTTTATGTTGGTTCACAGATGAGTGGTCACCTTCAGTATATTAGGTGTTGTATGTTACCTACGCGCAAAATATTATCGGACTCCGTTGGTATCTCGACAGGTTTTCAGCAGGGTCGCCTGTTGATTATTGGACCAATCTTGGAACATCCGAGACACAGTCGAACACGAAATCCCCAGCATTGTTCTTGTTTCCGATATATTCACTTTGTTGCATCTGGCGCCGAGTACCACGTCACGTTCACGTCACTTAGACTTTTTGTCTTCCCCATTCTCGCACTGTAATACACATATACTGTACCCCCACGTATCTTCTTTCCCCTCGCTTTGTATCTTATGGTACAAATACTTGATATGATACTGAAGGTGCTCTGTATTTCATGAAAAGGGTATCTAATAAAGTGGCCACTCAGTATATATAATTCTTTAATGTTAATCCGTCACATTTCGCCACCATTAACAACTTCTATTTCCATATCCCACTCTTCCAGTGCTTGTTGATATTGAAAGAATCCGCTCTGTCAAAGAAATAAACTGAATATCGATATTAAAAGTTTATTTTATTATAACGCTGTGTATAAATATTATTTAGAGTAAAATGCACTGGTAAAATCTGGACAAAAGAAATCATGAAAAAATACACAGAGAAATAAAACGAAACCCTTAAAAAGCTTTGAACTCGGGTTTCAGAATTCCGAATTTAGTTCCTGGCTGTCTGCAGAACGAGGTGACGTGAGTGGGGGAATTATTGTAATGAGGAAACAGTAAATAACGAAAGAACAATAGCGTCGTTTGACAGTTCATTTATATTCGTATACACGCACACAAACCATCTCAACCAAGCGATGGAGCAGTTGTCAACTGTCCGATAACCCATCTTGTTCCTGTTGGACTACAGTCCAGGCAGATGACAGCAGCGGATATTGCTTAATGACGGAAATGCATGGGACTAGGCTCGTGCATTTCCGATGTCATTCCATCTGTGACCTTGTGATTACTAGGGGCATCCAATCTCCGCTCCGATGCAGAAAGCGGAAGCTCGATGATTTGGTACCAACCTAGTCTTAGTTTATTAGTTTCGAATAAATAGAGATTAAAATATTTTAAGGAAAGGGACAATTTAGATGATTTTGCTTGAGTTCAGGGATGAAAAGCACCCTTTGGAAACAGCCACGCATTTATGCTTTAGGGAAAACTCAAACGCATGCGTATTAATTTTATCTCTATATTACTCTGCGCATGATCGGATAAACACATCGTTAATACATTTCCAACGTCGATAACACGTTGTTGAGTTGTCCTGTTGAATCCCATATCAACAAGTACGGTTGTAGTTAAGCAACACGTGACGTCACTGGAAAAAACGCTGCATCACCTGGCAAATTCGCCGAAGCTTTTCCATCGCCATAAATGTACTTTCGGGGATGTTTACGCGCGCTGGCTCTACCTTCGCTGCGCTGCTCCCAGTCTCGGTTTCACGGGCAGAGCGAGTCGAGGGTTAACTGACCTGGGCATCCGGCGATCGGACATATACGGCATCATCTCGCGCTGTTACCTGTTTCCCCCGCTTCCAGCCTCTCCGCCCGCCCGCCCGTAATTCCTGACGCGCGAGTTGTAGGGGGAAGGTGAGTGACGGATAAGGTAGCACCTGTCGGGTCACGTGGGTCACCAGAAGAAACTAGTCGCACTCGGCAAACTGCGAGGAGTTGTGTTAGTAGTAGTGGTGGTGGTGGTGTTGGCGACGTAGGAGTGACGGATACACCCTCGTAGGGAACTCCGCATATACGGTAAGAAAATATCGATTTCTATCAGCGTTGATCGTCCGTGTTTTGATCCACAGACGGAATGCTTTTTTGCTGTAAGCTGCAACTTGCATTTTTGGAAGGTTTTGAATCTTTGAGTTGACAGAGACACGATGGCGTGACTCTGTTTACAGTTGGTCAACAACAGGGACCTGTTATGACAACTGCCAATAAGTTTAAATGGAAACTTTTTTCTCTTTTTTGGTACCTTTTGGTATCCTTGGTTGTCCTGTTGAATCCCAGACTTGTTTAATTGGACTTATTGGCTCTTAGAACCTTCTGTAGCCACGTTTTATATCTCAAATAACAGAGCAAATAGTAATATATATTTCGATTTATTGTAGATACAACCTGGGCCAGAAGAATTTATTGTGACCACGCATTGAACTGGAGGAAGCCAAATTTTTCTAGTGCGCGCCAGCCGCCGGACCGCAATCTCAGTATGCTGATTTGATGCAGATTCGATTAGAAATAGTGATTTTAAATTCGTATTACAGTTGGAAAAAGGTAATTAATTTGTGAAAAAGTACATAACTGGAATTGAAAAACTGTTTTTCTTTTATTTTTATGCGATTCTAGTACTATATATAAGGATATCCACGGTATTTGCCATTTCAAATACTAGTTTCAGTATACGATGTCATTTTTGCAACAATGGATGCCAACTTGAATTCAAATATTTATTTATACAGTGGTATTAACTTACGAGAAATTATCCTTTAAATAACTACATAATTTAAAAAAAAGCAGCAGTCTTCTCCTGAGGATCTTGTGGTTGAGGTGGTTAGTTAAATGATTCGCGTGATAAAATCGCTCTCCTTGGAGGGCAGATGTTTGTGACTGAGAAATGGAGACATTGAGACGTATAACGGACGGTTTAGGAACCATCCACAAATTGCGTAAGTAACATATCTGCAAGAATTCACGTGAATAACGTGACTTGAGTTGTAGTATTTCTGTACCTAATAATGGGAGGTTATGAAATAGGGGAAAAGGTGGTTTGGAAAGTTAAATGGCGTTAAGTAATTTATGAACGGTCTCTTAGTTAATATGTTTTATTTTTCATTATAATAAACGTTTATTGTGTATTCAATATTTTTATATGCGTTAAATGGGCTTTTAACATTTGCACGTGGGCAGATACCTCCTCGGATGATTTTACAGACTTTGAGTGGACACTCGAAAAACAAACGCACTCGACAAAGAAGATAACGGATGGATTTCTTTTTTTAAGTAGTATTTTAAGTCAGATTTGATATTCAGTGCAACTGTGTTTCACGTGAATGGCGGCAGGATTCATGTCGATTGTAAAGTAGTCTCGATTATCCGCAGTGCGAATCCAGAATATCTTAGACAGTTGATGAATACAGAGTGGTTTGTTTTTAGACGTAGTTTTTGCTTGATAGGATGGTCATAATAGGATGGTTAAAATAAAATCAAAACTAATTGGAACCGATTTTTTTAAATTTAAATTATTTTGGCGTTACCCATATATTGATTAGAAGAATGTGTATGTTTTTCCGAATTGGAAAAATCATAGAAAGTCTAGCAGAAGTGGCAAACGAGTTGAACAGATACTTTGCAATGAACTTTGCAATTGAAATTAGAAGAATATTCGAACCACGACGGATCAGTGACAAGGAGTCAGAATGTTGTAAATTAAGCGACATATCAATCTCTGCGAAGAGTATATGGGGAAAACTACTGAAGCTGAGCGATTTTAAGGCTCAGATATAGGACCCTTGCAAGTGGATAAAAGGATGTCATCATCGCTTTGTATAAGACGATGTTGAAACCTCATTTAGAATATTGTATCCAGGACTGGAAGTCACACATGAAAAAGATAACTTCTAGAAAGGTTTCAGAGAAGGATAACCAGAGGGCCGTTGTTGCTGAATGGTCAGGCGCGAGGGTGCTTTGAGTGACCATGGTTCAAGACTGCCTGACTACTAAATAAGGTGTTTTTTCTTGTATTCTCTCTATCCAGTGAACTAAACTCCTCTGACCGTGTGGTCGTTCCGGGTATAAAGAGAAAGTGTATTATTAATAAGGAATGCTAATCGATATCCATATGAAGAATGGCTTAAAGACTGCTAAGCTTGACAACTAGACATGTTAGGGGCTGGCAGAAGTACCTCCTCTGTTCTGTTGATTCTCTTCAGGGGCTTATTGCCCATGAAGGGAATCAATAGAATGGAGGAGGTATATTTTTACTGGTGGAGGAGAGAAGATCCAGTGGTACAACTACAAAATTCTGGGGAGGAAAAGAAGGCTGGATTTCATGGTTTCGTATGTCAGTTCAGATCCTGACTGTGCTTCTCCGGGGGGGGGGAGACAATATAACAATGATGATGAATCTGAATGACTGTAATTGAGTTAATATCACAAAACACAGTATTGGTTACATCGGGGTGATTATTATTACAATGCATGTTTTTATATCTTGTGTAGAATCGTTAAACTGAAAGGTCTTTATAATGAAGTATCAGTTGAATAAGTTGAATTTGTATCGGGTGGTTAAGACGAAATGTTGTAAGCAGTATGGTCCGTTTGGTTGCCTTGTGTCCAGGGATATTTTGCAGCGCATTATATCCACATAATTCAGTACAACAGAATATAATGGAGCGTCAGTGACATCTAGTTTTCAGCAGTGTCCCTGCAAGTGACCTAGTCTGGATTCGGTACGTTGCCATTCTTACCTATGCATGCGTACCTTAGCAATTTATTTTTAGAAGCGGTTTTGTGACTAGAACTCATTTGCATTGGACATGTTTATCGACCCTACAACATTTTATCGTTTAGATCTTCGCTTGCAAGAATTCCTTTTGTGGATGTTTGATCACTTTATCTATTTTTAAGCTCTTTCCACTTGTCTCCCTTCCCACTCCCCACCCCCTATAGATAAGTGCTCCCGAAACGTGTCCCCTCTATCAGTGTAGAGGTGCGCTGTAGACGGCTCTTTCTTCTACGTTCAGAATACTTCAGACAAGCATTAATGGAATTTTGATAAAAAAAAAAAAAGTCTTCCCCACGCCATGAAGACATTGGAATGCTTTCTCCCCCCCCCCCCAAAGATTCATATGAACACTGAAGAATAAAGTTTTTTTAAAAATGGTACCTTTCGAAGAACGGCGTTTAATGTTGGGGAATGAGCGAACAGGCAAATATTTATTTAAACTACGTGAGGAGAATACTGAAATCGAAGCCGCAGAGCCTTGTACTTTGCTCTCTCGTTTTAATGTGTATTATGACCTTTAACTGTAGCTCCTCTACATCTCTGAAGTTGCCTACTAACTTCACTGCATGCTGCGCGAAATCCTTAGATAATTATTATAATTAATTCACATTTCGATGAACATTAACCCATTACCAGACAGCTTGTTGCATTCCCAGAAGCAATGGATTCAACAACAACAAAAAAAAAAACCTACTCTGGTACTTTAAACATCTCCAATGCCCCAAGATGTTCCGAATATCGTTTAAGATTTTTGAACATAATGGCTAAGGAAACTAGTAATTAAGACCAGAGAACCAAGGAGTAGCATCGCCACCTTGAGGTGTTCTTTCTGCCCTAAAGTAAAATTCTTGGTTGATAATATTTACGACAGTGAGCACTATCGAAAGGAGATTTGATGTTCCCTCCATCCGAAACCCCCACTTGGCTTTCAGGAAGGGAGGGGGAGACGCAAAGTACATTACGGAACAAGCATTCCAAGGTTTCTAGTTCCGTGAATGCAGTGATGGCTGTGATTTAACTGCTCGTGCCGGAGGGTGTAACGATGGGAAAAAATTCGACACTGGTGACCTTCATTGTGCTCCGAGTATTCGGACTGTTATTCAACTCCCCGATACCTTCCCGCGCCACTATACCTGGCCATATCCTGCCGACAAAAGGGATTACAGTTTATCATGGAAAATGTTTTCATTGCTAGCCCCGCTGCACACAATATCTGTTTACGGAGGCATTCGCTAACCAGAGTTCGCTTCAACGCTGGAATCCTGTCAGGAGAAAGCGGTTATAGAAATGACACCGATAACCACGGCATCAAAATCAGTGGTAAACAGGCGTTGACGTTCTCACGTAACTTGAAGCGGTGAACGATTCCAGTGTAACTGGAGCACCCCATCAAACGGACGCCCAGCAGGTAAAAGTTGAAATTTCTCTCTGGCTGGTGTTAAAAGAACTCGTGGATCTTTATTATATGCATGTTACTTCAGTTCCTGAGATGGTAATTTTAGGGAAAGGACCTCGTCTCCTATTTGCAAACTTCTCCTTGTTATAAGCATACTTTTATTTCAAAGGACTTGACAAAATCCAAATTCTATTTTTGGTCAAATCTCTGGAATTCGAATTACAAGCAGTGTTCTGATAAACAACATTCCGTTTCTAGATCAAATCAATCAATGAAGACTTCTGCGTAAATAGCAATTAATTCGAGAGTTTCGGTGATTATTTATTTCCAGTCCAAGCACCATTTATACGAATGAAGGAATGTAAAAGAAAATAAACAAATCAAACCGCACGGTTTTGAAGGCCGGCTGATGATTGTGTAACTTCCTCAATGTCTAAACAAGAAATACTTGATCTTGATTTGATTCTAACCTAATCTCGTCCATTAGTCTCACCTGCAAAACGTGTGACACTTAAGTGTTTTCCATTGATCAATCGTTTGGATTCGATCATCTGTCAAAAGTATGAAGGTCTCAACTCTACATAGTAATTTTAGTTTCCTATAACTGGTTTTGTTTTCACCATCTCTTCTCTCCTGGTTTTTAACGTGGACAACATTTTTTTAGGTTAAATCTTTAACCTTAGAGTCAAACCTATTTAAAAACAGGAATGGAAAATAAAAAATGTGCGGTTTACTGGGTATTAAGGTCGAAAAGGGTGGATATTTTACTAGTTTCGGGAGTGGCTTCAATTGGTTCGTGAAATGGCAACTCTACTGCCATTTAGCCAATATAATTTGTGATCAGTTTTTAGCGACACGTGCAGAAGACTAGATTTTGGATTGAACATCGCAGGATATGAAATACTGGTTAAAAAATAATAATAACAATAATAATAAAACGATATTTTAAGGCGAATTTCCCGATTGAAATACAATCTAAAAATTTAAAATCCTGGTTGTCCAGATCTGTGTTAGAGTCGATTAAAATGAAGACAGACAGATAATCTGGTAAATAGATCATCATGAAGATAGACAGACGATTTTAAAATTGACCTTTCACCAATTTCTGGTGCGATAAATCCTTGCATCAATTATTCCACCATGCTAGAACCATGTAGAGCGCTTGAGAACTCTTGCTACGAAACTGGGAGAAAATCTTTCCAAGATGTTTAGGCACAGTTCTTGTAATTATTTATCCAACTTATTAAAGCACAAATAACCCCAAACAGCAGAAATAACCAAAGGACGCTTCTCAACAACAATATCGAAGAAAAGCTAGGTGCAAGGTCGTAAATGGATGCTGCGATTTAAATAAGTTGGATTTTTATTATGATTATACAATATCTGAGAATTTGGTTGTAGTAAAAGCTCCTATTTAAGCACAGATTTCGTTCGGGAGTTCATTTTTATATATCAACGTTTGGTAACCCTGAAATGGAGCGTCAGCAAGCCTGCGCTCGAAGGTGGTGTCTAAAACTTGTGCTTGAGCATCTCATGGATCGAAGGTGGTTGAGATGTCTGGTACAGTACTCTATCAGATCTTGTCCTTGGGAATTCTTTGGCGCATTGACTACTCAGGACATATGATGCTCCAGTTCATGCGCTTTTTGTGCTGATGGGATGCATTTCGAAGGTATTCAGTGATATGTAACGTACATAATATATACGAGTATAACGAGTATAGATGGCCTGCCTAAAGTGACAATGTTTTCGTAAAACTTCATCGGGGTTAGGCTTGGGATGACCGCTGTGTCTGTCACATTCTAATAAGTTATCTGTCAAGATCATCCATATGAAATAAAAAGTTTCTTTTTGAGTATTTTTTAGTCGAAGTCACATTAGCAGTTTGATCACTCGAAAACAAATTAATGGAAATAAGAGTTCTTCTTATGCACTGCTATCAATAGAACAGCTTCCAGTACATCCAGTGATACCTTTTCAGATCTTTGCTACAATTTCTAAAAATTGCATGCACACACTGGTAAAAATACGGACCTTTATTTATTATCGAATCAGGCCACCCACCTTTGTTTCGAATAAGTGTGCAGCGCTGCATGGATTCTATTAAAGTGCGTTCTGGTCTAATTATAACCATTCTTTCAGCAAAATATCGGGTAGCTGAGACAAAGTTGAAGGAAGAGGCCTTCGTTGCCAAATAGCTCTCTTCAGCATATCCCACACATTCTCAATAGGATTAAGATCAGGTGAATGTGGGGACCAAGGAAAATGGTGGAAACCCTTGTCATGTTCCCCGAATCGCACGATTCTAGTACGATGAGCTGTTGCATTGTGATCCATAAAGTGGCCATCACCTTTGGGATCTGATAGAAAATTCAAGCACTTCCTACAGGACATTCAACCTTCCACCGGTATCAACGGACCTAATCCGTACTAACAAAACATTCCCCATACCATGATATCTCCTCCAAATGCTTTGGTTGTCGCAACAAGGCAAGCAGGGATCACCGCTTCGGGAGGTTCTCGCCACACTCTCTGGCTACCATCAGTGTAAAACAGTTTCTGACTACATGACTTTCTTCCACTGTCCAGTCACAATGTTCTGGGCACCACTGCAAGCGGATTTTTCTGTTTTTCTCTGAAACAAGTAACTTCCAAATAAGCAGGCGTTACAAATGTTCAGTTTCTCTAATTCCCTGCGTGTGGTACGGATTGAAGTAGAGCAGTTCTGGGCTTGGTTGAATTTAGATGTTATTTGCTGAACACTGAATGTCCTATTTTTTTCCGTACATTTCTCCTCAGAGTACGACATCTTCACTCTTGAAATATTGTATTTCTGCCAATTTTACGCCTTTGAGATGTGGAAGAACCGCTTTCTTTTCAGTAATTAAAAACCTTTGAGATGGGTGCTTTTGAGAAACCAGTTATTTCTTTCGTTTCTTTAATCGTGGCTCCTGCTAAACGTGCACCAATGACAAGACCTTTTTTTCAAAGTCTGGTAGATCGCGCGCTTTCCCCATTCTGGCTTCTGATTGGCAATCTTTATACTCAATGAGGCGAACGTCATCAACTCACGACAGTTTTCTTTACATCTATTTGCTTTTCTTCTGTCTGTGACTGTCTTAATAAAAAAAGTTTTTTGGCCAATGTGTGTGGGTAATTGTATTCTTTCATATTTGGATATTACACTAAACTGCTGCCACTCTCCATAGAGGGTTTTAAAATATTTTATCATGTCTTGGTGAGGAAATTGTACGACTCATGGAATAATGGGAGATAAAAACTTAAGCTTTATATTTGGCAGTCAGCTAATAAGCGGACAAGGAAGTCATCAACAGTCATTAATGTGCCTTAACTGCATTCTTATTTTGTTATTAATACCTTGGATCCGTTCAACAAACAATTCCGAGGTCATCCATACAATTTCATCTCTCCAATAGTACCATCGATGGCGAATTTCAGACAACGCGGTTTTATATTTGAGGTGCTGTGGTTCTATGTTTGAATAAGATTTACGTTTTACCCCGAAGTATTTTGGACTTGTTTTTCATAACGCTTTGAAGATTACCGCGTTTCGTTGTATCAAAAGAAGAGGATATTCAACATTTTTGTATGTATATCTTGATCCATATCTTTTTTTTCCTTCTTATTGTATTTTAAATCTGATCCTCGGTTTTATGTTGTATACATGGAAGCCAAACGTAGTATTTTACAGGAACCTATCCCGACAATTTGGAAGTATTATTGTACTTCAGGTACTTCCAAATTTGTATATTTGGAAGTGTTTAAAGCGTCTGTGATTTGGGGTTTTCCTATGGCTTGGAGTTAAATGTTTTCACCTTCGCTGGTTGCAAGCCAAGCAAAACCGCGGCAACTTAAGCATCTTTTATTGAATCCTCTGTTATAAACAATGGAGTCAGCCATTTTTTCAGAAAAATAACCAGCACTCGGAGTATTATTCTGCTCAAGCAAAGGAAGAAACACCAATGCCATATGCAAAGGTCATAATGTTAGGCAGGAGCTCGTGAGAGTTCTCTCCACCCCCGCCAGAGATGTCTGGTTATTTCGCTAGAAATAGCTGCACCCGTTGCTTCATTTCATGGTTCCGTTGAATTTTCTCTTTGGGACACGATCTCGTCTACAATCTTTGGCTTTCAGACCATTTCGGAACAAAGGAAACGCACACAGAATTAATTTGTGACGTAACCGAATAACCTCGCATGTCTGTAGAAATGGGTGGGCGTTTGTTGAATAAGCACGCTGCGAATGCGTGATGCAGTTATGGTTGTGGGAATTCTACCCTTTCGCTCTATCCCTCTCTCGTTAGAAACAATTAAACGAGTGGGAATGGAGTTATTTATATTGAACTAAGTAGTAACTAACGTCGTTAACAGAACATTCATTTGCATTGTCCTTGGCTCGCAGTTCTTCCAAGGTCGCCTTCTCTCCCTCTCTCTCAACTTTTCTCTGCTTTGTGTACCGAGCAACATGTACGCAATCACGCTCTGGGGCAAGGCTTCCGAGAACTTCGCCACGAAGTATTGAACCGTGCATTTAAAATAAAGCTTCAGAGCAGTCACTGTTAGTCTCTGTTAGAAGATGCTCGGCAACTTTTTATACCGTGACTGCAATAACAGTTCAGTTAACAGTCGGATCTACCATCATTTCTCCGAACGAGACCTTTCCAAGTCTAGTTTGCCTGTTGATTCTCTTATCACGATTTCACGCTTTACGCATTTAGCCACCTTTTAGGGCGAGTGTATGCACGCGCGAGATTTGAATTTTGGCGTTCTTTCTTCGGGGAAAATGTCTGCAAAAAAAGTTTCTCTTTAGGCCTGGGATATGCTGTATGGGCTTGCGAAAGTCTGTTAACATTTTGGATAGCCTAATGAGCTTCTGATGAGACAAGCTGGTGTAAATCTGTGGGTTCATACCCCCTGTCAGGTTCATCCCCCAAGAGATTCCAAGATTAAAATGAAATACAGAGAAACTGATATTTTTTTTTTCTAGGTCTAAGATCAGGGAAGCCATGCTGATTCAAAACATTTGTCTACGACACCCATAATTTGAAAGAAACCACCATAACTTTAGACCCAAATTGTCCTTTGAAGTTGATCGATATTTTAGACCGCATTCTACAACGGTTATGTCATTTTTCGGTGCATTCCCTCGCAAATGGTTCAATATGTCCATCTGTCTGTCACCATGCTGGAACTCTACTCGGTATGAACAGATTTTCCTGAAATTTTATATTTTGGTCTTTCAGAAAGAGTTGTTGGACTGTCCAAAATTTCATTGAAATCTAACAAATAGAAATCCGGCATTTTAAATTATTATTTATTTTATTTTAATTTTCCCCCATATATATATATATATCGCGAGTTAGCCATGTAAAATGTGATCAGATTCAACTGCAATTAGAATGAAGCAGGTCATCCCTAACAAACTATCGTAGTTATTGCAGATTACCTTCAAAAAAAAGAAAAGTCGAATCGATACAATATTTTTAGCCGCTGTTGCTCCTTGAGGACGGATTCTTTCCATTTCTAATTCATAAGTATTCGTCTACAGAACATTGTTATAAATTTGGAACAGCAGCTCTGGTCCTTTTCGAAATTTCAGGACTTATTTAAAATATTCTTAAGGACCCTTACATCAGATTAATGTCGTTGGGTTAACTCACTTCCATCGTGCACCGTCCTCGCCCTTAAAAAAAGAACTTCTGCGTAATCCTACCACTTGGTGAATTTTTGTAAACATTTGTTGATACAGTGTAGAAGTTTATAACTTCTGAGGCAGGTTATTTGACAGTGCAACGTGCGTGAAATATAACGCAATGCGTACATTATCTAATTTGTTAAATAGGAAGTACGCTGTCAAGTACATAATTATTTCTAACTCCAGCCTGTAAATGAAAATAGACGATGCTTTTGGCACCTAAAGTTCAGGAAGTTCGCTGCATGCAATCCCGAAAGTTTCTGCCTGTTACAATTGATAAACTGAACCGAAATTAAACCATTTTGGGATTTATTGGGCATCCCCAACAATCAGACTCTTCGACAGAATGAATCATGGTGCGAACCATCCGTTGAAGACAAGTTAATGGAATGCTCGTGCATTTACTGTTTTAGAAAAAAAATTATTCAATCGATTTGATATTTACTGAAACGGATTTGCGTAATTTGACGTTGGGTAAAATGCACTGGCAGATTTCAGGAAGTTGATATTTTCAGATTTTACA
This sequence comes from Mastigoproctus giganteus, assembly GCF_048544385.1. Taxonomy (NCBI): domain Eukaryota; kingdom Metazoa; phylum Arthropoda; class Arachnida; order Uropygi; family Thelyphonidae; genus Mastigoproctus; species Mastigoproctus giganteus. The sequence goes on along the minus strand of NC_143587.1, from coordinate 97,706,982 downwards.
AGACATCGATGGTCTCAAAAATATGGATGAAGCAAATCATATTTTTTCTTTCGCTCTCGGCCTTAATTTCTCCTTCCCAATACACCCTCCCTTGGAATATTGTTCCAACATTTGGGATGATGTTCCCTAAACCGCTTTCAAGCTTCTTGAATCCATTCAAAATGAGGAGAGTTAGGTATTAATGACCTGAAACGTCTCGTACAAAATCTTTCTACTCTCACAGACTTTCAGTTTCTGCTGCATGATTTTCTATAGATATTTCTGTGGGGGGATTACAGATGACATCTGTAGTCAGATTGGAACATATTTTTAGCCAGCTCAAGTATAAAACATCAATTAAACCTTTTATTTAATGAAAACTCGGATATAAATGTTGAAATAATGCGCATAGATGCATTTTTGTCCATGGAGGGAGAATAAAAAAATAAGACATTGAAAACTGAAGTGAAAACGATGCTGTCATCTCTCGGATGAACCCGTCTCACGGAAGTATCAAACATGAACCACGCTGGCTTCATGCCGATAATGAATTGATCCGGGAGAGACGAAAGGTTGAAGTCGTAGTCACTCACAACCAATGGGGCGGAACTAATCACGTCTACTGAGCCACGTGAACATTCCAGCTTCGCAGAACAGGAGAGGTATTTTTGCAACTTCTCGCGTGGTAAAGAACGCGTTGGGACCATCAGTCGTCCATTCCTTAAATTCTCCGAGTGCACGCTGAGTGACTGACAGCGACCCAGACACACCAGGCGATCGGACAGGTAACAAAGACGGACTGGGTCCGTAACGTGCACGCGAGGGTCGTCACTATCCTTTTCATTTGTCTGAAAAACAGGGGTAAGTAACCTCGCGTATTATTCTGGGTCTTCGCCATCAGCACGCCTCCTGTGAGCTGGAAATTTGGAAGTTGATCACGTCAGTCGTCTCTCTTCACGAAGACTGTTGTTTAAGGGCCTTTCATACAGGGCAAAGATGGGGGTAAGAATGCGTAGGTTGATATTCGAGTTCTTGAACAGATCCTCGGTTTTAGCTCAGCAGCATGGGATTACACGCAGATGAATCATAGAAAGTGGAAACCGCATAACGTATGCACTTAACCGAGGACGTAGGGGGAAAAAAGGTATAAAAAAATTGTAGAAAACTTAGCGTCCTTGCTTATATGTATCCTTGAAATTTAATACTCGGTTGAGGGTATACTGATATGTTTGCTTCAATTCGCTTTCGTATCGTTAAAGTCCAGTAATAATATCTCCCCAAGTGTAAAGCACTCCTCCATGCCTCAGTTATTGCGTGACCTCATATTGTGTGTCCTATATTAGTTACCGTTTCTTAATAAGTAATGCGACATTGATTAATGGCGTGGTCTAGTTTGCATCGGGTAGGTTTTTATCCTCACCACCCGATGCTTATCCTGAAAAGGTTGTTAAATTAAGAAAGTTCTCTTTCATGGCTACGCATTATTATTTTTGAAACCTGACATCGCTGACCTAGTACCATTTAGTGTCCTTCACCTCCAGTTATATTTTCTTAGCATCATTCGTAACAGTGCCGCAATCAGTTACATCACCAAATTGTGGTAGGCCTTTACCGAGATCTTTAATCTTGACCTAACAACGTCACTCGTCCCTCCCAGCGACTATTGAGAAGTCTAGACGCTCATTCAAAGGGTAGCTCAGTCCACTCTTGCATTCGTTAAGGAGCCGAAGTTACTATAACCTCGTTAGTTACAGCTTCAGAACACTCCTCCGATGACCTCTTGATACGAGTAGATGAAACATGTCGTTGGTTTCTTATTTTTCATTGGAGACAGAAATCTGAACTTTATTCTGCTTGTGTATAATCGTAGTCTTAATTGCCTCAACCCTTCCAAAGATTCTTTTTATGTAAAGCAGTTTCAGTTGGTGGTACGAGTACTCCAGGAGCTAAACGAGGTCCTTTCCAGGAGCTAAACGAGGTCCTTTCCAGGGACTTAACGAGGTTCTTTCCAGGGGATCCTTTCCATTTCAGTTTTTAACTCAGATTTTTAAATAAAATAAAAATAAACCACAGACCCATACATTTTTTGGCTTCTTGGGTTCCAATAGGCGTACAAACCGCAATCAACAGCAAACAGTCCAAAAAATGTGGAAGTCCGAGTTCCTCTAAGACATTGACTGTATTTATCATCCGTTTATTAAGTCTCAGATGGGCTTTACAAGCTTGTCTCTACGCATGACGACCTTGGTGCATGATAATATGTAATAGGCACGTGTGCCAGCGACTAGTCACGTGCTTTAAAATGAATTGGGCACTAATGGACTTTCTTAAATTTACTAAACCTTGTCGTTAGGACGTGGAAGTGAAATTCGTTATTCGGTGGGGTTGTAACTCACTTCTTAGGCTTAACCGATATGGTCACGCTCAGCAGACTTGCATCACGCACTGCGCCTAAGCACGCACTAGTTAGCGGTAGTATTGCCTGATATAGGAAATCATTTCTTAGTTAGGGTGGGTCGCAAGGGGAGGAAGAAAGTTTGGTTGATGAGCTCGAGACAATAACCGCCATCTATTGTGGTTATTGTCTTAACAGATACGCTGTTGGAAACAGTCCAGATAAAGAGAGATCGCGTGTCTTGGTCTATTATCTGCCGAAATACAGGAAGAACATCGGTCCTTGACCTATTTGTAAGTGATATCATGAGGGTCATTGCTTCTTCAGGGGGTTTTGCGTTACCGAATTTGAAGCACACTGTCTCTTGCACATTTATAGAGATGTGACTCTTCATTGCCATGTGCATTGTTCTGCCACCAAACAGTGAGCAGCTGGAAAGAAACTAGATAGAATAAAACGTATTTCATGGGCCACGATAGGCGAACCTTAAAGAGACTTGTAATTGGGGGATTTCATTAAGTTCTTGTTTATACTCCGCAATGACCACAAGGTCAATGAAGTTTACAGTAAAACAATCAATACAAATATTAATCGTATTCAGTAGTCATGGGTTTGAACCCCGGTCCACTCAAAGAGCGTGTGTTATTGTACTCGCACTCCTGACCATTCGGCTACGTCTTATTATCTAGGGCAGTGTTTCGCAACTTCTTTAAATAACTCTGCTCACTTAAATTTCCAGAAAAAAGAAATAAGTGCAGAAAATACATTATTACAATTCTTTTTCGGCAGTTTTTCGTCTATCAACTTCGACAGATATTCCTTTCGAGTTTAACGTACAATAGGAGTTAGCAGACAGGCCCTGCCTCCATATAATCTGCTAAATTGAATTTTTGTCGACCTAAGGCTTGCGTCACCAACTGGCAAACCCCGAGCCACATCGGTATCCAACGATTTTTCATGGACAGATCTGAACCAAATTCAATAATTTGTACCCAGCTTCATAATTGGGTTGTCACTCGTTATATCAGTGGGGTACCTATCCGCCCACCAATGAGAGTACAACAAGCTTCGAAACGGCGCCGTCTAGGTGGTGGTATCCGCCGATAATAAGTAACATTAGTCTTCTCTACTGGCGAAGCGCTTATTCCAGGTAGTGCAATATAAGGGCAACTCGTTGTGAAGGCGTTCACAATATGAGATGCAACAAAAATGATGCCATTTCGCCTACTCCTGTGATTTACTACGAACTAAAATGATGTTTTGCAGTAACGGGTTAGTCTAGAAAATTTGGAGACTATTGAAAATATATTCGCGTTCCAGATTCAGCTTGCTGGATAGATGCTGTTTAGTAATCAATCACGGATTTGGAACGCATCCAGGTGGATAAGTGGATGGATACCATCAAATTAGTAAGTGTACACTTCACTGGATTTACAAGGATGCAGCTTCAATTTCTTAGTATTGGGGACTTTGAAGAGTCTGTGCATTATTATTATTAATTTTATTATTTTGTTTTTTTTGTTAAAGGAAAAGAGATGGAGCTTGATAATTTCGATTTTTTTGGAAGAGAAAAAAATATATATATATACTAAATAGGTGGAATAAATAAATTTTAATTACATCATATTTAAATTAACTATATTTAAAATATAATTATATTTCATTGCAATTCTAGTGTCGATTTTTATTCTTCAATCTGCTTGAAATATTGTACTGTATTAAAATACAAATACTTTTACCGAATTATGAAACAGCTATTTCTATTACTAACATTATTCTATTGTTTAACAACATATTTGAAGATACTGTGACAAAAATTAGCGTTTTAATTTTATGTTTGCTTTCAGTGATCATTCAAGATGGTGGCCATTTACCGTAACAGGCAACACATCTTCCTGGCAATCATCCTCTTTTTCTTCTTTGCTAGTAAGTAAATTTTCTTAACTCGTTGTCTCCAAACTGTTTCCATTCTGGTTATCTTAATTTTATTTTTAAATATTACATCATTATATCGTTAATAAGTAATGACATAAAATTTTTGATATCACTATATATTTTTCAGTTTTAAAAATATAATTATTTTATATAATGTATATATTACTGTATATTTATATATTATTATATACTAATAATTATAGATTTTATATATTAATAATATAAAATTTTATTTTTTTTATAAAATGTAATTTAATTTTATATTTTACAAAATTATATTTATTTATATATAAGGTGTTTTAATGAAATAAGTCTTAAAGCCGTTCACCTGAATGAGCGGAAAATAAATCTTTATCGTCAAGTATATACATACAAACAGCAAAATTTATTTACAAAGATATATATATATATATATATATAATCATCCATCGTCTTTATTAGCCTCACACAATATATATATATATATATATATATATATATTTTGTGTGAGGCTAATAAACACGATGGATGATTTTTTAACATTTTGGATAAGTGATAGAATCACAGGAAGCGGAAGTGACGTAACATTTCATAGTTGAGCTGAATTTTCTCTTGTGCAGCAACGCGTTATTGTTTTTTGGTGTGCTAAATGCAGGTGGCGGATTTCGCGAAAATGGAATGAATAAAAAGGGTCGTTACTTTCGCCGGAAACGGAACTTAAGAGAAATTAAACAAAGGTGGCAAACTGTGTCTGAACAGACAGGTGGTGGTGGTGGCCCATAACGCAGAAGGTGTTTCAGTTTAATGAATCCAGGTTGCTATTTTATTAATCCTATTTCCGTTTCCGTTCGCAGGTTAAGGTAATGCGCTCTGCCTTTTGATTCTGTTCTAACCATGTGTAGAAGGAAGTAAATATTCTACAAAGAACTACCATTTCTGTATTCAGACAAATCGTGTATGTATGTTAGCTGCAATGATGTGAAAGTGTTTTGTATGCTGACACAAGTTATGATGCGTGACTTTGTCGGAATTATTTCGTTATATTTGTGCTGGATATTCTATGCCGTGAAGTATGTTGAAATGTGTTTTTTCTTCTTCTTGTTTTACTGTTTAGGTAATTGCAGAGAGAACTTTTACCACAGAATGCATAGGACACCAAAGAGTTCAAAAAAATTTCCCTTCACTATGCTTGTTAATAAAACGTTTTATTTATTATTAATTTAAAAAAACTATATTAAAATAAATTTTATACAACTACTGGCTAATCGGTGGACGTACTACGCAATATTCTTTTTTTTCGTTTAATGTTTGAACACTGTCAAGTTTGAAAGGGTGTGTCTCAAATATTGATGGCGTCATATAACTTACAGCAGACAAGCCAGACTGCATTTTACCTTTTAATGCCATCGTCACGCCTAAATATAAACAATACGTAACTCAAAATTCGTAGTTGGATGTTGTGCGGCACTTACGACAACCGGAATAACAAGATGCGTGGCACAAAGCCAAAAGAAAAAAGTGTTTCTGAACCATGCAGAACTTTCTTTCGATTCGTGACTTCGTCCTTGACTTTCACTGGAGTGGAAAGAAGTACTTTGCATTTGTACCTGCTTCGGTACAACAGAGTAAGAGGATTACTCCGCACGTTTTGACGGATGCCACTTTAATTTTCCATAACCTATACGTTTTAATGTGCTTGTTGCATTGGAATTGGTTTTAAAACGTATTTTATTTCACAACATATTCTTTAAAGCTACTTGTTTCTTTGTTAATTGCCTCATTTGCATGAAAACGTTTTACTAATACTTCCATGTTCAGTACTGTAACTGTAGAACTAAAAATCAACGATTTCTAAATAATTGATAATTCTAAACAATTTTTTGCTTCCAGAACTCCTATTCAACACATTTTTTTGCAAATCTACAGTGGCGCCATCTGACGACTGACTATCGTACCGCGAGTGTAAATAACAATGGCGACGAGCCAATTTGTCACTCTTCAGCTCTCGTAATGTAACTCATCATTAGCCAATTTCCTTTTGCCCACACATTTTAGCCAAAGCTCACTACTACATTTTAGGGCACTTTTTTTGTTTATTATTTTTTTTTTCTGGGTTGTATGCGGAGTCAACTACCCTTAGTGGTCGGTCGTTATGTTAGTGTCAATTTGAAAATATAACATCCAGTTTAAATCTCTTTCGCATGGAGACATTTATCTTATTGTAGCTCCTTGATGCCCTTTTAAGGACGATAAGGTGATAAATGGTTGTCTGCTTCCCCTCCGTTGCAGTGAATTTCTGACGTATTATTTGCTATTTATTAGGGAAGCCACACGATAAACGAACAGTCCAATTTATTGTGGCGCATGCGCACACAAATTAAACTTTGCTATAATTTTATAGCACGTAATACGGGAGAAAGATGACACGGTATTTTCTCAAATACCCCTCGCTCTTGATTAAGCTGCTACTCCCATTTTTGAGGCATGAAAAAGAAATTATTTAGATTTTTACTAATCTTGAAAGATCATAATTATTTAGTATTTCTATTTACGTTTAGCAGATCATATGCGTAGTACCTTACAGATTTATATCAAACTTAGAAATAATCTCGAGCTGCACACGAAGTGGGTTGTGTTTCATGGGTAAGGGGACGTGACAAACGAACGTGTCCTATTTACACTGAGTGAGCAGAAAACAAAACCGGCGTTATATCTGTCTTAGTTTTGTCAAAAATGACACTGATCTGATATTTTAATGAATCCGATATTATCACGAAACAAGAATGTTCATTTTCGAAAGAGAGAATTTGACTTTTCATGTGGAACGATATTTCATAGCGCGTTTTGATAAATATTGGTAATAAACAAAATGCTTTTTTCTTTTTAGGTTACGAGCAAATAAAAACGCTCATTTTATGTTCGCTTGTCTGGATATTGCCTTAAATATTCATGACTAATAAAGCAAGAGGAGTTTTTTTTTCTTTTTATGGCTAGTCACCATGGATGAAACTAAGATCAATCAGTATGATCCCGAAACTTGCACCCTCAGATTTCTTCCTTTTTCCGACCCCGAAGTCCTATCTTAGTGGAAAGTACTTTGCTGCTGATGACGAGGTCATTTATGCTGCCGAGTCGTGGTTTGAAGGACAGTCAGAGGACTTCTACAAAACTGGCCTGTATTGAGAGGTGGCAAAAATGTGTCAATTTGTCTGCTGACTCGTTGAAAAAGTGTATTACAACCGTTTGTTTCAACCTTCTATCACAATTACTTCTGGATGAATACAAATGTTTTTTGAACTCCTCCTCGTAATTCTTGATGAGGTATGTGACTTGAGTGCAGTCCCATTTGCATCATTGTAGCTAGGTCCTGGCGCGATCAGTTTTTTAAAATCTGTAACCCTAGTTTTTCTGTGACTTTGCAGTACATAAAATGGAAATCAAGTTTTCCTTCTTTTTCTTGATGGAAGAAACATCCCCTTGACAAAAGACATTTATTATTTCTCATCAAGTCGAAAGCGGGGCGAATTAACGTTTTTATATAACAAGGAAAAATTCCTCCGCATGTAATAGCAACACGAATGTCACCTTAACTAGGCGTCCTTGAAGGGTGGAGTTGCAAACGCATCTGGACAAAGAATTTTTGAATGGTGAAGACTTCCCATTTTGTGTCACCTGTACCCCAATCCATACTCGTGGATTTCTAAAATGCATAATCTGCCACTTTAATTTAGTTTCAAGTTTTCTTTTCGTTTGCACTAGCACATTCTCAAAGGGCGTCTACTTTTAAGTTTGGTTATATTTTACATTTATTTGCTTGTAGTTTATAGAGTTCAATTAATATACGTTAAACACATTACTGAATTTTCATTAATTAATTGTTGTCCGAAAATAGTGCAAAATTCACATGATGATTCCAAGGAGTGCGTGCACTTTTTATTATAGTGTACACAATTCCTAGAATCTGCTCTGAATTAATATCAATCAAATGGTTCTCATGAACTATAGGATTCACTTCATTTTTTTTTTTTTATTTCATATCTAGGTTTCGCCTCTCTCTCTCCGTTCCTCACCCTACAGATGCGCCATCTTGGTCTGACCATCCATGAAGTATCGACAATTGCTATGGTTTCTGGTTTCGTTAGCATTTTGGGACCGCCGCTGGCTGGAATGATCGTTGAGTGGAAGGTCAAGTACAAGATCGTGATAGTGACCTTCATGATCCTAGCCGGCCTTTCCTACACGTGCTTGCTGTTTGTGCCCGTGGTGGTGAGGACTCCACGCAGGCCGCTGGTGGAATTCGAATGCGGATCTTCCGTGCGTATCGAGAAGTGCGACAATTGGCCTTCTTGTGGTGACCTCGGTCAAGCTGCTGACAATCTGACCACGTTCCATGTGTCGCAGTGTCAGTACCAGTGTCCTCCTGGAGGGGAGGCAAACATATCCTACCCTCTCCACGTGTGTTTCACGGGCGAAGAGACCAATATTTGCGTTGTGTACGACCCTCAGCAGGAACCAAATGCCACAGTGGAGTTTCAGTCTCGTATATCTACTTGGGATCACGAAGAGTTGCTGATAGAGTCGTCGGAGTTTCTTACTTACGATTCTGACCACGCGCTCACCACAGTGGACGTGTGCAGTTATCGACCCGTTGGTCCTGTGCTGGTAAACAAGAAAGAGTATCACGGCATCGGATGTCGACCGCTTCCCGAAAACTGCCTCATAAAATGCCAACTGTTATTCAATGGAGGAAATGCGCAGCTCACCGATGACATCTGTATTCAGGTGATTGGAGATCCATCTTTGACCTTTTGGGCTTATTTGGGAGTTCGCGCTATTGCAGACCTTTCAGTGTTGACTGTGATATGTTTGCTGGATGCTTTGACCATCGTCACGCTCAATGACTTTGAAGGGGCTTACGGAAGGACCCGAGTCTGGCCTGCACTCGCCCTGGCTGCTTTCCCACCTATTACAGGCGTTTTAGTGGACTACTATCAAGAAGCCGGAGCATTTATCGACTACACGTCTGCTGTTATCATGTTTGATGGACTTGCCATTCTGGGGTGCATCCTGGTCCTCGCGCTGCCTGTCCAACCCAGTAAGAAGTCCGGAAGCAACTTTGAATCGCTGGATTATCCCTACGGAGGTCACCACTTGTTCAGCGCGGAGATGTTCGCGTTGCTCGTGGTGGTCCTTTTACTCGGCACCCAGTGGGGAATTCTGCAGACATTTCTCACGTGGTTCTACGTCGACATCGACTGCTCACACTTCATGATCGGATTAACGATGACGTTAGCATTTGGAGCTAGCCTTCCTTTTCTCGCTATATCGAAGAACATGGTAAGAAATATTGGTCGCGCCAATCTTCTAGTGTTTGCATTCCTCTTTTACGGGACACATTACGCCGGAACGTCTTTCATTAATTCTCCCTGGTGGACACTACCATTTGCTGCTATGGAAGCCTTTTCATTGTGTGTGATGTGGGTAGCTCTGGTGGCCTACGGACAGAGTCTCGCTCCCAGGAACTACAGACTGCCGATGCAGTATATACTGAATATCCTCCACTTTGGAATAGGTAAGTTTTAAAAATTCGAAAGATTTTTTGTTTTGATTATTCCTGTTTACTGTTCGTCTTGAATTCATTAACACATTGAAGTAGAGCAGTGGACAGCATTGAATCTTTATCTCTCTCTCACGCACACAAATTAAGGACTAGGATCTACTCCAGTTGAAGCTGGAACTACTTTCTGACATTGCCAGAGGACTAGTTTCATATCGTGGCCGAGTTCGTAGGGCCAGGAATGCAAGTTAGAAGACTGAAATTTTAGAATTTAATATTAATTGTAATTTTAGCATTAGAAAGCTCTTCCTACTATAAAATACCAGAAAAATAGTGGGTTATGTGTACCATCAATTATACTGCATTCGTAATAGTAGCAAATGAGGTCCTTATGGTTGGAAGGGTTTTTGAACAAATACCAAGCTTAGATAATTCAGAGATATTTATCTGACACCAGAGCCTTTGGCCTAAGTTTGCATCCAGTCCATTGTCTCTACGAAATTACTTATCTTACGTGTTGTCTCGTTGAGTATAAAGACTGCACAGGCTGTTCGACTGCAGTAATCTGAAGCCAGATTGGGGAAAATGCTTGATCAACCAGACTTTGAAAAAGATCTTATCGGGGACGCATGTTTAGCAGGAGTCATGATTCAAGAAACGAAAGGCATGACTGGTTTCTCAAAATCACCCATCTCAAAGGCTTTTAATGACTGAAATGCAAGTGGTTCTTTCATATCTCAAAGGCATAAATTAATGTGGCAGAATAACAATACTTCAAGAGCGAAGCCGTCGTACTCTGAGGAGGACTTTACGGAAAAAAAATAAGATTACGAATGTGCAGAAATAACATCCGTATTCAACTAAGCCCAGAACTGCCCTATTTCAACCCGCACCATGCGCAGGGAATTGAAGAAATTAGGTATTGGCAGTCGCTTGTCTATTGGGAAGCCACTTTTTTCAGAGAAAAACCGAAAAATCCGCTTGCTGTTGTGGCGAGAACGTTGTGATTGGACAGCGGAACAAAGGAAGGACGTCATGTGGGTAGACGTATCGCCATCCAATTTGTTTTGCACTGATGGTAGGCAAAGAGTGTGGCGAGATCCCCTCACGAAGCGATGTTAAGACAACCCAAACACCTTGAGTTGATATTATGGTATGGGGAATGCTTCATTGGAACAACCTGGGTTCATTGATGCCGTTTTAAGTCGATTATCATCCAGGGAATACCTGAATTTTGTATCAGATCTACTGCACTTTGAAATGTTACACTTTTAACACGAAGGTGGTGGCCACTTTATGGATGACACATCGTGCAAGAATTCGGAGAACATGGCACGGATTTCGATTACCTTGTCTGGTCCCCACATTCACCTGACCTGATCTCAAAATCCTATTGAGAATGTGTGGGATATGCTGGAAAGAGCTATTCGGCAACCAAGTCCTCTTTCTTAAACTTTGTCGCAGCTATCTATTTTGCTGGAAGAACGGTTACAATTAGACAAAAATGCAATGAGCTATAGAATCCACATCACTCCCCTTGTTATTCGAAACAAAGTCAGCCCGATTCGATATTAAATAAAGGTTCGTATTCTGATAGATTCTAATATTACACTTTTTTTTTCTTCTTTTTATTGGTATTTGATAGTGTTATGACGGAACAACAGTCCATATTTAAGATTTGCGTTTCACTTTATTTGTATACGAGGCACATTCAAAAAGTTTCTGGAATTTGACTATAAAAGTTGATTGAGTGAACAGTTGGGCTTACTTACCTAATCACCTTCAAAGTACCTTCCTTCTGCCCGCGCACGTTCACACACACACACACACACTTGCTCCATCGGCCTTCCCAAGCTCTGAAACATTCTTTAAAATCATGTTTTTTTTTAGTGTAAGTAGGATTGCTTCAGCGTTTTATTTGAAGTCATTCACTGTAGCTAAACGACGACCCTGAAGCCCCAATTTCTGTTTTGGGACAGCCAAAAGTCAGACGGTGCAAGGTCAGGGTAGTAGGAAGGCTGCTACATGACTGTGATTTTTTTTTTCGCAGTGGAACTGCCGAACTGCCATTGATATGTAACTGGGTGCATTGTCATGGTACAGGATCCAGCCATCCTCTCATTTTTGAGGTCTTCTTTGCCTCATATTCTCACGCAAACGTGTTAGAACCTCAACGTAGATTGAGGTTTAGATCTCAACGGTAATGCTTTTCCCCTAGTCACAAATTCGTGACTAGGTGAGAACTATACACTCATCGTCAGAAAATAAAACGATCAGCATGACTTTGACGTTGGATTTTGTTGCACAAGACTGCTTGAGCCAAGGGGAAATTTTTGTGTGCTATTTGAATGATTCCAGCTTGGTTTCGGAGTCCTGGACGAATACCCAACTCTCATTCCCAGGAATCACCTTTTTTTAGGAAGCTCGGATCCTGCACAGATTTTTTGGAAAACTTACCAGCGATCACTTTCTTGCGGTCCATTTGATCATCCTATAGCAAGCGTAGAACAAACTTTGCACACACATGCGATGCATCCCTAAACTTCCATCAGGGTTGTGTGTACTGAGCCTACAGACAGTCCATATTCCTGAGAAATCTCAACAACAGTCATTCGCCTACTATTTCGCACGGATTTCTTCACTTTAGTGAAATTTATTTGTTTCATGACGTGGAACAGATTGATCTTCCAGTGTTTCCTATTCGTTTTTAAACCGATCAAACCATTCCTAAACTGCTGTTGTCTTCAAAGCGTCATCTCCATAAACGTTCTGCAATGCTTGCAACGTATCTGTTTAGTACTTTTCCCAAATTTAAAGAAAAACTTGATGTTAGCACGGTATTCCAACTGCGACATTCCGCAATCAATCAGTTGTCATACGCGAGCGAAGTGGTCGAGTCAGTTCCCACTTGGCAAGCTTGAGCACCAAGGTCACCGTCAACATCCCACGAAACCTTACGACCGTAGCGCAAGTCATTCAAATACCAGCGTGCTATTCCGGGAGCGTCATGAATGTACTACGTATATTAGTGGGTTCTAAATTAATTTTGAGCAATATTCTTGTTTGTTGTGGATGTGCTTCGATTCTTTGGTGGTATCGGCATAACAAAATATCTCAAAATATTGAGATATTTTGTTATGTCCATCGATATAAAAGTTATCAGTGCCAAATAGTTCTGAAACGTATTCTGAAGATCCATGAATGAAGACATCCTTTAGTTCCAAAACCTCTCGATTTCTCTTGCTTAATCATCCCTCTCTCTTGTTAAACGAGCACATCTGTACATTCCGAATAGATATTCTTGAAATCGATGGTTAAACACAGTGACCACATAAATTTCTCTCCCTCTCTCTTGCAAAATTAAAACAAATCATCGTGAACTATATCAGATTCCTCCAACTTGTACACTCTCGATCATTTGATATCTAATCAAACTTTGCAGAGGACATGACTATCTTAAAAGGGCCCCTGACCTCTTTTCAGACTGCATTAATTGACACGAAGGCTCTTAAACATTTCTCTTTCTTTTATCAGCAAGAAGATAATCGATTCTAATAATTAATATGCTCCAATAAGGGATTTTCTTGGCAATGTTCTGCGTTTTGTTTGTTTATTTCTTTCAGCTCTTTGAGCCAACGCCCTTTTGATACTTTGTAATCAACGGGAGAATAAGATAAGAAATCTAGTTTTGCAAGAAGTTCCCCCCCCTTTTTTTTTTTTGTGCCCTAAGATGAAATGGATTTCAGTCTGAGTCCTTGACCCCCCGGAGGCGTAATCGGGACTAACGATCGAATCGTGGCCCACGAGGTGTCTGCCTGTCTTGGGTTGAGTGCATTGAAATCAATTACGAGAAAATGCCGATTATCGGGTCACGGAATCTTTTGTTAATTTCTTGCGTTCGTTGCACCTCGTGCCGTTAACCGCACATCTGCTGCACTTGATGAAATATTTTTCTCACACAGACCCGCTTTATGAACTGTTGCCACCCATCCGTCATTAACCTCGTTACTATAAGTAAGAATTGGCTTTGTTTTTCAGCTTTACAGTTTGCACTTTCCCGGCTTTACTGATGTGACCCCTCTATCATAAAATCCCACGGAATTTACAGTTGCTGAATTCTTCGTTTTAAGCGTCTTTTTTTCTTTGCTGAATGGGCAGTTGTGGGTGTGTACATCCCCTGTAGAATGAAAGACGTATAATTTGCTCTCTTAGCGCACGTGTACGTGTTAAATGCCAAGGTAACTGAAGCTATGAGGGGTTAGTATATGGAGCGTGTATAAGCTACGCTCAGCGATGTACTCCACGACAATACAGTGGTGTTCGCCACCAGTTTAAACAAGCCTCGGTTAGAATCCATCAGAGGAATTCTTAAAGGCTTCTTCAATGGGGGCTGTAGTCAGCGAACCTCGGGTCGAGAGAGCAGGGACTCCTGCTCATGTATTTCAAAGTTTTTTCAGACGAGAACTCGTTTCAAAAGACTGACCCCGACGCATCTATAAAGAAATCATTGGTGTGTCGGTCTCTGTTGCGAGACGTGTTGTCTGCATCAGGTCAGACGGATTTCCTGTACGATGGCATGCGATGCACACAAACCAGGGTCGACTTTCACAGAGCCTCATTTCTTGATACAATCTTTATACAGTTTGCCTTGAAAAGATCAGAGAGAGAGAGAGAGAGAGAGAGAGAGAGAGAGAGAGGAGGGATCTTCCTGGGCTATTTATAACTCTTGACGATTTGAACTTGCTTTAGAAATGCCTCTCCTGATGTTGCCACACTATCCTTGATAATTTTTAGGCTCTGGCCGCTTCAGCTTTATATTCTACAGAAAGAGAAAACTTAATCAAGTGCTGTCCATCATTAGAATAAATAAATGGGCATTGTATAGTCTACAACCTATCCATTTCCCTCCTCCCATAGGTAACCTTTGAATTTCCTCAAACTGTCAGCCTCTACCACCCATGTAGGCAACTTATTCCAGTAATTTATAACTGGCTGGCTAAAATAAAACTTCCTGCAGTCCAGTCTAAATATCTTCCCCCATAACTTGAAATTATGGCCCTAGTTCTAGAATCATTTATAACCGTGAAAATTTCGTCATTATTCATTTTGCTTATGCCTCTCAGAGCCATAACACCTCAATCAAGTCTCCTCTAAGGCGCCTAGTTTCCAAGCTGTGCAACCCACATATTCGAAGTCTTTCCTCATAATATTGTGATATACTCTGAGCGGCCACTTATGTCTACCTAATAGCGAGCAGATTCTCCTTTAGTCATAGACACAGCCTGGATTCGCTGTGGCATGGACTCAACATGGAAAGCATGCCACTGGGATGGTGGTCCATACTGATTCAATTACTTCCGATAGTTGCTACAAATTGTATGGTTACGGATACCCCAAAGGGCTTCCCCCACCTCATTCCACAGATGCTCAGCTAGATTTCAATCTGGTTACTGGACAAGTAGGCTGAATTCACCCTCACATTCTTGGAATCAGTATAATTCTGGCTTTCTGGCACGGCACATTTTCCTGATGGAGGAACTCATTTGCAGAGGTACACTTAGCCATGAAGGGATGCGCTTAGTCGGAAACAATTTCCAAATAACCTGTGGCATCGAAATGTTGTTTCACTGATATCAGAGAAGTCCATTGTGGACCACGGAAACACTCCCAACAATTTCAATAGTCGCCTGTATTTGCTGGTGTCTATCAGGATGTATTCCATGAACTCGCGGATCCATTGCTGGTTTCGCCAAATCCTCCCATCAGAGTGAAAAAGCATGAACCAGGCAAAGTGCTTGCAGCCCTCCAGCGTCCAATGTTTGTGTTTTAGACCGTGTTGTGATCGTAAGTTCTTGCTTTTTGCTGACAGGAGTGGATTCCTATTAGGTCGTCGTCTGCGATATCTCGTCTGTGATAAAGTACAACTAGTTGTTGCTGGTTTTGTTGTTGTCGGGTTTTAGGAGCATCAGCAACTAAGGCCATATTGCGCCGGATATAATATGTATGTAAATAGCAAGTGTTCTGTGGTACCATGACAGCAAATGGTGTCTGGTCAATTCTGTTGTATCGATAGAACATATTCATCACGGGCCACGAAACATGAACAACAACTGTTTTCAGTTGAATCATAGTCCTAGCAGCCATTGCAGTGGCTGTGACTGCTGTTCTTCTACAATGGATTGAGAAGTTCTGAGTTCGATTCGAGGGTGGGGATGAATATTTATTTTTATTGCCAAATATTAGGGTTAGAGTTAAAATTTTTCACTTCTAGCACTGATAAAGACTCTCTCACAAACACTTGCATGGGTGTAGAAATCTAAAAAGATTTCCTAAACAGATTGCATTCTCAACCATTATTGCAAAACCACTCGTTATTGATGGTAATCCTAGAAAGAGGATGCTGTGGCGTAAGCAGCACAATATCTGTGTACTTGATGAATGGAAGCATCTCATATTTTCAGAGGAATCATCGTTCAACATATAGAGAGAGTTTACGTTTGGTGAATGCCAAATGAAGCGCATCAGTCTGACTTCCTTTTGGCAACCATCAAACATAGAGAAGGATCAACATCGGTTTGGGCATCATCACCCTGAACTGGAGAATTATTGCTACTGGTTACCATGGTATTCTGAGTGGACATGGTGGAAGCATTATTGCCTACAGACGGTGCCATGTATGTAAATGGCATGCATGTCCAATCGTGGTTTGAGGAGCATAAAACTAAGGCTAAGCATCGCCTGCACAATCACCAGATTTGTGGACATATTTGGAAAGGAGAGTGCGAAGCAGATTTCCTATATCTTCATCACTCAAGGAGCCTGAAACTTTCTTCCACGAAGAATGGTCCAATATTCCTTTTAAGACAGGTCAAGATTTACACGAATCTATTTCACTTAAAATGTAAGCTCTTTTTAAAGCAAAGGGTGGCCCAATAAGTGCATACCTGTAACTCTTATGACACGTGTTTCAATTATTTGTCCACCCACTGTATGGACCAGCAACAAGCCAGACAGCCATCCACACCCTTTGCAAGAATAAGTGTACGAAGCCAAACAGCTTAAATATGTGTACTTCCTTTTCTCGTCTCAGCCGTCTTTCATGGTTACCCTCAATATGTCATCCGAAGCACTAATAGTAATGAGGGCGAGTAATATTAGCCTCGATGCATTGCGCATCTGATCTGTAGTGGAAATAATACGACGAAAGCACCTTAAAAGGATTTCGGTTTTTGGTTTTCTTTTCTTAAGGGTGTAGTCAGGATAATAATAACAAGGATGTATGAGACCAGGAGAGGCGTGGCTGTTGTTCACTGACTCGCATGTCCAGCCAAGCCAAACGCTGTCCATTACCAGATCTCTCTCCTGTGACCAAACGAATCGACTTCCTCATATAGAAAGTTTTATTGCTGCACAATGTCTTTTAACATGCAAATTTATACGTTAAGGGTTCTAGCTTTTTCAGTGCTAAGTACTTACTAGAAGGATGATTTTAAGATGATTTAAGTGGAGGTTTATTTTTATGTTTTGGAGCTGTATGTGACCTCATCAGAAACACACAATATCTATCCCAAGAAAACCAAGCTCGATTTCATAAATAAAGTTTCTACCCTGGTTTTATCCATATTGAATCTTAAGTAATCCATAAAAACAATTCATTAAATATCATCCCAAGTGTTAGTTACTCCATGAATATCTTATTATTTAGTCTGTAGAATCAAAGAGAGAAGGAAACTAATTCTATAGGTTTATTAGTCAAGTTCCACGAGACTGTTTTTTATAAGGTCCTTACGATATTTTGTTTTTCTATAGGTCGTGGTTTAGGAAGCTACCTGGGAGGTCTTTTCATTGGAATGTATGGAACTCGACTTACTTTCAGAGGCGTGGCGTTATTTTCTGCTATCATAGGCCTTCTCTATTTGACTCTCTATCAAACGTGTCTCAAAAGAAATAAGAAGCCCAAGAAGAAAGGACAACCAGGTAGGTTATGTTTTCAAGAAATATAATTAATTAGGCACACGCAGTATAACTAAAGGGTGATTCAAAAAGAATTGAACGGTTTTGAACGGTCCACAAAAAGTCAGGAGGACCAGAAATACCACTGTTATATTTATCGGTATATCTTCATTTACATCTTTGAAATGCTGTGTGGTTTTCGAGTGTCCACATGAAGGCGAAATCAAGAAATCTTCAAGCTCTACGAGCTTGAAGATTTCTTGATTAACCTTGATTGATGAAGATTAACCCACATTTAAAGAAGTTCTAGAGTTTGCATCTTAATAGATAATAATTAAAATAAATGCGCACTGTTATACCAAGTGGAATTGTTTAAGGTATTTATTGAAGTGTTTTATTGCTGATTTCAGATTTAACTTTGCATTTAGGTGGCAAATTTCAATAAATATCTTAAATCAATTTCACGTAGTTTAAGAAGATACATTCATTTTAATTATTATTTATTATAATAAAGATTGTATGTAAGTTGATCGGCATTTTAATTAAAATGCCAATAAGGAAGTTAAAAAGTGTATAAGCAGTCTTTGAACGTGTCATGAGCTCAGAGTTTACGTGTTGCTTTTCATATAAGCGCTTAATAACAAATACCCACCCCTGTACGCTGGAGATGTATGGTGGCGCCATCTCTCATGCAATAGTAGAATTACATTGTGGCGCCATCTCTCATGCAATAGTAGAATTACGTTGTGGCGCCATCTCTTATGCAATTGTAATATTAATAACAGAGCTCAGTTGCGCTTTGTGATAGAAAATAAAATAAAATAATAAATAAAAAAAGAGATTTTTATTTTTTAAGTGAATCAGGAGAACAAGGAATGCCACTGTTATATTTTTCGATATATCTTCCTTTACATAGCTGAATTAAGAATTAAATTTTTAAAATGAAAAATATGACAAATTTAAAAATTAAAATAATAATTATTTTAATTAATTAAAAAATATGAAAAATTTAAATAAATGAAATAAAAAGTAAGGCAAATCTTTGCAACAGCAATTTGATTACACGGAAGTGTTAATTAATTAATAAAATTTATTTTTAATTGATGTATATATAAACTGCGCTTTTGTTTAAAATTAGACGATTTATTTAATATTTATTTCTGCTGTCATTCCCCTTCCAGTTACTATGAATGGAGCGTGGTATCCGCTAGGAGAGCAACATCCCAATGGAGATGCCAAGGCCCACCAACCTATAGTTGCTGACCAAGATGACAGCGAATCCCTGACTTCCGGAAGCGACACAAAATAAGCCCAGAGATGCATTGAGCGTGTTTATTTGCACGAAATTACGCTGCAGGTCGTAGATGTTTAGTACAAGACAGTGAAAATGCTGTGAAGGAAGCAACTGTACCGCACTCTCCGGAGATCTACATCATCCTTCGATTCTTCCGGTTATACCGACAGAAGTAATACGTATCGCCAAGACGGAATAAGAAGCTGTGTGCACGGAACATTCCTTCGTTGATATTCGTATATTTTTGTAATTTTGTATCAGTAAAGACTTCTTTAATTAACAGGGCGCCCACACGCAAACGCATGAAATGGAAATTCATCACACAGAGACCAACGAGTTCAAAAGATTTGTTTGGGTACTTAAATGGGTGAAAAGCAGCTACATTCATTCCACCATCGCTTCATAGTGGACGCCCAGTGCAGATGCCCTCGTTCATATTTATAAGTGCCCCTGTTATACCTTTTAACTGTGAATAAAATATGAAATTTTGAATTAGAAACTGCTGTGAGGAACGGATAGAAGTTTCGTTTTGTAATGGAATTTGTTCAAAGATACGCGAGTGATGTAGATTTTTTTATATTAGCTACATATAATTAATTATTCATTCATATTTTATGTTATCTGTCATTGCCTTGTGTCATAAGCTGTTGTGTAGAATATCAGGACGAGAGAGAGTTGGGCATTTATGTAATAAAGTAAAGTAAATATGTTGAATCGTGTGTTTTTATAATTAAATTACAGAATGCATTTAATAGAATACTTCATTTTACAGTTAAGTAAAAATATAGCATAATTTAGGGCAAATCGAAATACGGTCACAATATTCAGAACATGTATTGGAAATTTATTTAAATTCCTAATGAGTGGATTGCGATTACAATCTCAATAGCAAGCATCTTCTTTCAAGATGGTTGGACTCAATAGTCGAGGATCTCTTCGTATATGTTTCTAATTTCGAATGGGTGATGTTTATCATTTCGTTTGAAGGTGTTGGATCTAAATAAAAAAAGTTCCCGTCAGAGTTACCATGTATCACGTCACTTGACCCTAAATTTAAAAGTTGTGGAGGACACACACAATGATAATTTCATGTTTTCTTTCCATTTTAAATATTACCGAAGATTCCTAAAACTGGTGGTACTTATACTTAGAGGAGGATGTAAATTGACTGACTTAAATCGACCGTTCGAGATTCGATTGTCTGGAAAGTCCATTATCAGATTTCAAAAAGAATCATCCAGGATGGTGAAGGTTGAAAAGCATTTGTTAGTGTGTTTAATCTTCAAGACTGCCCTCCAGCTAGTTTGGTCATTGCCAAAGAGGTACGGGAACCATATTACTTTGGGGAGCTATATGGTAGGAATTTAACTTCGACCAATTAGTCTATTTTTGCACACGCCACTACGAACCATTCTAGCCATTCTTTAGATTTAATCTAAAGATAAAATATATATTTTTTGTAATATATTTATATACATAAAAAGCAGAATGCAATAGGCATGCGTACGTTTGAAATTTGGGGTGCTTTAAGGGGTCTTTTAAATGGAAAAATGGAAGAGTCGAATATATTCACGTTTATATGTTATAATAAACTGAAATGCCTTTTAATTTTCAGGAGAAATAATTTGTTTTTTTTATTTTATTTTTGAAATAAATGCGAAAAAAAAGGACAGCGTTTTTATATATTTAATTTTATATTAAAAAGTTAATACAGTAAGTATTGTAATCCATTTAATAAAAAGATAAAATATTGTCATTGTCCAAGAAAAAGAATTCAAAATAACCCAAAACGTTTTCCAGAAACCAATGATGTGAGATTAAAATCACATTCCCGTGAAGATATCATTCATTTTATTTGAAAATAGCGCAATACTAATGCAACTCTTTGTGAAAGCAAAGTTTTTTCTTAAGTAAGCTTAAAATATATTGGATTATCGCCGTTAAATTTAGAATTATCTTTTTGTTCGTAGTTCAAGTTTAATTTAAGCCTAAAAAGACTTTATAAATTAATCGCCACCACAGCCTGATTAAACAAATGCTATAGGCAACCTTGTTCCTCCAAACCCAGCTGAGACAATTCTTAGAATTAATCTTCTTAGAATTAGTTAATCAGTTTAAGATTTGCGAAAAGTTGGGACACCATGCGAATTAGCAGAAGAGCTTAGTTGAGGAGGACGTCAGAAATCTTCGCATGAAGAAATCATAACGTTGATTACCTTGTAGTTTTGTAAACAACAACAAAAAAACCACAATTATTTAAATATATATTTGAAATACAATAAACTACTTAAAATCCGGTGCCCTCAGAAATTGAGAAGTGCCGGATTTTAAAATTTTTCTGATTATAAAGAAGTATACCTCGTCATTGAGCAGTTTTAGAGGAACACATTTCAATAACTATTAAGCACAAACAATAAACTTATTTACATCTGTAAATATTTATAGTGATTATCTTGTCCTTTCATCTGCTTTTGCGAGGGACCGGTTAATCCTGGAACAGGCTGTCATAGCGGTTTCATCTTTTAAACGAATGGTCAATTAACATTTGGAGAAGCCATCTGTTTGAAAGTTGTTGTTGGGGTAGCTCTTGTTTATTCGAACAAGGGCAGCCAGGGCCAAGATGTGCTTAGCCAGAGATTTCCAGTGAGACAAGCTGTTTGAAAGTTGTGCAATGCGATGGCAGCTCGTTGCAAAGGTAAGTTGTGACATTAAAATATAATTAGTCTGTGGAATTAAGACCCATCAGTGCAGTTTATAACCTGGTGGGCGCAAAAACAGATTGAAGGACAATGTAGTCCTGAAAACATTTTATTAAAGTGCTATTCTTTTTGGCATGGATTCTCTAAAAGACAAATGCGATCACTGAAATAAGTGCCGGTTGCATTCATTTCCGGATAGTGAAATGTTGATATTTTTGTAAAATGTGCCGGATTTTAAAGGATTCCGGATTACAGAGTGCTCTGATTTTACAGACTTTACTGGATATCTTTATTATACGAGTCGGGCTCAAAAGACGAAGGAGCGCATGCGAGTTCCCTGTTATTGTTATGCAAATCACAGAGCAGCAAACCAAAACTAAGAGTTAAATATAAACGAAAACGTGACCTATTTACACATTACTTATGTTTAGGGTTTTCTTGACTGCTCAAATGTTTGAATTACAGCAACAGAGAACGGGGGTTGCCGGACTTTTCCATAAGTCTGCTTTAATACGGAAGCCAAACGTAAGTTTGAAGAATGTACTCAATCGATCCAAGTTTCCAGAAACTGATTTTAGAAAGATGGATGAAAATTCATAACAGAGACTAGAATATCTCTGTTATGAATTTTAACCGAAAAATTACTTAATTAATTTCATTTTATATCTTTTAGAGTACTTTGTGTTAGCGTTTACGTTATTAAATGTTAGTGGTTAAGGGTTAATTATTATTCTTCTTTTTTTGTTTAATTCGAAAATGAAATTTGTTTCTTGCTTTGTGCAAAGTCTACCTTGCCGTTTACCCAGTCTGAGCTTAACTGGACAAACCCGCATTTTATGAGACCAACGATCTCATAAAATTCGGGTTTGTCCATTTTTTTTCTTAAGTTGGGTCTACTCTTAAATCCTTTGGTAAAAGATGAATTGCACTTTTAGATGGGATTAGGCAGGTATATGAGAGGGGTGTGTGCGAATGATGATTGTATCACCCCAGTTTCATCCAGTGCATGATCTCCATCATTCTTTGAATGCAACTGAGGTGAAAACCAATAAGGGTGAGAACTTTGTGTATTAATAATGAAGCTTTCTATATAATAACTTTCATCCCCAAAAAAAATCAATGTCCAATTCTTATGATCGAAGAAAAATTTTATTGATAGTGATTTATTATATTATAAAAACATTTTACTCACACTAAGAAGCCCTCGTGGGCAGCACAGTTGGTAGAATCGCCAACTCCCCCCCACACCGGGTGGAAAAGACCGGGGTTCGAATCCCGCTGATGACGGGAGGAATTTTTATGAGTTTTTTTCACAACGTGACTGAGTTAATCGATCCAAGCGAGGGTAGCATGGTTTTTTCTCCTAGTAACTCGGGTTTTTCATCCATCAAACAGAAAATGGACCACAGAACACGCGCAATGTTGATCGCGTGTATTCTCTCCAATTCTACGGAACTGGAGAAATCACTAGATTCTAAGCATTTGGTTAGGGGTATCCTTGGCAGAAGTTAAGACAATGACCGACTAAAGACAGGTGTCCTGGTGAAGGCCAAAAGAAAAATAGAGAAGCATTCAGGTGGATATGGACAGTCTGGAAATCAGGGATTAATTGAAGGGGATAAAGTAAATGAAAGCCCTGTATATAAAGGGAGGCCCAAGGGAAAGGGGAGTTAGCTGTTCGTGAGGTGTGGTATTGAAGGGTTGTAGTAAGGTCTTGGGAGAAGTTCAGTAGTCGCGTGGAGTGAAGTTGGAATCTGAGTGGTTTTTAGTGGCTCGGTAGCGCAGTGGTGAGCGAGAAGAAAAAGGGTAACAAAGAGTTGCGGAGGCCGCGGAAATTCAAGGAGTCCAGATTAAGTGCTAGGATTGAAAAGCGTAGTAGCAGAGAATGGCCCGATTGAAGGAGGGAAGGCGCGTCATCCGATTGCTGATTTTGAAGATGCATCTTTTTACTGTAGGTAGAAATGTTTGGCTTTCCATCGAAGATAGACGCTGTCTTTTTCACTTGACTTGATTGAGTCATGGTGGAAGTGCATTAGCATTGGACATTTCTAAACAGTATAAAAACCAACCTTGGGAAATTAGTCGCGGACATCGATCAAATCGTGGACAAAGATCAGATGCCGCCTCTGGTTATGCACAGCTAGAATTATCTCAGACGTACTCTTTAAAGAGATTCCTCTATTAACACCTATATACCTAGATATTTTTATCTTACCAAATTCCTAAATCTATGGTTCCAATCTTTGGTTATTGATATGATCTTCTTTTCTGGTGTTGTTTCATATATGGTATTCCATTACTCCTGCGGAAACGTAGGAGTGAACCGAATAATCTTAATGTTGCTGCCTGATCTTCTATAAGCACCAGAAATTTTTCGCTTTCAAAATAATTTAAAGCTTCATCAGGAATATTTGTTTCAATTATGCCTAACCCCGAGGGAATCTTTGGAAGGTTAGAAGACCAATCTATCGATCATTCCACAGAATTTCCGAAAAAGATTCATCTTCTTTGTGTGTTTGACGAAGTCCCATCCGAATTTCTGGGGAGTGCACCTAGCTCTCCACGCGTGAGGTCGAATAACTCAGCCATGGAGTGAAAACCGTCATTAAAGTTCACCGTGGAGTGAAAACCGTCATTAAAGTTCACCGTGTCATTGACGGAATTCGAACCCGAGTCTTTCAAACCGGTGTTAGTCGGACGGTGATTATAACCACTGTGCATCCTGCGGAGAGTACAAAAGTCAGAATTAAAGGAAAGAAGTGATTGACTTCTGACTTTTGTACTCTTATTCTGACGATACAGGGACACTATAAATAAAGCTAGTGCAAGAGCATAATGTCGTGTAGCACTCCACTTCTCCAGCTTGCCGAAAATAATAGAAATCTCACTTTAAACGTTTTAAACAATAATAAATTACAATGAGCGAAATCAATTGCGATTTGGAACATTCTTTCATTACTGAAATATTTTAGTGAAGCGGAAGGTGTATTTAACAAGTTCTGCCCTCGCAGTTATGCCTTCTAAGAATTAATTAAGAAAACTACGAGGTGTCATAAAGCTAAGAAATTTCCTCAAGTTGCAACTGATACATTTAATAGAGCCAACCGTATTGGTAACTGTAAATATAGAAGTGGAATGTTAAGTTAACATGCACTTCGTTCTTAGTGTGCTGGAATTTGATACCCAATTGTAATTAAAACCTGGTTGATAACTGAGATACACATGACAATGCAGAGAAGTTCATCCTTATTATATATAGCGCGATAAAAAAGCTACTTGACCTCTGCTAGTAGATCTGGAACATATTCCGAAAGGTGGCAAGATAAAGCTCAACAACTTCAGAAGTTAAGAGACTTGTCCTTAACTTTTTATATCAATGTGGAAAATATAAGAGAAGACTATATACATATTTTTTGTTCTTGTATTATTATTTTGTCCTTTTTTGAGTATGTAACAATCTGAAAACTGCTCTATTACAGAGTACTGGTTCCACATCTGGAGCAAATTCCTTCTCAACTTCCATTCTTTGGAAAAACTTGCGCTTTGTATATTATCTGGAAAGTGGAGTCTGTGGAAATTCAAGTCACATACCAGAACGTTAGTTTTGTGACTTTTCCCATCAACCTTCAACTCTCTACAATACTAGTTTGGGACCTGTAATCGATTTCAGCTATCTTTGGTGTTTGGGATTATTACCATTCGAAAGTGTTCTCTGATCTTGTGTTCAAATTTTATCTCGATGATGCCGTCTTTAAAAAGAAATCACAAATTACATTATTACTATCTCATACACACTAATCTGTATACACGAATCAATTATTTTGTAGGTTCTTTCTGGCCTTTATTCAGATGAAAAATTTATCGCATAAATTCTTCATCTTGAAATCCATCAGCGAGATATGAGAATCCTTAAAAGGAGTGAAATGTTTTTGCAATACAAGGGAGGAGAGCAGGGGTTGCCACTATCAGGATGTAAAATCTGACTATTGACTTTGTTCCTCTGTAATATAAACACTCCGATCACACCGAAACAGCGGGATTCAATGACGTCATCTTAGGTTTATCGCATTTCTATGAAAGACATTTCTTACACTTCGTTCTAAACGGGCAAGCACCACGTTTTGCGGTTAATCTGTTCTCGCTACTTCTCGGGACAGATTAACTCTTCAACGATCGTTATTGGTTGGAGTAGGAGTTCGGGAACCTTCAATTCATGTACGTATTTCAGATGCCATCAGATAAGTAGGGAACTGCACCGAAATGGCCATGCTTGGACTGCTTCAGATTTGAAATTCTTCAGAGGCAGTCAAAAAAACAATATAAAAGATGGAATGTGTTATTTGAAGGATAAATTTATTCCGGAAGATTATGGTAATAAGTTGTCTAAAAATTCGCATTTATCAGAGGACAGGATTCTTTGTTTGTGAACCATAATGGACAACGGGAACTGCAAGATTAGCGATAATGAGAAGGATCACGGAAACCTTAATATGAGCAAGGTAATTTAAAATTAATTTAAGATAATATTTATAGCTTTTATTGAGTATTTTGTTGCCTTTACATATTATTAAGTCCAACGCTAGGTCATATTTAGGTGATCTATTCATATTAATACTCATCGGATTTCGCCTTCCAAACTGACTGGATAAGGTGGTTCAAATATCGGACTTCTGAGACATATATGTAATAAAAATGAAAAATACTTAATTATGGAAATAGCATCACGAAAACAATATAAACTGGGTCCAGTTATAGTTACAGAGAAAATAGAATTATAGATCATAAATTAAAACTTTAATGCAGGCTCCTTAAGAGCACTAACTTCATATATCAAAGATTGTTAAAGAAGGTTAAAGTCAAAGACTTTAACGATTTTATAAAGAGGCCGAAAATTGATCCCTGACTGCCCAGGTACCATGGAGTTTGATTCAGTATTGGTTATTTGGTCTATGAGTCATATACCAAATAACGCCCTATGACTCATAGACCAAATAAATTTGGTCTATGAGTCATAGGGCGTTATTTGGTATAAGGATAAGGTCATATTGCTAGCTGACTGGATAAGGTCATAGACCAAATAAATTTGGTCTATGACCTTATCCAGTCAGCTAGCAATACGAGTCATAGACCAAATAACGCCCATTTGGTCTATGACTCGTATTGCTAGCTTTTCCCATGGATCCGATGAAGAAGCTTTACCTTCCATGGTCTCGGCTGGGAAGTTCGGTGTTCCCCAGCTGGCACAAAGAGCTTATTTAGGCTTTTGTTCAAAATTCTGCGTGCATTTTTTGGTTATTTTGTATACTGTATTTCTTTAGTGTTAAGCTAGCCAGTGATATTTGCCTTAATTTATTAATAAGTTATTATTATTGTTTATATTGTATTAACAGTTTATATGATTATGCCGACAAGGATGGTCCTTGAGGTTTTCACAGACATTCTCTCAGATATGCCAGACAAGCTGTACTTGCTACCTGGGAGTCTAAAACGCTGATGGAACTGATATTCGGGTGACACTCAAGTCAAGTGGACCCAATTTCGGCGAAGTCCGGACGGTCTGTGTCAGCCAAATCCTCTGCTTGCACCTTCACGATGGTGAGACTGTTAGTAATCCTGGGTATAACCTCCATGCATAAGTACATGGTGGGTGACCACCCAGGTGTGAACCAACGTAAGCAGGGGTCGAGGTGTGGCGCCCACACCACATGGAGGAACGCCGCTCCTCTATGTTACCAGGCAGTACTAGGTGGTAGATGACTCTCATCAACCGGTTAAATACCACCACTTTGCTTATTGGAGGCTTGAAGTGGTGGAACCCATGTTTAGTCTCTAGAGCTAAGTTCCGGTCAACCCTTCCCTATCTCTTCCATCATGCAGTATGATTGATGACTTTTGAGGTTATGATGAATGTCGTGGCGAGATCCAATATTCCTTACATTTCGAGGGTACAGCTCTAAAACGGTGTTCGCAGGCCGGCCGCTAGTTAGTACACCGGACTGAACCTATTGGAAACTCTCTAGGAAACTTCCGGATCAGCTAGTGTATAATCTTGCTACCTCTACTCTGCCAGATAGTGACTGGAGGGAGTCCGAGTAGTGTGTATGCGGGGAGCATTGTCGAGGCCACGTTATGTCAAGGATCTGGGTATATTCTTACCACATGTACGCCATATCCAAAAATTTCATTACTTCATACAGCATGTACCACCCACTTTTTCTTACTATTGAATACACCATGAATTGTCAAACTAATAGAGCAAGCTTATCTGCGAAAAGATCTAAACCTCCCAAGGACTTCCTAATTCATTTCACAAATATACGTGGTCTCAATTCTAATCTCAACGATGTCCATTTCCACTTGCAGTCTGCCAAACCTTATGTACTTTTTCTGACAGAATCACAGTTATCGGATGATTCAATTACTGCTCATCTCAGATGCCCAAATAATTCGCTGTATGATTCTTTTCGCCTCAATAGTGGTACTTCTGCATATGTCCGTTCTGATATTCCCTATCAGAGACTTGGCAATTTGGAATCTCCGCTCTTTGATCTTCTCTGGCTTAAAATCTCTCTACCTCATTGGGTAAAATTCATCTGTTGTCTCTACCGTTCTCCCAATTCCACTAATCACTTGGAGCTCTTTGACTTCCTCTCTTTGCAACTTGACTTTCTCCAGTCCAACTTTCCTAACAGTCAGGTAATTTTCCTTGGTGATTTTAATATTCACAACTCCAGCTGGCTTCCGTTTTCTAGTCACATCGACCAAGCAGGTCGAGATGCTGAGGCTTTTGCAATTACTAATGACCTTGCACAGATTGTTCATTTACCTACAAGAATACCGGACAATCCTAATCATACAGCCAATACGCTTGATCTTTTTCTCACAAACAACCCTTCTAAGTACACGGTCGAAGTGAGAGTTCCTTTAGGCACTTCAGATCACAACTTGGTGATTGTCTCTTCTCCAATGGAACCTTTATCTCATGGCTATTCCCAACCTCGTGTTGTTTGGCATTACAAGAATGCAAAATGGGATGACCTGCGAAACTTCTTTTCTTCTTTTCCTTGGTCGGATTACTGTTTCAAAAGTTCTGATGTCAACGTTTGCTCAGATCATGTCAGTGAAATTATTCTTGCAGGAATGGAATCCTTTATCCCACACTCCACTTTAAAATCTCGGGCTTTACTTAAACCTTGGTTTTCCAATAAATGTGCTAAGGCTGTTCAAGAGAAGAATGTTGCATATCGTAATTGGCTTGTTTCTAATTCTTCAGTTTCATTTTCTGCCTACATCAAAGCTCGCAACAATTGTAAAGCAGTTATTAATCAGTCCAAACTAGAGTTTGAACAGGCTAAGAGTAGAAAACTTGCTTCTTGCCCTAATGGTAGCCGAGCATTCTGGTCTCTTGCCAAAGCTATTGGCCGCAACTTTTGCCCATGTCTGCTCCCACCTCTGTCCAAACCAAATGGTTTTGTTGTCACTTCAGCCAAGGATAAAGCTGACCTGCTAGCATCCCATTTTTCTTCCAGCTCATGTATTAATGATCTTAGTAAAACACCTCCCACCATTCCCAACACGCTCCATTCAATGCCTTCTGTGGTCTTCCGTCAAAAAGATATCAGAAGGATTCTGATGAATCTTGATGCTAAGAAAGCTCCAGGTCCTGATGGTATTTCTCCACTTATTCTCAAAACCTGTGTTCCTGAACTTACTCCTATTCTTTGCCGCCTTTTTTCACTTTCTTATTCCAAAGGTGTTTTTCCTTCTGCTTGGAAATTTGCTCATATCCAGATAGTTCCTAAAAAGGGTGACAAATCCATCCCATCCAATTATCGTCCCATTGCAATTACTTCTACTCTTTCTAAAGTAATGGAGAAATCAATTAACCGCCAACTCTTAAACTACTTTGAAACCTTCCGTCTGATCAACGATCGCCAGTACGGATTCCGTCAGAGTCGATCCACTGGTGATGTTCTGGCTTTTGCTACACATTTATGGACTAATTCAATGGAAAGGTTCGGTGAAACACAAGTAGTTGCTTTTGACATCTCAAAGGCTTTCGATCGTGTTTGGCATAAAGGTCTTCTAAACAAGCTTCCATCTTATGGTTTGCCAACTGTTTTTGGTAATTGGTTATCCAGTTTTCTCTCTGATCGCTCACTGAGGGTGATGGTAAATGGCTCTCTGTCTTCTAACTTATCCACTAATGCCGGTGTCCCCCAAGGTTCAGTTCTTTCCCCCACTCTTTTCCTCTTGTGTATTAATGACCTTCATCCATTGACTGGAAATCGTATCCATAGTTTTGCCGATGATAGCACATTGCATTCCACTTTCCATTTTGAGAAACATTGTCCTGCTCAACCAGCTTCAACTTCTCGAAAATCTGCTACCAATTCCTTAAATGCCGATATTCAGGTAATTCTCCAGTGGGGCAAAGACAACTTAGTTGATTTCAACCCTTCCAAAACTCAGTCTTGTCTTATATCTCGCAAAAAGGATTCTTCTGCTCCTGTGCTTATGTTTAGTGGCACTCCGATTTCTAGGCAAGATTATATATCTGTATTGGGGATTACCCTGACTTCTAATCTCTCTTGGTACAAACACATTACAAATATTGCTTCCTCTGCATCTAAAAAACTTGGTTTTCTCTTTCGCTCTCGGCGTTACTTTTCTTCCAAACAGCCGTTCACTCTGTGTAAATCGCGAATCCTCCCTACTATGGAATATTGTTCCCACATCTGGGGTGGTGTCCCCCAGACCTCTCTCCGGCTTCTTGATTCCATTCATAAGAGGGCAGTTAGGTTAATTAATGATTCATCTCTAACAGAGTCTCTCTACTCGCTTTCTCATAGACGCACTGTTTCTGCTGCATGCCTCTTGTACAGATACTTCCATGGGCACTGTTCTTCTGAAGTGGCTTTTATAATTCCCGCTCTCTCTTTCAAAACAGTCCAAACACGTGCCGCCACCAGCCAACATCCATTTACTGTCCAACTTCAAACCCACAGAACCAACTTTTCGTCTTCCTCATTTATTCATTCAACTGCCGTTTTCTGGAACAACCTTCCTTCATCGTATTTCCTGAAAATTACAATCGACAGAAGTTCAAGTGCAATATCAACAAATATCTTCTTTCGTCTTCTTAACCTCCAACCCAAGCACGGTACTAAGTACTATAGGTTCTAATATCTCTCGTGTTTGGGGTTCATATAAAAAAAAAAAAAAAAAAAAAAAGGAGGAGACTAACTCCCTTGACTCCTCGGGAAGAGGAAGAACTTGGCAAATATTTTGAAAGTAGTCTAGAGACAGCTGAAGTGTTTTATGCTTTAGACGATGAAACTTGTATAAGCATTGGCAGGTGAGTTCTCTCGAAGATTTGAAATTAAGAGCAAAAACGGTAGCCGAGAGATAAGAGGCCTTAGCTGCTGAAGAAAAGCCGAGGACGAAAAGGAATCTAGGAAGAAGAGACCATGTAAGGTATCTGGAAAGCTTTATGAAGTAAAAGTTGTTAGTCAAGACTTGTCAGGTCCTTCTTCGTCCTGGAAAACTCGCACTAGAAGTGCAGTGCGAAAGGATCCGCCTCCTCATGAGACCGAGATATCTTCTGTGGAGTTGGAGGATGAGAATCCTTCAGAAGAACAAAGACTATGACTGTTCCGATCTCTAGGAAATCTATTGAGATGGAGCAAAGAACTGAAGCCGTAGCTAAGCTGATGGATGCTCAGCTGAGGCTTCCAAAACTTATTTTTGATGATTATTATTATTATTATCTGTTTATTTCCCATAAGAAAACCACCCCGGGACGGCGAAGTGCCAGGAGGGTGCTAAGTACATATCAGGGTACGAGATACTACGTGCAGTGGGTTACGTATACTGAACACGTAGTCTCATCCCGAAATATTATATACACATTTTATGTTTAATATATACAGTATTTAAACATTAATGATTGCGTACATACATTATACAAATCATATATTAAAATTCACTAATAATTCCATATATAACTTATATATTTACACAACTGTTAGGGACAGTATATTGATGAGGATCTGGATGCTTCGAACGCGAACGTTTTGTCAATATGGGACAAAATGGAGACTGTAGTGATAGAACTAGAACTTGCCAACCAGAAATTATCTGCAAAGTCCTAATCCTAAGAAATTTTGCCGAAAGCTCAGAAAACATTCATTAATGTGGTTCGCAAGGTGCCTCCACAGCCGTTTGACAAGTCCAAGACCTTGATTGTCAACGCTATATCGGATAGATACAGTTCCAGTTAACAGATGAAGGCGGACTTGCTGAAGGCTGTTTGTCCCATTCTAGAGGATGTGAAAGTCCTCTCAATTAGACCTATTAGAGATGGAAGGGTACTGGTAGAAAAGAAGATCTCAACAAAATATCTCTTTGTGCAAAAGTTGCTGACTAAACATGGAGTTTAATCGGCCTCCAAGGTACAAGCCCAAAGTTGTGGTTTTCGACGTTGATTACCAAGTTAAGAAAGTTAGGGTCACGTAACCTGAACGATTCAAGACTTACACAAGATCAGTTTTGTACCACAGTTCAGATAATAATAACAAACAAGGCGAGGAACAGTCAGGGATACAACTTTGTGATTGAATGTCCTGATGAGATGAGATCAGAAAGATTTTTAAGTTCTGTGAGAGGATATGTATGAACTGGTCTTCTCACAGAGTTCAGGACCTCTTAGTTTTCACTCAATGCTATCGATGCATGGCATATTGACATTGTAAAAATGGTGCCGCAGACATTGCGGAGGCCTAGATCACTCTTTTAAAGATACGTTTACCATGGAAGAAGCCTAGTTAGTTATGTCATTTTTGACAAGATTTTGTGCTGACATGATTCCTAGATGGTGTCACTCGGTTGAAGAAGAATTTGATCAGATTTGTCCTAAATGTGGGGGAGGGGTCTTCCGCTCCCTGCGTTGATGATCCATCTCTTAGGACTTAATAGGTAGTGACACGTCGTAGGCCATGTTAATGACATATGTAAACGATATTTTAGATAGTAGTAACCTACCTCCTTGTGGTGGGAGTGTAATGGCCCGTCCCCGCTTGCTCTTAATATTAAACTCTTTGGTTTTTCTGTGTTTAGGTTGATCCAAAGTAGTGGGACCTCTGTTTTGGTTTTGTCTCGCTTAAACACCAATCTGTATTCCCTTTGATGGTGTAGTACTAAGTGTGTGTGTGTGGGGGGGGGGAGTGTTGGAAAATGCGAAGGAAAGTACTGTGTTATTCTTTAAATATTTGCCTGAATTATGGGCTGGTAGAAGCAAATAATTGTTTTCCCAGCTGGTGTAAGTCCAGCTCGAAAAATAATTATTTGAAAAGAATGTCCTCTGCTCATATACTTGTACAATAAAAAGCCTTACAATAATTTGCAGTGTTTTATTATATCGATTACTGTATGTGGATAATAAGCAAAGGCCTCGATGTATTATTTGAAGTTTAGACGAGCAGTCTGATTAAATCGAATTGGCAAAAGACACAATAGATTCAACTATCAAAAAAACATTGCAGAGAATGGGAATTCTTTCAGTTTGCAGATGTCAAGTAAGAACTTATTATTAGATTATCTGCTTAACGTTTTGGTTAATATTGATTAATGCATCAGTATGCAAATTTTCGTTTTTATCATTGATTAGGAAACAGAAATCATGGACGAGAAATCTTCTAAAGCCAAGGACAGGTGGCAATGGACAAAAATAAACAGGGATTTACTGCCGGTAAAGATTGTGCTCTTCTGTTGGTTTTCAGGTAAATATCGATCTGACCCATTAAAATAAATAAATCTCTTTAGACATTTCGCTAAATAATATTGGGGAAATGCAATGTATTCAACTCTATCTGTTTAAGAGAAATACAGCAAATAAAACCAAACAAGTTTGTTTTTTTAAATAGTGGTCGGAATCTTCTATCATTAAAGTAGTGGTTGGATAAAGTTAACGCCTTCAGTTCCCGGTTGAATACCACAATCCAGATTGTACAGTTTCGGACTTGGTTGACCATTCATTGGTAGTTGGGGAGGTACTCAAAAAGAGCTGGCAACACAGCTGTGGCCTATTTAAACAATGTGAAAGAGTCTTATGGAGTCGCTTTAGCACCATGCTGGTGGCTGCCACAGTGATCGGGATGGTTATTACTTGTTCCATATCTTTGAGTCCTGTCCGAGTACTTCCCGATCTTTTCCTCGTATGATTTCTGGAGGTTGGCAGTATTGAGCCAACCTCCACTTCCTTCTTGTCGATGAGGGTTATATCTGGTCTGTTGTGCGAGATCGTTTTTTCCGTTATTATGGCACGGTCCTCGCCCAAAACCACTAACTCAGCCACGTTTGAAAAGAAGTCGAGATAAAAATTCCTAGGATCAGTGACGGGATTCGAATTCAGGCCTTCTCCATCCGAGGATGGTAACTCTACTAACTGTGTCACTCACAAAGCCAAAAAGTGGGTTTCGTTGTATTATATGCTTCATACTGATACTAAGACCAATGTCCAGGTTGCGCCGTATTGAAATCCACCCATGCTCACTTACATATATTCCTAGCCCAGCAGAGTTGCGTCAGGTTGCTGTTTATCAAACTAGGAACAGACGATAACTTTTTCATTTATTGACCTTTCGACCAAAGTCTATATCAAATAATCTATAGAGCCTACAAGCAAAAGTGAGAACACCAAAAGTTTATTTTTGTGTTTGGTAATTTGATAATAAAATGAATGCTCGAAGGCATAAACGAAATATTTTAGCGAACAAATATCAAATATATTATTTTTATAAACACACATACTAAGACCAAACTATATAGATATCAATAGGTTAGCCTATCTGCAGAAATGAAATTTTAAAGATACGTGAAAGGATGTACAAAATTAGATAAAAAAAATATATATATTATAAATATATATAAACATTATGAATAATATATATATTAAAATATTTATAATATAATAATTATAAATTAAAGCGAATTAAAGTGTAAAAGCCTTATTTACATGTACATGGCTTAAAAGTATAAAATGTAATGTAAATTCTGAATCGTCTATTAGTATAATTGATTAAGTACAGAAATAATCAGATGATGTGGTAAATAAGTTACAAAAGTCATGTTTCAATACTGAAAATGTTGGTATTGGAATTTAAGGTTTTGATGACGTTATGATTATTGATGATCCAGGTAGATGGAAGATTAATAAATATATAGTATTTAGAAATTTAAAAAATTGTTTGCCTGGCAGATAACAGCCACTTTTTTTGGCACTTGTAATGAATCTGAAGCCAACAGGATGCTTATGGAACTTGGCTATCATGTATAAGAATGGTAAAGTAGAATTACAAATTTTAGTGCGTAATTTTTTATGTAAGGCCATGAGTTTTTTAATGGTTGCATTAATGCCAAGATGACAACGCAAAAAGGTGGTACTGTTGTCAACTTCCTTTTTAAGAGTGGTATAATATATATATTAAAATACAGGGGTGATGATTAAGTTCTGTTGTAAATCCAAAATGGCTTTTTTTGAACTATTAGTGCAATACGAGGGCGATTCGGACATTCCTACTTTTCTCATTCTTGCTATTTTCGCCTCCTTTATTTTTATTACCTTTTTCTCTCCCTTACCCTGCATTATTTCCCATTTCTATACCATTGCCTGTTACTTTTATTATAATACATAAAATCACCTTTTCGTCTTTTTCAAAGCTTTTCGTCCTTTAGACGATTCAGAATTTACATTACATTTTATACTTTTAAGCCATGTACATGTAAGTAAGGCTTTTACACTTTAATTTAATTTAATTAAATTACATACACTGCGTTGGGGCTACCTTACTTATGTTTCTGAAGGTTTTATCTTTCACCTCCTCTTTTTGTTGTTATATTTTAATCTTTACTCCATCAACATAAGTTTGCATAGAAACGCAGTGTTTTGGTACATGATCAGGTGTAGACCCCTGATGAAATACCTGATCTATGTACCAATTTTATTTAGCTTGCATCAAAAGGTTTTTTTTTTCCTATTTACCTTTCCTACCACCCTCATTTTGATGCTCTCTATTATTTAACATTGATTAATTTCTTCAATATTTTTTTTTAATAAAAAGTTGTTTGCCCCTTAATCATTCACGGTATATGAATTTCTGTAATACTCGTATTCTTAAGCAGAAGGATAGATGAAATAAAAGATTTTTTCATTACATGAATTACCATCTTAACACTACCCAAGTAATTAATGAAATTTTCTTTCTTTTCCAGCAACCTCAAGTCTTTTTCCCTACATAATCGTACATTTGAAGCAAAAAGGATTAACTGTTGGCGAAACAACTGCTATAATGACCTTCGTTCCGATCCCTACGCTTCTTGGTCCTCCTCTGGCAGGAATTATCGCAGACAAGATTGGGAAATATAAAATGGTTCTCGTATTCTTCATGTTAACCACCATGGCAATTTCAGTGGGCTTGCTGTTCATTCCAGCCACACCACCTCCTGTTTGCGAAAACGCTTCGGTGAACTTTCTCTGCACCCATTCACAAACCCCTTACTTGATGGCAGACAGCGCAACGTGTTTGTCCAAACCAAACATTACAGCAATGTTAAGGTTATCAGAATGTGAATTGCAATGCGATCGTTCAGCAGATAGTATGGACATATCCAAGGAAGTCTGCTTAGGAAACAAGGACTACACTTGGTGTAATCTTACTGAACACTCAAATAAT
The DNA here is from genome assembly GCF_048544385.1 of Mastigoproctus giganteus. NCBI lineage: Eukaryota > Metazoa > Arthropoda > Arachnida > Uropygi > Thelyphonidae > Mastigoproctus > Mastigoproctus giganteus. The sequence goes on along the minus strand of NC_143587.1, from coordinate 97,670,459 downwards.
TCATCGCTATTTATAAACGTTTCTAATTTGAAGCCAATGAACAGTGGACTTTCAGAAGGTAGCATGTGCAAGTTTTCGATAGGATCAGTGCATAGAGACAATGTGAGCATTAATGATATACAATGTTCGTTTTCTTCTGCTTCAAAACACAACTGTACCATGTCCTGTAGATCCGAGTCGACAGACCTTCAAGACGATATCGTACCTGAACTGTTTCCTGCGAAATGTAGACAGGTTGGACAAAACAGAGTGGTCACAGTGGTGATGTCTTTCATTTTATATTTAGCGTTCAACACTTGTGCCACGATCTGCTATAGGTTACTGGATGTGACCACGCTGATGATGACTAAAAAGTTCAAAGGGGACTTTGGTCGAGAAAGATTATGGGCATCCTTGGCTACGGTAGTTGGTTCACCATTGTCAGGATATTTAATTGATTTTGCCAGCGAAAAAAGAGGCGGCACAGATTACTTTCCAGCATTTTGTTTGTTTAATGTACTGGTCTTTGTGACATTAATTATGGTGATTATCTTGAAGCTCGAGATTGTTCCTCCCTCGAGAAAAATGTCACGTAAAGCTTTACACGTACTGAGAAATCCAGAAGCCATGTTGCTCGCGGTTGCTCTGTTGTGTCTGGGGATAGTGCGGGGTTACGCTGGATCATTCATGACATGGTTTCTCGTTGACTTGAACTGTCCCAAATTCATCATTGGCCTGAGGAACACCGTGGCTGGGTTATTAGCAATTCCGCTGTTGTTAGCATCGAAATGGCTAATAAAGAAGTTTGGAAGAATTACGTTTATTTTCCTTGGCTTTTTTGGATATTGTGTTCGCTGCATTGGATTTTCTTTTCTCGTGCAACCAGAATGGGTTTTGGCGCTTGAAGCTTTTAAGCCGATTACTTATCAATTGTTCTGGGTTGCACTGGTCACCTACGGTGCCGAACTTTCTCCCGAGGGCATGCTAGCAACAGTTCAAACCATGCTTGGAGCAATTTATTATGGATTTGGTAAGTTTGCTTTTCACTATATATATTTCTTTTAATTATGATATAGTAAGAATTTAAAATATTATAGTTTTAACTACATCATTGTTTTTTTGATATATCCCCATAGATGGGCATAATGATTGGATATATTCTGATTGGACATACTCTACTTTGAATTATAGGTTTAGTGTCGTCGCTCTAGAATTACACACTGTGGCTCATACTCCTCACCCCCAAAAATGAAAGTTCCCAAATTACTGACAACAGCAGTTCTAAGTTCCACGAACCAAGCATTAATATTATTCAGGACCATAGAATACAGCTTCTGTTATCCATCGATGCCCTCTTTTGAAGCATGACTAGATTGCGTTGCGTGTATGGTGCTGAGCGAAGATTACACTCCTTGTGTTTTATTAATTGATCAGTCAATAATAGAAAAATAATGGGTAAACTTTAACAAAGACTCATTAATAATAAATTCAATGGACTTTATTTACAAAAAAGCTATTTATATACATCTGTACTTAAATAGGATATTAAATACACATAATTATATCATCTACAGCAGTTATACGTCCTTCTTTTCTGGCAGAAATTCACCAGAACTCTTTTAAGTCGTTCATAATTAACGACGTAAGAACCCTTGTTGAATCGTGTCCTCATGAAAACTTCCGTTTGAATTTTGCTAGACGCTGCTACTGTTGCTGTTCTGTTCTTCCTGCTCTAATGTCTCGTCGAAGATCGCTCTATACATCTGCGTGTTCTGAAATTGGTAATCAGAAGGACCTAAAGGGGAGAAACAATCCACGTTAGTCAACCGGATCTCTAGATGGAGTTATCCTTACGGAAGGACACTAGGACGAACGGATGAGTGTACCATGTAACTCCCCCCCCCCCTCCTAACGGGCAAACGTCTGCAGCACTCATGCCCCCATCCCACCATCAGGATCCAGTTGCACCTGCTTAGATGAATCCACCCACCAGCCCCGTTCTTAAAACAAAAGAATTTTCAGTTTTTCCTCCCGACGATCTCCTTTGATGGACACGTTGTGTTCCACTGCTCAGGACTCCATGTAAGAATAATGAGCATGCCTTCCATCCTCCTTACTTGTACTACTAGTACGGAGTGTGCTGCTCAGTTGGGACCCAACCCGTCTATTGCCCACCATGTTTGATTTTGCCAACAAAAAACTGAGAAAGTATGCTTAAGAGATATCAGTAACACTAATCAATTACATTATGAAAGCCGTATCTGAAGTTCTTTGGTCTACTTGAATGGCCAATCCAAGCTGCTATAGATCAAGGGAAGGTTAACGCCGGTTACTATGGAGTAGAAGTACTTCAGTGGTAGAAAGAAACTAACATCGTGTTATGACTTCACCAGAAGTAGTTCGTTCAGTGAATTGTTGGAAAGTTAGATTTTGTTGAAAAAATGAAGAGAAGCTTTTGAACAGGGAAGATAAAGTTTACCATTGCAAACAACCCGTGGATGCAGGCCGTTCCAGTTGTTGTAGGGTTTTAGGGGTATCAGCGACTAAGGCCATATTGCTCCGTGTATACTGTCTGTAAATTGTGTATTCTGTGGTTGATTTTCTGGTTGCCACCTGTGAATTAATCCATCGTTGTGCTGAATAATAGACTCGTGCCTTCAGATCGTGTATGATAAATAAGAAATTTACTTGCGCGATTATAATCTAGAGAGGGGAAATGTGAATGGTTGCGACACACATTAAGATAGTTCGAAATAAGGCTGGCTTATCATCAAGTTGCGCAATGATTATGCTAAAATAACGTTAAGCATATGTAAGGATATTACGGAACTGGCAATTTGCCAGACTGAGGAGCTGACTATTGAATACGACTGGAAATGACCTGAAGTGTTTTGGCATCCCAGACAATTCCTGGATGATAAGATGTTCTGGGATTTGAATTTTTACTTATTTGTGAAAGTAATAAATTTACTAGAAAATCATTGCTTAATTGTGTGGATGAATATGAAACATACTCAGGAATTGGCACAGATGGGGAGTAGTTGCAGCATCTGCAAACGGCCCTGGCTTAGCACCTTGGACTTTTGTCGTTTTGCAACTCTTAAGATGACATTTATTGGATCTGCGCTTTGTGAATGATATTATTGCTGAGATGCTGTGTTCTTGTATACCGTTCTTTTGGAGCTCTCGCACCTTAAGGGGGTTGGAAAATGTCTTAATGCCGCGGCTATTAAACAGGATATGTCTGGATAAAATTAAGCTGGATTTTAGTTATCATACAGGGGTGGGAATAAAATTATAATAATAGTTTTGAGTCAGCAGAAACACGTGTAACATTATGGAAACAGCGAATACGGAATGTCCCTTAAAAGTTTAGTTTGTCATTTCTGCGTAATTAACTGAAACATTGTGTTGTATTATTTCAATCGCGTGTAAGATTGAGAACTATCATAGGATGATGTAGTAAAATTATTACTAAGGAAAAGAACTTTAAAGCCACGTTAAAAATAATTTTTCTTAGTTCATTGCGGATTACTTATAAATACGAGTATTTAAATGTAATCCACGCATAAATACGAGTATAACCTGACCAAATTTGATACTGTCTAATAACTAATAATAAAATTATCACAAGCAACGTTTCTGAATGCGAACTGTCATCGGACCAACGTTAGGTCGTAAATTCGTTTGTTACAAAATTCCCCATCGTTTGGTTTCGCAGAATACAAGAAATTTGCAGAAATTAACTTTAAAATATCTGAAATGACCACGAAGTTTTCTCAGAGGGATCAGTTTCTTTCTGTTTATTTTTCAGGGCGTGGAATGGGTAGCCTGATAGGAGGTAGCATCATGAGCCATTATGGACCACGAACTGCTTTTCGAACTATGGGGACGGTGGCAGGCATCAGTGGAATTTTGTACTTTCTTGGATACAGATATGTGTTGCCAACGTGGAAAAGAATGAGCGAGAAACATAACGAAGGTAAGTCTGTAGTTTCATTCAAAATCATATAAACACAGATGTATTAGATATAATACACCAGTCGTGATTTACAAGAAATAGAATCAAAAATTACTGTAAGCGAGGGGGAACAAGTATAAATGGAATTTGGTGGAAATTAAGACAACCAATCAAAAAATTTTATTCAAATTTCTGAGGGGTAGAATTCGCTCATTGTAATTTTTCCTTGATTCAGTAATTTTTTTTTCAAATAGGGGAGTATCGTGGAATAAATTATAACATGCATTAAACTTTCTCTTCCAGAGAAGTCTCAAAGAGTTGACAGTAACGCCGTGGGCCAGGTGGAAACAGGAAATGGAAAAGGGCAGTCTGAAGATAAAGTATGAGGAATGGCGCAGTTCCTCGAGAGTTTGAGGTGAAACTCAAGCGACAGTTTAGTTTGGGATTCCAGTCACATTAAAGCAAGTGTACTAATTAAATCGTGGAAGCGAATCACAAATCTTTCAGCGAAATATGTGGTCAAATTATGAAGAATTTGGGGGTTTTGTTAATGGTAGAAATCGCCTAATATGTATCACTCAATACATAATATGCAATAATCGACGCTGCCGAAGACAATCGTACCACAAACCCCAAAACTCAGTCAAATGTCAATTGTAACAATAACAGCTTTAATTTGAATATCTCAATCTGCAAGTTCCATGAGACAACTGGGGTGCGCAATAGAGATGCTGTACTTTCAACTATTATTAGAGAAATTAGTGATTTAGGAACAGCTATGGACAACTGAAATTTTCAATTGAATTTTCGAGTAGGGAGTGCGAAATCGTAGGAGCTGTTATATTTTAATCAATTATCAATTAATTTATTAAATAACTACAGATCTTCAGCCAGTTTTACACTTGAACATTGTCCACACACAAGAGGTTCATGTATACGTTGTATTTTGCTGTGTATTAATCGGGTTTCAAATATATAACGTTGAAACTATTTTCCAATGTGGGAATAAATTTCTAAGAACAAACCCGAATAGATACGAAATGTACGATACTTTGTAAGTAATTAAATAAATAAATTATACTTTCGCTTTTGTTTTGTTCAGTTATATTTACAGTTCCAGGTAACATTTCAAATATTAGGTAAGTATAATAACTATTATTGTTATAGATGTATTTTGTTCTTAACCTGTATTTTATTATTCATGTTTCGACTCTATTTTTTCGATCAATGGCGCGGATTTTACGTTCCATATGGGACATTAGTGTTGGAAGGATTATATAAGTAAATAAGGTATTAGTAAGAATAGAATTGTTTATGGAAGATGTGCGAATCGTTGATGAACCCTAACTTTGAAGTGTGACGTATTTGAAGATAGCAGTTATAGGTTATATTAACGGATAATCGACCATAGAACACGCGCAATTTACAGACATATTATATACCACTCAATGTGTCCTAAGTTGCTAATGCGCCTAAATGAGAAGCACTGACATATATATATTAAATAACAAAGGTTCCAGCGAAGATCCTAGAGAAATACTTGTTAGGGATGTAAAGTCTTTTGAGTAGTGGTCTATGATCTTAATTGGTATTTTCTCTCAGTGATATAGCTAGTTAGCCACTCTAACAAACCAGGTGTACCATATTGTTGTAATATGAATCTTAGCAGCGTATAATGGATAGAATCGAAAGACAGTGACAGATTGATGCAAATTACGTAAACCCAGTTCAGTATGATACTTCGAACTGTTTTTGCAGTTGGAAGTAACAAATGCTCTCTTAAAGATGACTGGGATATTTGGCTTATTTTAAAGATTTGTGAAAATATAAACCCGAAAACGAGCTAAGGGAGGAAGAAGACCCCTTCCAGAAGATAAATGGAATTTGGTCTGTATCCCGTGAATAGTATTTTTTTAAAGTTCGATAATTGACTTAAGGTTTTCGTAATAATTTGCAAACAACTCTGAGATCTAATCTGAAGAATGAGTAGCTGGATTATTATGGATTTGTTTTGGTACGGACAATGGCTGCTTACATTTGAATTTTCTTACGAATATAATGTGTCTGTAAATTGCGTA